>NC_141820.1:12459892-13059892 GCF_982586985.1 Callionymus lyra
CCATTTATTTTAATCTGCAATATCATCACAAAAATATCAAAGCACTGGTCAATTATTTTTGTTTTATTCTTATCAGATACAAACAAAAAGTAAAATACAATAAATAAACATTACTATTTATTATTTAGCTTGTATTCACTGCTTCATTTTACACGTTTCCCTCCTTATTTTTGCTTGATGTCCCCTCAAACCAGCCACTGTAAATGAGATGTGGCCCCAGAGGAAAACTGAATTGCCCACTACTGTAAAACTAATAATTGTATTTTTTATGTATTTCTATTATTTATTGCCAGACTCTAATGACAATAGGGTTTTGGTTTTCAGACTTTTATGGTTAACTTTTGTTATTTTAATTGAAACTAATATGTGATTAAAAATAACTATTTAACAGGCAGAGGAAATGTAATTATAAGTGCTAACCTTGCACTTAGAAATGTATTCTTATTTAGCACTTTCCATGTCAGCGTTGTGTTTGTGCAGCAATAATAGTGAGAAGACGACACTGAGGGCGTATATTGATCGTTGTTATTAATCAGTTTTCTGTCAACACGGTGCTTCAATGTTTTATTGACACAGAGTGAAGGACGGGTCAAACCACCTGTCCTTCTATTATGTGTGTGTTGTGTGTGTTTGTGTGTGTGTGTGTGATTAATAAAAGAAAACGCCTGCAGCGAAGCGTGATGATGTCTTTTTCAGATTATTTTTTTTTATCAAGTTTCATTTCAGGTCATTTTATGACTCAAAACACAGGTCAATAAGCCTGGATTAGTGCTAAAGTTGTGTAGTTGTGCTAGCTTCTTCCACTTGTGTCTCTCTAAATATGATGCAAACACTTTACACATTTAAATGACCCACAATACTATGTATTGTTTTGTTTTTTGCTTCTTTTAAATTCTGAAATCAGGTTCAGATTATAATAAGACAAGATCAATAACAAGATCATCCCTTTTTCTTACTGTGGAGAAAATATACACAATAAATTAACTTTATCATGTTTTAACAATATGTGAAATTTACTACTTTATATAATTTTCCCTTTTAATGGCCTTCATAATTCTAACACTTTTTTACCCTTTGATTCAGGCTGAGGTGCATTTTTCTTTACCTTGTTAAAGCAACACAATGTAACATTGAGTGACACACCTGAGACATTAAAATAAGATAACATGTGTGGCTCTGAGCAAGACTCTGATAAATGTAAACATCTTTACATAATTATTCTTACATAATAACTGGATTATAGGTTTAATTCTCAGCAGCCATGATGTCAAAATGATAATTTCTAACCAATACTATACATAAACTATATTACAAATACATTTTTCGATAGAAAATACAATCATCGTAAATGGGAGAGCAGGTGATCACAAATCTGACAAATCCTTCTAAAGAATTGTGGATCCTGACGTTAAATCCAGAACATCAACATGTAGCGTTTTCAATATTTACTAAAATACACCCTTTTTTTATATAAAGAAAAGCAGTGTTGATTATACACAGGGAGGGGCCCCGTGTGGCCCTACTGACAAATAAACTTTACTACGATTTACGCTCGTATTCTTAGTGAAGTTCTAAATAGTACAATGATCATTTAATTTTATTATCGTTTTTTAACATGTAATTGAACATTTGTATAAAAAGATTGTTTGAAAATATATAGAAGAAGCTGTAGGTCCTTAAATCTGGATGATTTCTACGTTGTCAGTTTTATACTTGACCTTCAATCCTGGTCATATAGGACCTCGGGCCACATCTGTCATAATAAACATGTTTGTTTTGGAACCAAAAACTCACCGATAGGGCCAATGGAGCCGACGAGGATCAGCAGATGAACGAGTGTCATGACCTCCGATTTGCAAAAGTCCTCGTTTGGAAGATGCTTTACTGTCCTTTTTCTTGGTCCTCAAAAAAAAAGAAAAGGTGTGGCCCTGTCAGCTATAGCAGCTACACACACCGAGCTGACATCAACACGTCTTTGGCTTAAAGCGGATTATTTATGATTATTTTTTTGTTGATGATCCAGAATGATCCAGAACCTGAGCTGATGTCCCTGAGATCACGATGAGAAGATCACGATACGATGATTCAAACGTGCGACAGAAAAGCTACTTGACTCCATCCCCACCCCTTCTTTTGCATATGGAAAAACCAAAAACCAAAAACGCTACCTCTTTTTTGTCTTTTTCTTTTTCAACAGGCTACACATCAGACATGGGGGTCCCTTCACAGGCCTCCACCCATCAACCTGCCCGCCCGGGTCTCCAGCAGCAGCGTCCTCAGCTCATTGGACGGCGTCCGTGCACGAGAAGATCCAGACATTGCATAAAAAACATCAGGAGGCACGAAAAATGTAATCCGAGCCGGCGACGACAGATGCGATGACCTCGGAGTTTTTTTTTTTGTGTGTGTGTGTGTTTTGAGCTGCGCCACAGCAGCGCGAGCCGAGGATGCTGCGGATGCACTGCGGTAAAAGGAGCCAGTGCGCGTGCGCGTGCGAGCGCGCCCTCTGCGGGGTGCGTGTGTTTTTTACGCTGCGAATAAATGACTGACCCTGTGATGTCTGTGCTTCAGGTGATATATGTGTTGTCGTGTGATGGATTTGAAAATGACAACAAAATCATATTAAAGTGCACTGGCCCTTTAAGAAACCAAGGTACCGTTGCCAACCACTAGATGGCGTCCCATGATTTAGTCAATTATTATTCATGTTTTAATCATTATTTATTTGCTTTTTTTCATTTAATTTGCAAATCATTTAATCGAATGTGTTTGTGTTACATTTGCGTCTTTTCTTTCTGGTTGTTTGTTATATTCTACTCCTTTTTGTGTCTGGTCTACTGTATTTCATGAGCTTTTGAAAATGTGCATTTAAATCAAAACCGGGTAATGAAGTGCTGTGAATTGCACATTAGTTATTTCAATTTAATATCATGTTTATCGAGTCCTCTTGAGTACAATATTATTTATTAAATCAACACAATTTAATCTTTTTAAACGTGTCCTCAATACTATACTATCGAATGTGTTTAAAAAAATAGAAAAAAAGAAATTTAAATAAGGTTTTACATAAAACTGCATATGGGAGCCAGTAGCTGACATTCATTGTATTTATTGCCCCTGAACAAAATTTGAATAAACATGAAAACAAATATATAGAAAACAACTCCTTCTACCGGTCTACTGCCTTGGTCCTGAATATTATAATTGAATGTATTTTTTTTGTTCTTATAAATTATTGTATAATTAAGATTACCACTGTTATGCAATATGTTGTATTATTGTATTACATATTTTAAATATATAATGTTCCATTTATTTAATCTGCAATATCATCACAACAATATCACAACACTGGTTATTTTCTGGTTATTTTATTTCAGATAAAAACAAAAAGTAAAATCCATTAAGAAAAATATTACTTTTTCTGATTAAGCTTGTATTCACTGCTTGATTGTATACATTTACCTCCTAATTTTGCTTGATGTCCCCTCAAACCAGCCACTGTAAATGAAATGTGGCCCCAGATGAAAACTGAATTGCCCAGTACTGTAGAAACCAATACATGTATTTGTATTTATTTCTATTATTTATTTCCAGTCTCTAATTATGACAATAGGTTTTTTTTTTTTAGACTTTTAAGGTAAACTTTTGTCATTTTTTAGAATATGTTTTGCCCTTTAAAACGATGCAAGTGAATGGAAAGAAAATACTCTGTGTTATCTTGACCTAGTCATCAAAGTATATATTTTATTGAGTATTGTTTTGATTTTTTAAGCGCTTTGTGACCCTGGTCTGGAAAAGCGCTGTACAAATATAAATTACTTACATACTTACTTATTTTGAATGCTTTTATATGAGAGGAAATTGTATTGTCAACTTTGCCCATCTCACTCTAGAATGTTGATTTTCAACTATTTTAATTTTCTTTTTGTCTTATGTTATATCATGAAATGTAAATAACGTTTGATTTCTCGTCAAAAATAAAGCATAAAAGCAAAACTATTCAGCATCAAATTTTAATTTATTTCATAATCTTCAAACAAATATTCTGATTTGGGGTGTTTGAGTATATAAGAATCGATTGTAACTGCAAAGTGCTGCTGTATTTAAAGACTCAGACATTCAGGTCAAAAAGAGGGAGTAAAACACCATGAGGAAGGATCTAGAAAACATTTAAAATCCTCTAATAAAATAAAGAAACGTATTTACACAATGGTGTCCAGCAGGTGGCGCCACATGCACCTTAACGCAGTGTTGAGCGCACACTGAAAACCAGCAGAAGAAGAGCATGTCAAAAATGAACAAATACGAAATAAATAAAACTACCATCTGTCTTGGTTTGCAAACGCTTCAAACATACGAAAGTAAACACAGACCGATTTGTCTTTGCAGTTATAAGTTCTTAAAATGAGCTGCATTACGAGACGGGGATCGTGTACACGAATGACAAGAGCGCTGCGCCAGGAAGAAGAGCTAGCTGCTGCTAGTCGCGCTGTCGCTGGATTTTAGTCAAATAAACCCCCTTTTTTTATTAAGAAGAAGAAACCTCGATGTGGTAAAAATGTTTCAGGGATCCCCACTGTCGTCACCTGCGTACATCTGAAGACCCACGGAGCGGCTTCAACAAGGTTAAGATGCTAACTGCTCGAGCTAATGCTACCTTGGTTTACTGGACACTCATTCAATGCTAACATGTTTTTTTTTCAATGCGATTCACAGGAAGCTGGATTTGTATCTTGTGGGTCAGAGTTATCTTTAATTTATTACACGTCATCGCATGAATCAAACGTCATAATGTTCACTCTGTGTTCTGTAGGTCCAGATTTACCTCTCAGGACCACTAACTGTCCAACAAAGCATCATTTATTAACCTTGTTATCTGGCTGTATACACTCTTGTAATAATACTGTATGATCATCTGCCAACATTAACAATGCATGCTTTTCTTCCCCCCCCCCCAAAGGTGAGACAATGGAGTCCAGTTGCTCAGCTCCTGTGGTCATGGCCGGTCTGACCGTCCAAGTGTGTTTCCCTGCTGCCCGAGCTGCAGTCCTGGACAACCTGAACCGTCAGCGAGAAGAAGGAAAGCTTTGTGACCTGACCATTCAGGTGCAAGGGCAGGTGTTCCGGGCACACCGCTGCGTTCTTGCCGCCTCGTCCCCTTATTTCCATGACCAGGTGAGCATTGACCACCATCACAATAGGATATAAACAAAGACCAAATGTAGGCCTGTGCAGCACGGCAACCATTTTACATCCCTTTTTAATTTATAAAAAAAGAAAATGATCTCTTTATGTAAGTATTTAATTTTTATTTATATAGCGCTTTTCCAGACCAGGGTCACAAAGCGCTTAAACAATCAAAACAATAATCAATAAAGTATATACTTTAAAGATCAAGATAAAACTGAAAACACAACAGGAGTTCCAGAAAATCAAGGAAAAGCCTGAACAAATAAAAACGTCTTAAGATGTTTCTGAAAGGAGTCAGTAGATCCATCAAGCACAAAGAGAGAGGAAGATCGTTCCAAAGCTTAGGATTTTAAAGCGTTTTACAGTTTGAAATACACTGCGTCGGTAAAGATGAGATATAGAATTATAGAATTTGTTCAGTGAAATATAATATTAAACATATTTAACACACTAAAAAGGATTTAACTATTATGTAAACAAGAAAAAAACGTCAAACGAAACAAACGTTGATTTGCAAAAATACAATAAGCAGGTACATTAAATTCAACAAGTATATAAGTAGTAACAGTTATTTAAGGTTCTGAGCAATAACAATTAGACAATACATGTACATAGTTATTTGACTGAATGCGTCCTTAATAGACATATGACTAGGGGTGATATGATACAAAACAAGGATATACAGTATCTGTAGTATTGTCTAATACTTGACTCTGGTGTTGCAGAATTTACAGACCACATGACTCTTGACAAAGTCATAACTAATTTAATTTGTTTTGAAACCAAAAGATGTCCAAACATGAGCTTTAAAAGCTGCTGGAGTCGACTGTATCCTCTCGTCCTCATTCAAGACCGGTGTCTCGCAAGATATCATTATTCTTTAAAATGAGTCGGACGTTATTATTGATTCATATTTTCCTAATACTCCCAACTGTGTTTTCGGGTTGGGTGTTAAAGCAAATTGCGTATGTTGTCATCATTAGCTTCCACTTAGCAACATTAGCAAAAAGAGTTCATGCCCACATTTAAAGATGACAACTCTCTAAACTACAAATATAAATCCTATATTATATCATATATATTCCTCATCAACATGTGCTTTGAATTGAGAGTTTTTTCCTGCTCTGTTCCCACTCTTGACTCAAATCGTATTTTGAATTTGCTCTGTGTCTTTGCGCAGCAGTGAAATGGGTCCCACCTGAAACAAATTCCCGTAGTGCTCATATGCTAACTTTTTTTTTTTCCTTGTTTTTTTCCACAAAGGTGCTACTAAAAAACGTGACCATGGTCTCCCTCCCCTCCGTGCTCGACCCCGTGGCCTTCGAGAGCGTCCTCAGCTCCGCCTACACCGGCCAGCTGAGCATCGTTCAGGACGACATCGTCAACTACGTCACCGTGGCCAGCTTCCTCCAGATGTGGCACATCGTCGACAAATGCACCGACATCCTGAAAAGGGCCCGGCCCTCGACGGAAGTGGCTCCCGCGGACCCCGCCTCGGCCGCCCCCCACTCGGACGCCGCGTCCCGGCAACAGTCCCCCAGCAGCACCGAGTGCTTGTACCTGGAAAGGGAAGGGAGGAGGAAGGAGAAGAAGCCGGACGCGTTGCCTCCGTTGGCGACTTGGAGACGCCCGCAACAGTTCCCCAGGTGGGAGCGACAACGCCCCTCGTCCGCCCAGCACTCGGCCGACTCTCAGCTGGACTCCCTCCCGGGCTACCAGGACGCCGACTACAGCAGCTGCGAGGAATCCTGGGTCCCCAAACACGGCAGAAACCTTCCCCTCGACGGCGCCGACCATCACGGGGACTTTCATGGCGGCGAGGCGGGGAAGCAGAGTTCAAAGCAGCAGCAGCGGGGGGCGCCGCTGAGCGCCGACAAGAACAGAGGGAGCGAGGAGAAGCGGAGGAACGAGAGGAGAGGGATCGAGGCCGACGAGGGGGTCGGAGAGGAGGCGGCCGAGAAGAAGGGCGACCCCTCACAAACGAGTCATTGTGGTAAGTCGACAAAAGGTTCATTTTTGACCAAACACAAAACACAAATGATGACAACAGAACTTACTCAAATTTAACTTCAGCTTTAATGTAGGATTTATATAGATGATCAATTATGAATCTCTTATTTCAAACCATCTTCCTTTTTAATGTTATATATTTCTCCTTTTGATCATTTCCCATTAGTAGTTGCCACAGAAAGACATCATTATTCGCATTAAACCTTCTTTATCACTACCTAGTCCCACATATCCTCGTCATTAACCCAGATCTCCATCATTAGTTTTCTTCTTTCTTATAACTATAAGATAAAACTGTTGCCATTTCCCCTTTTTATCTGTTATCTATTTTCATTGTCAAACTGTAGCCTTTGTAACATTTTAGCGTTTTTTTCTTTTTATATATGACGAAATGTACAACCTCAAATACTCAAATAAGTAGATGATAGATCATAAATTAAGATTTTCCTGTTAATAATTTAGACTTAAACTGCAAATCTATTGATCTGTTCTTTTATTTATTTGAACGCTCATCTGTTTAACTGTCGATCAGCAATTGCAGAAATTCTAAATCTCCAGAGGAAGCTGTCTAAGGGACTTATAGAATTCTGCCTGTCTCTCTAGCACAGGTGTCAAAGTGGTCCAGAAAGGGGCCGAGACGGTGCAGGTTTTGGATCCAACCAGTCCAGCATATATAGTTGAACCAATCAGGCGTCTGCAGACAGTAATCAATTAATGGTCAATCAGGTTTTGCTTGTTTAAGTTCACACCTGATTCGCTAACTCATGTGTGCTGGACTGGTTGGAACAAAAACCTTCACCGTCTCGGCCCTTCTCTGGACCACTTTGACACCCCTGCTTTCTAGAGCGTCATTTTATTCATGGAATTCATGAAAATGTGGTTTAAAGAAACTGGAACTTTTAATGAAAATTGTGCCAAGCTTTTTTGAAAATTGTCCAATTTTCTAGAAACAAAAATGACTAATAAAAAGTGTAGCCTTTTATTGACATTAATCCTCATTAACAGCTTTTCCATTATCGGTTTGAATCCTTTTAAAACATTTTCCAGAACTCATGAAATGTACTGGCCTTGGAAAAACAAGGCACCAGGTTCATAGAATGACCCAGATGGTGTTTCAATTTAATGTGGAATTGGTTGTCACTGCTTTTACAAGCCAGGTACTTCATATATTTATTGAATAGAAGACTTGGGAAGGAATGTGTTTATGACTATGTAATGATGTTCAGACATTTGTGTTGCGGTGCTCTCGGTTGCTTCACTTCACTTCCTGTTTCCGCTCGTGTGTTGTCACCTGCAGACTTCCACCCCGCGGCGACCGACGGCGTAGACCGCAGTCAGGCTGAAAACAAGAGCGGCGTGGACGACGGTAAAGAAAAGTTTCCGAGAACCTTGCCTGGACCTGAAACCTCCTTGGATGCCCAGAAGGGCGACGGACCCCCGATCCAAGCTTCGGCACGAGGACCGTGGCAGTGGTCTCAGCAGGAGGGGGAGGCGGGCAGGGACGAGGACGAGGACAACGAGGAGGACTTTGAATGTTTCTCCGAAGGGGCTTTTAACAGGGACACGTACGATGAGATAGAAGACGGAACCGGACAAGTTTCTCAGAGGCCACTGTTGCCGGAGTCGCCTGATGTCATCATGGTGGGCTCGGAGAGTAACTGGCCCTCTAACAGCACCACACAAGGGGGCTCGCTGACCCCTTCTCATAGCCGCCATTTGTCCCCATCCTCTGCCGCTTTCCCGCCATCATCATCTTCTCCGCCGACTCCATCGTCCTCGTCCCTGGTGAACTTGGCCGGCCCCGTGTACTCCGGCAAGGTCCACTTCTGCCACTGCGGGAAGGCCTACACCCTGAAGAGCATGCGGGACCGACACGTGAAGATGCAGCATCTCAACCTCCGACCTTTCGTCTGCCCCGTGTGCACCAAGTCCTTCAAGATGAAGCACCACCTCACCAAGCACCTGAAGACTCACGGCGGGCTGCGGCCCTACGAGTGCGGCGTGTGCGGCAAGAAGGTGATCTGGAGGGACAGTTTCCTGAGGCACCAGGCCCGGTGTCAGAGACAGGCGGCCGGGTCCAACAGCGGCGGCAACGCGGCCTCGGCGCCGGGCGAGGACGAGGGCGGCTACGGCTACGGGTTCGAGGAGGAAGGGTTCATGGCCATGGGGGGGCAGGTGAAAGTGGAGGAGGTGGACTTCCGTGGCGAGATGGAGGAGGCCATGGGCGGACTTCTGGGGGGCGTGTCCGGGATCGTGGACGAGCTCAGGTCCCAGTCGCAGAACATGAACAACCACGTTTTTAAAGAGGAGGCCAACGAGCGCTTCTGCACCAGTTAAAAACTGTGAGTCTTTTTGAGAGGAACTTTTATTCGCTTTCGTGTGAAGGAAAAAACACGGACGTCACGCTGGTCCAGATGTTTACAGACGAGGAGGTAATCAAAGCTTTAGTTGGTGAAGCTCCAGAAGCTGCTTTTCTCTTTTGTCACCAGCCTGATGTTGACCGTGAACAACGCCCTCCTAGGTATCTGCGAAGGAACTCACCCATTAGGATCGCGATCGAAATATCCAGGGAAATGTCGAACCAACATGGGCTTGCCTTAAGTAAAGTAGACTGTGTCTCGGGCGGAGATCATAAGGACTAAAAGGTAAATACCTACTTTCCCAACACGGAGTAATACTATGTGTGTCAAACTATTATCTTGAACCGATGTATAATAGGGCTACGTCACCACATTGCTTCTTACGATTACCGATGTCACAAAACATAGCAAAAAAAAAGGTGTGTATAGGAAAAATAAATGCTGCTTCATTCCACCAGTTTCATTATAGTTATCCCAAATACCATTTTCCCTCTGCTGACTTTTTTTTATATGTTGAGTAAAAATAGCCGTTTGGTTTGAAACATGTTGTTTACTCGAGGCACTTTTTTTTTTAAACCTTTCACCAGTGTTTCTCTGAAGAGATTAATCACACTTTTACTAATACCAGATTTGGTTGGGTGGTGTGTAAGTGCTATGAATGTAAAGGAAACTTGCACTTTGCACATCATGTATTCACTTGTGAGTATTTGTGTTTTATGATATTAAAAGCTGTGTGTGTTTTACTGTGTATCGTTGTGGCTTGTTTCATATAAAGCAAATGTGTCATTGTGAACCATGTTGGTACTTTTTTTTTTTCTTTCTCCAAGCTATGATCAAGACCAGTGACGTGTTGGTGAGGCTTCATGAAACAGTTGATGAGGTATCATGATATGGTGTCTTATTTTTTGAAATACCACTAGATGGCGCTCTCTGTTTTATAATATTTGAATCTGGTTTACTAATTCAATGAAACCATGCATTGTTTTCAAACTGAGAGTGACATCTAGTGGTCTTTCAAAATGAAGACACGGTATCATGATACATCATGAGGCTTCATGGAACAGTTGATGAGGTATCATGATACAGTGTCTTCGGTTTGAACGACCACTAGATGGTGCTCTCTGTTTTATAATATTTTACTCTGGATTACTAATTTAATGAAACCAGGCATTGTTTTCAAACTGAGAGTGACATCTAGTGGTCTTTAAAAATGAAGACACTGTATCATGATACCTCAACTGTTTCATGAAACCTGCTCAAATCCATTACTATTTCTTTACCATCTGTATCAAACCTACAGGCCAAGATCAACTTTTGTGGCCCATGTGAGTTTAAAATAAAGGTTCAATAACAATTTTCTTACTTGATGGATCTACTGACTCCTTTAAGAAACATCTTAAGATGTTTTTATTTGTTCAGGCTTTTCCTTGATTTTCTGGAACTCCTGTTGTGTTATCAGTTTTATCTTGATCTTTAAAATATATACTTTAATGAATATTGTTTTGATTGTTTAAGCGCCTTGTGACCCTGGTCTGGAAAAGCGCTATACAAATAAAAATGACTTACTTACTTTTTTTTTTCAGTTCAAAAATCAAAATGCTTACAAGTAAATGTCAAGCAGGAGATTGACAGAGATACCAAAAATGTTTATTGCAAGTTAGACTGTCCAAGGAAAACACAATGAAGATCAAGCACATCTTAGTCAGTTATAAACACATCAGGTCAGCAAAAACACAACGTTCTGACAACAAACCTTGTTATAAAACCAATGTTGAGAGAAATTATAATCTTTGTCTTTCTGCTTATTACCACAAAAAGTCCTTCCGGCTTTAGTACGCTCCTTCTTCCTCTCTCCATTTTACAATCCTGCCAGTCTCTCACCATCTCCACCTTCTTTTCTTCCACCTTTACATACATTTAAACTGCACATGTTAGTTTAAATAAAAATAGTGCATTTAAAGGGCATTTAACTTTTCATTGTAAACATTGAAATACATTAATCACTAATAATAATCATTGGACTTGTACGATGGTGTCAAAACATTTAAGATAGCAAAGAGACAATTTGGGGGGTGAGTCCCGACATTTATATTTATATATAAATATATAAAACAACATAAGGAGAAGACATTTGTAGGGACACGCCTCGGACAGCAACAGACTTCCTTAAATGAAGTTTTAAATTAAGATATTCACAACTGACGAGCACCTTGGGTCAAAAATATTCACGTGTTAGTTAACACTTCTGGAGGTTGTGAGTCCATTTCTGCTGCTTCCTGTGGTCCCGATTGGGTCGTATCTAGTGGCGGGTCCTTGGCGGGGCTTTCAGAAGATGGTGCTCCAGCGTTTGGGAGGAGGGCGGGACTTGGTTTCTCCCTAAGATACAAGATCACATTTCAAAGTACTCAGTACTGGCTGGAAACTGGCCTTGATGCATTTTGAACATTTTCTATGCAATAGATTGTTCAAAATCATGCATAATTGTATTTTTTTTTTGTATTAATATCACAATAAGATTGATGATACTTAGAGTGGTATTTGGATTGGACTAGTAACTCATGGACAATAACTTCAAATCAATTCGCAAATGTCGAACAATTTCAGTAAAGCAGGAGCGTTCAACGCACCAATGCAATGTTGTTTCCTTCTGCTGTCACGTGCATACGCTACTTCCTGATATCGTAGGTAAATGACAAAAAAATGTTTAAAAAAAGGGTAGAAATCTGACCAAAGAGGAAACCATTTGTTTTAGGCTAAACATAAGTTTTGTATATTAGCATTACCTGTTTCCAAGACCCTTTTCAATAAAGGTAGAAGTCCTGGGGAATTCCAACGGGACTAAAATCTGTGGTTATACTTGAGTTAAACACATCTCTAGGTTGAACAAATCCAACCTAAATGGTGCTAAAAACATACATTTGAGTAATTAAAGCCGTATAAAATATCAGACCGATTGAAAACACAGCATCACTGTTGAAAGGCTCTAGTTGTTGGTAGTCTCATGGGCAGGAGGTGCTGAGGTAATCGGGGTCTCCAAAGAGAAATATGGAAGATATTGGATGACGATTGAAGAGGATTTTAGATATTGTATAAATTGTTTCATCATTTGTCCTCCATTATCTGTAATAATTTGAGTTATTGAATTTCTGACCCGCTCTAGTAGAAGAACTCACATTTCCCCCGAACTCTTCACTGGCTGCAAGTTTCTCTCAGGATCAATTTTAAAATTCTGGTTCTTACTTTCAGATCTATTCAGGGTCAGACTCCTCCTTACATCACTGATCTGATCCAGCCTTACACCCCAGCTCGGGCTCTGAGGTCTGTGGATCTTTGATATTCTGGGAGTCCTGTGTTTGTCTAGGTGTTGTCTTGACCTTTTAAGTATATATTTTATTGAGTATTTGTAGCAAAGGAAGAATCAGAGGTGAAGTTCTGGAAGTTCAGAAAAGTGCAGAAGGCTGGTTGAAGTCAATGTGTCAACGATTTTACAGTTGTATGACACACATTGAATTATTGAATATAAAACAGTTATTGAAAAAAATTATTCAGTCGCATCAAATTCTTTATCATTTGTTGCGAAAAAACAGAGATTTAACTGTCGCAGGACCTCTATTTCTGATTCTGATCAGTGATGGAAATCAATATTATGTCATCACAGACTCAGATTTTGCCTTGAAGAAAAACTCAAACATGTTGGCAGTTATTTTGAATTGATAAGACCTCAAAGTCATTCTTTTGCTTCTTTCTGGCGTCATATTAGATTCAAACTTTTGATTCATGGGAATCAAACTCACTAAGGCATGATGCTTTTCACCAATAATAGTGGACTATTCTGAAGCACTGATCGAAATGACACAATATAAAATAGCCATAATAAAAAATGGAGGACGACCATGTTTGTTCATCACTCGCTGATCTCTGAGGGTAGAATCTCCGTAGTGGCAGCTTTTAAAAGTGTCTGCTGTTGATGGAACTCACCAGGTTGAAGAGTCTTGACAGTGTGTTTTGCTCTCTGCGTCGTCTGACTGGAGATTTAGCGCCGTCAGGCCTGGGCGATTTAACCTGGGAACAGAAGGTTCGTCTGAATATTAAATGGAAAGAAAAGTAACAATTGAATCCTTGAGTTGTTTAACTCATCAGATGTCACTTTTGAAGATCCATGGTTGATCACTTATTCATACGAAATAGTTGATTTCAGTTTAATTTTCCTTAACCTTTTGGCCAAATAGTGGGGAGTCTTGTGGACTAATACTACGGAGCATCATGGTGCAGTTTCGTAGCTTAACAAAGTCTTACTAAAACGTGAACCAAATGAAAACAGTTCAAGGTCAGTAAGCACAACCAGAATTACTACATAAGGTGCTCTAGTTAATAAGACTCACCGTTCATTTTTTTAATCATATTGGGTACACCTTGTAGTCTTAAAATTAGGGTTTGATCTCTGTGACCAACAGAAACTTGACAGCAAACATTTATCTGACGGACCCTTTTATTTCCGATTCCATCTGGCAAAATCTGAAGGGATACACTAGCACTCAACTCCAAATATTTGGGTCTCTACTGATATTTCATCTAAGAACTGGATTTGTGTTTTTTGGACCAGATGAAGAGAAGGCTTGTTATCTATACATCCCTTTATTTTTATAAGTTTCGACTTCTCTTAGAAACGTTTTTATGTCTACCATCTCAACTATCTCACTATCTAAGAGCTTCTTCACAACCCTTTACATTATCTTCACGAACAACAAAAATGATTTTGCCAATGGCTCTGATGTGATTTGGGAGTCACACAGAAAAGTTTGAAGGGCACTAAAAACACTGTTTCGTCGCCTAAATTCTCATTCAGTCCTCACTCCTTTTTTAAAAACCTTTTGCTAATTTCACACAAACCCAGAGAGAGCAAGGAGGGCGTTTTTGACTCGGTTCATTCTACAAGCTAGATTGATTCTTCATTGATATTGAGGATCAATTGTGAACAAAGCTGAAAAACAAACATGAGAATAACTAAAAGGAAGAAAAACGGTTAAATCAGTGGCTGCTGAAACAAAGGGGGGGCAGAACTAAAGGTCCTGAGAGTAGATGTTTACCGAGTGGGGGTCATAAATAGCCGCGCAGTTTCAAAGTCATCCAGGAGCAGAGAGTCGCTCTGGATTAAAGCAAAATGCGAGTTGAGTTAGGAACATTTTCTTCCTGTTCAGAATATGAGACAAATAACATTTGTGTGACACACTCAAGAGCGGCTTCTTTAGGTTCACCGGGGTATCAAGCCAATCGTATGAAAGCTCTGTGACGACGGTTTGGTCGACACATGGTAGATGTTTGTATGATGTTGACCATTGGATTTTAATTCCTTCTTTTTGTGGCCATTCAGAAGTAAAGGTACCAGAGCTTTAGATAGCTGGCCAAAAAATTTGTTATTCTAGTGACAGGTTCATGAGGCTTCTGGAAACAGTTGATGAGGTATCATGATACAGTGTCTTTCTTAAGCTTTGGAACGATCTTCCTCTCTCTTTGCGCTTGATGGAGTCTACTGACTCCATTAAGAAACATCTTAAGACGTTTCTATTTGTTCAGGCTTTTCCTTGAATTTCTCGAACTCCTGTGTTGTTCTCAGTATTATCTTGATCTTTAAAGTATGTACTTTTTTGAGTATTGTTTTGATTGTTTAAGCGCTTTGTGACCCTGGTCTCGAAAAGCGCTATATAAATAAATATTACTTACTTACTTACTTTCTTTTGAAAGGCCCCTAGATGTCACTCAAAGTTTAAAAATGATGCCAGGTTCCATTGAATTGGAAGCTCAGAGCAAAGGATTATAAAGCAGAGAGTGACATGATACAGTGTCTTCATGTTGAACGACCACTAGATGTCACTCTCTGTTTGAATCATGCCAGGTTTAGTTGAATAGGTATATCAGAGCCTAATATTATAAAGCAGAGAGTGACATCTAGTGGTCTTTCAAAATGAAGACACTGTATCATGATACCTCATCAACTGTTTCATGAAGCCACTTGAGCCCATCACTAGTAAATTACCATCTATATAATATTTTTTGTAATTTCCTGCTACATTGCTACTATCCATGTTTATGCGGGAAAGACCCTTTTATTTTATCAGGCAAAATCGTTTCCAAATACATGTTTCTGGTCTAATGAAAATCCTGCATTTTTAAACCAAAATAGCAAAGAATTTCCACTAGTGTCCCTGCAGAGGTAGCTCATGAGTGTGTGGTATACTTTGTTGTAGTCATGCAGGGAAGTTGTGTGACGTACCAAACCAAAGACTTCCCTCCACTGGACATGAAAGAAAAAACAACAAAAAACAAAAGCATGATGAGTTGTGAAAAATGGTGGATAAGGATGAATCAGATGGATGATTTAACACAGAATAATTGGACGACATCCCACGATGTCACAGGAAGTTCTTGAGCAAAAAAAAAAAAACTTTAGAAAAGGACTTACCCTGGATTTTGGACGAGGAGATGACACCTGAGCGCCACAAAGACAGAGCAAATGAACAGTTAGAAAGTTTGTCTGTCTGCCATCTATAAGGTCGTACATCATATTTTTGTTTTGAGGTTTGTGATCGTTAGAAACTAAGATTGTGTTCCATCTCACTTTTTCTAAGAATCAAACCTATAATGAGTTGACAGCAGTTTTGTTAGTCTACTCACGATGCTCCTGAAGAATTGAACCACTGCGTTTTCATTAGCACGACGGCGAGCCGCGGACTCCTTGGCGGAGGTGGAGTGTTGACCCCGGAATGAGCCCTGCCGACAGGAAACACCGACCGTGATGTGTGCGACAGACATTTAGAGTTGATATGTTTATGTTATACTTGAATTTAAGAAAACTTACTTTAAATTATTTATCCTTCTCAATATTTTCTTGTGGTAAGCTAACATTAGTCAGTGAAAACTTAACAATATCAAGGAAGAAAAACTCACAAAATTGCAAAAAATATTTTTGCAATCTTTGTTTGAGTTAAGTTCCAATAATCGTATTTAAAGAAAACGTACATCTAACGAACTTTCCAACAATACTATTGGTCATGGACAAAGTGGTTTAATTATACTTGCAAACGGCTAAAACTCAATCGTTAGTTGCACCAACTGAAGCAATTGGGGTAAAGTGTTCTTGCTCAGGGGCACAGTGACTCAAACAAATGGCATCAAACTAGCCACCCTCCGACGAAACAATTATACCGTCTGTGCCATTTTTAATACGATAAATCTTGGATTAAGGTATCGTTGGTCGAAAATGTTTTTTTAGTTAAGGTACAAAATTCTACATTTGAAGCATCTCCTTCTATAAGGCTTGAATCCAGCACTTACTTTACTCCTTTTCTTCTTCTCGCCGCCAAAGATCTTGCTTAGTGAATCCATGACGCCCGGGTTCTTCTTTTTCCTACCAAGCCCAAAGCTTTTCTGCCCAGAGGTGCCCGGTGTAGCCATGCCAGTAGTTCTGTAATCTGAAACCTCAGCTCCTCCTTCAGACTGGTTCTGGATCTTTATGGGCTGTCTTTGAAGGTTTTCAATCCTCAACATGGGCCCGGGTCAAGAGGGAGGGCAACTGAGGTCTTTGGCCGATGTCCAAGAAGTCTTTGTCATATTCCCTGATTGTGTCAGTCTCTGCCGCCCTCGGAATGGAACCCGGGCCTTTGTTCTTCCTTGCGTCTGCCTCACCCTGACCCCCGAACAACAAGAGTTATCTTATAAGTCTGAACTCACTGCTGGTGAGGAAGAAGACTCTGTGAGTCCCATTGTTGGGTTCGTTGTGTTGATCTTCTCAATGGACACGAGGAGATGCAGATCAAAATAAGACATTCTTAACCCTGCAGGCCCAAGACCGAAAACTTTTGTTTGTCAAACACAAACTGTATATGAGTACTACCCACACAGAAAAGTTGAAAGATATTTTTCTGGAGATGTAAGTGAACTCTTATAACTTTAGGAACAGATCTTATTTTTAATTGATGCTTTTATTTCATGTGCTGTGCAGCCACTTCCTTTACCGCTGAACTGACCTGAACTCATGCAGATGACAGAAACAGAAGCCTTGTGTATCCACTTCGAAGGACTACGTTTCAACCAGTTTACATTTTACTTTAGGATCCTCAGGATAGTTGAAGTCTTATTTGTGGTCAAGCTCCATCATAGTACCTATGATTTAATGGCGTTAGGGTTGCGTAAGAATGTGGGACTGGGAGCGACAAAGTGGTCCCTAGATGAGGCTGCATGGATTCAGGAGGACACCCTTAACTGCCAGAGAGCCTCAAAGAATGAATGTTCTTAGGAACCCGCCCGTGAAGGTTCTCATTCATCCAGGTCAGTGTTGTCCCAGTGGTTCAAAGGCGAGTCAACTGGACTGTGTAGAGTTCCAGGAAGACGTTACTTCCGAGAGATTTTTACGATTCTTAGGAGCTCTGTACATGAAAAACAAGAAAGGTCATATATCGGTTGAACATACTGAGGCTGACTAGTGCTGACCAAACTTACTTTCTTCTTTGCCTTATTAATTTCCTGTCTGGTGTCCTTAACCTTAACTTGAAAAACCTTTGGTTAACAAAACAAAAATTTTGTTGAGATACTCTGGGCTAAAATGATACTTGTATTAATAAAAGACATTGATAATATTGTGTTAGGGTTGTTGCCCTGTTACACCCAAGAGGGTGTTTGCCTACAACAAAGAGCCCCATTCACCAACCCACTAAGGAAATTCTACCCACTATCCACCCTTTAGATCAGGGGTTTCTAAACTAAACCTCACCGGGGCCAGAGATATTTTAGCGATCGATTTCATTGGCCGAGAAAAATGTATTTTTACCCTACATTTTAATACATATGCTTTAGAATTCGAGCTGCTGTGGAAGGGCCATATATGAGTTTAAAAGAATATAAAAGTAGTCATGCTGGACTATGTCTCTGGGAAGAGCTTGTTGATGTAGGTGGGAAGAGGGAAGTCTTTGCCCCCCTGCTGAACCTCTTTCCCCTTTGACCTTGAAAGTGGAAGAAGGCGATTGCGAAGATATCGAAGACTCCGAATCAACCGATAACAATCTCCATGTGGGGGACTATCACTGAGGTCCGGGTCACCAGTGCGCACATATATAGGGCTACATGTTTATCCGCCGATATGTACACAGTGAGATCTCTGTTTCACTGGGAGTGGTCGAGCCTTCATGCAGCACCCACGGTGTGTCCAGCACAAGTACCGTGCAGGAATGCGTACCGTGGGCTTGACCATACCGCCGTTGTCCTCTCGTCCAGAAGAGCCTTGGATTTGTCCCCCGAAGCACTGAGGGGCGAAGACGGAGAGCGGCCGGAACAATGGCCACCATGCAAGGGAGCTGTGGGACACGAACACTGGAGATATCTTTGAACCCCTGCAGGAATGTTGATCCAAACCAAGACACCCACCCGAGAGCCAGCTGAATATCTGCATCTGGACAATGAATGAAGTCCTTCATCGACTCGACCAGGAAACGGCTACATGCGGCGGTTCGACACAAATATTAGGAAACTAGACAAATTAAACATCTCCATGTTCTTTTTTTATGGGCCATATTGGACGGTGGCCTGCCCCAGCGTGAACCGCTTGTGTCCCATAATGAACTGATACAATTGAACCCTCTCCATCAGCAAGCAATATATGAGTCAGATTCTAAATTTGTTGCTCTTATTTAATTTCAGGGATTACTTCAGTTCAAGCGATATTGTCCGTGAACTAGTACATGTTGAGTAGTTTGGAGACAAAGCCCAGATGGTTTGGACACATAAAGAGGAGGATGGAGAATGTTGGAAATTATCTTTTGCTCTCCCTTAACTCGGAATGTAAGTAAGTAAGTAATTTATATTTATAGAGCGCTTTTCCAGACCAGAGTCACAAAGCGCTTAAACAATCAAAAACAATACTCAATAAAATATATACTTTAAAGGTCAAGATAATACTGAGTGTAGAAAAAAATATAATTCATAATACCTTAATACCTGGAAGGTACCAGAAAAAAATAGGTTCAAAGACAGGCGATCTGGTTCCATGGATAGTTAAAGGCTTCAAGAAACAGCTTCATTTTAAAGACCACTAGATGTCACTCTCTGTTTGAAAATGATGCCATGTTTTATAGAATTAGTAAATCAGAACTAAAGATTATAAAACAGAGAGCGACATCTAGTGGCCTTTTAAAATGAAGACACTGTATCATGATACCTCATCAACTGTTTCATGAAGTTTCTCCTATGAGCAGAGACATGCGGTCTGAGGAGGCAGTGCCTCACAAACTGCATTGATACATAATTTGACGCAAGCCGGTTGCCGTATCTCTGAATGTCACCAATATAATGCTCACAGATACGATTATTTGGCTTGATTTAAAAAGTTTGGCTGATGTATTTAACCATTAAAGTTTTATGTTCGTAAGGGTCTTATTTAGTAATGCTGATCGGAAATACAAACGCAATGAGAAGGCAAAGCTTGAGGCACACACTACTGAGGGATCAATAAAGTTTTACCTTACCTTACCTTACTGTGCCTCCTCAAGCTACCTCACATCTACGTTGAGGGCTAGAGACTTTTAAAACTATAGAAAATAAGGTGAACTTTTACAACAAAGTAACAGAGGTTTGTGTGGCGAAGGAAAGACGCATAGACTTTTGGAGAAATAATTTATCAAATCATGTTTTTTAAACTATCTTAGTCATGTGACTTTCTTTATTGTCATTGTACAGAAGAACACAGCAGTGAAAACTGGCAATGAAATTTCGTTGCTTGGCAACCGTTTAAAAAACACAGCATAGGGTGATTGTATAAATATAAATATTAATAAGTTATAAACAGAAAAAATAAATGTTTTAAATATTGCATATAATAAATGTATATAATAGTATAAATATAAATAAGTGAAAAATAGTGCAATATATACCTGTATATAAATAGAACAAATAAATAATGTTTTAAATATATAATATATAAAATATATTGTGAAAGATGGTAGGTTTATGCTATAACTGGCAAGGAGGTGAGGAAATCAGTAATATAATCATAGAAACCGTGTTTTAAAAATTTCACCCAAGAGCATGCTTGTGCATGTGTGTGTGTGTGTGCTTGTGTGTGTGAAGAATAATGTTGTGATATGAAATAACCAGTATCCAATTTAATAAGTTACCCCTTTTGGGTTTATATACTTGTAAAAGACTCTAAAGAAGTCAGTACATGCTGGTCCATTAAAGGTTGAAAAGTTGAAGATGAAAATATCATCCCCTGAATGAGAATTCACTCTGTTGGTTCATAACAAAATCAAGGTATTAATTTTCTTTTAACCTTTATCTGTTGTTTGTTTTTTTTTAGTTGAAATATACATAAATTCTTCTGTTGATCCTAAACCTCTCGTCTCTGTCGCAGTGTTGCAAAAAAGAGTGCATGATGTAGTGAGGAATCAAAACAAACTGAGTCTTTGTGCTTCGAGTCTTTGCGCCGCTGCCAACTGAGGATGGAATCATCAGCTTATGACCACAGACACATTTGCATGGAGTTGTTTACCAGGCTCAGCCCAGGATGAACAGAGGGAGAGTCGATTACAACTCACGGTCAAGCTTCTCTTGGATCTTATAATTTGTTAGCTTTATAGTTCCAGTTCCTTATGGTGTGCTCATGTAGCTGAAGTGCTTCACTTAACTCTCACTGTCACTAAGTCAAGACACTTTGCAGAGAGACTTGATTTTTAAAAAGCAAAGATCCTTGAAACTCTGGTTTATCTGTGAGGGTAGAAACACAATAAAAAAATATTTACTTTACTACTTTTCCCTTGCTAAAGTTGATTGATGGCTCAGGACACACAGAATCATGAAGGAAATTCCGGGCCCCCCAAGACTAATACCACAGCGACCCCTACAGGAAAAGATGTGCTCCTAAAAATAAAGTCCCGAATATTTCTGATAGAAAATCTCGATTAAAATGGTTTAAATCACTAGAATTTAAAGTTAATAAATAAATATATATCTATGTCTTTACTGGATGTTTTAATAAATGTTGGACACATCTTTATACTTTAATTCATTTATAATAATAAAAAAAAGATACAAGAAGGGGATCTATTCATTTATATGAAATAAACGTTGTTTATTGAACAAATGTGTTCCTCTGTGTGTGTTTAATTATAAGAGGAATTATGATGGTTTTATACTAACCATTACGAGATGCATGTTGTTTGATGAATAATTAAATAATGTGAATTTTTTTTAAATTTTTTTTATATTTGACTTAATTCATAAACCTCACTACACGTCATTAAATACTTAAATGTTATTATAAAGCTACTGGTTCAGTAAATAGTTAATCATATATTCCAATCGCATTTAAAGATTTTTTTGTAAATGAATAAACTTACACAAAACGATCGTTGATCACTATAAAACGTTTAATGTAAGTTTGAGTTTTTTTCCCCATAAAGTTATATTTGTGTACGTCACATCCTTCAAAATATCGTCACTTCCTGGTTGTGAATCCTGTAATGCGATCTAAACTTGTTTCTGTTTGGTTGCTGACGGAGTGAGAGAGAACAGTGCGCATGCGTATGGGTGGCAGTGCGCACGCTCGTGTGAATACTAGCCCTTCCCCCTAGCCCTAGGGGGCGTTCCAATTCTCCGTAGGATGAAGGACGCACACTTGAATCGGAGGGTTATGAATGCTTTTCCAATAAATGCGTTATTGCGACCCAAAATGGCAGGCAGAAACGCTTTGGCATACAGATGTGAGTATTTAACGATTTTAATTTGTTAGTAATATTGCAAAAACAATGGATGCTAGTGATGCTAATCTTTAGCTTTTAGTGACTGTTCATGTAACTCACGTGAAAGCATCGTTTTTGCCGATATTTCATGTTAATAAACTATAAACTAGAGTTGACACGATGAAAATGCTAATCTTTACCTTTTAAGATGAGTGACTAGTAGTGAAACTCGAGTGAAAGTCTTGTTTTTGCCGATATTCCCTGTTGGTAAACTCTAAACTAGAGTAAACACGGTGAAAATGCTAATCTTTAGCTTTTAAACTGAGTGTCTATTCATGTAACTCATGTGAAAGTCTTGTTTTTGCCAATATTTAATGTTTATAAACTAGAGTAAACACAGTGAAGATGCTAACCTTTATCTTTTAAGATGAGTGACTAGTCGTGAAACTCATGTGAAAGCCTTGTTTTTGCCAATATTTCATGTTTATAAACTAGAGTAAACACAGTAAAGATGCTAATCTTCATCTTTTAAGATGAGTGACTAGTCGTGAAACTCATGTGAAAGCCTTGTTTTTGCCAATATTTCATGTTAATAAACTACAACACCTGAGTAAACACGGTGAAGATGCTAATCTTTATCATTTAAACTTAGTAACTAGTCATGAAACTCATGTGAAAGCCTTGTTTTTGCCAATATTTAATTTCAATAAACTGTAAACATAGTGGAGATGCTAATCTTTATCTTTTAATATGAGTGACTAGTCATGAAACTCATGTGAAAGCCTTGTTTTTGCCAATATTTCACGTTGGTAAACTATAAACCAGAGTAAACATGATGAAGATGCTCATCTTTATCTTTTAAGATTAGTGACTATTCATGTGAAAGCCCTGTTTTTGCCAATATTCCATGTTATTAAACTATAAACCAGAGTAAACACGGTGAAGATGCTGATGCTATTTGTGAAAGCCTTGTTTTTTTGTCAATACTCCTCGCTCATAAACTATCCGAAATCACACAGGGACGCCTCAGGAAACGAAGAGGCTCATCACCTTCCGTGCTGACCATGAGCAGGACTTTCACAAGTCCAAATTTAACGCCAAAATACTTTGGATGTGAGTTATTTGTTCAACGTACAACAGCATAGCCGTAAACATGCAGATTCAACCAAATGAAAGAACATAAATACGATGTCTATTTCAGGAAACTGGTGCAAGAGTTGGGCCTGGAAGGCAAGGTCACAGCCAAACAAGTCTCCAAAAAGTGGGAGAACCTTAAAAAAAAGTATAAGGTACGTTTTTATATATGATTATTAAACGTATACATTCAGTAAAAACGACAACAAGGAATGTCAACATCATTATTATTGAGGCTGTATTATAGGGCTGTGTATTGATCATGATACATGTGTTGATGATACGATATATTGTGATACTGAAGTAACAACGATATATTGTTTCTTTTAAAGATGCATTACTTTTTCTGGCTTTTACAGTAAATAAATGGGGTAAATACTTTTTTAAATTAAACATGAAATTACTTGATGGGAAAGTGCTTCTTAAATTATTAACAAAAATGTAAACTTATATTAACAATGAAGTGCATTAACAAACAACCTGGAGCAACATGAAATATCTAGTATCTGTCAGTGTTTAACTGTTTAACTTCAAACTCTGTTTTAAAGACAAAATCATCTTTAACGTCTTTTAAAATTACATTTTCTTTAATTCAAAGTTATTTTATTCATTGTCTTCTGTAAAAAAACTGAATTGATTTGATTTGACACGATTTAAAAGTAAGTTAGTAAAGCATTTAACTGTGTTATGATAAACTAAACTTGTTATTTTTGTGTCATTGATCGCCGTAAAGTTTATGGATTTTAGATTTAGCGCTGACGTCGCACACACGGAACTCTGTCATTCTTTATTCAACCAGTAATAAACACAAACTCTCTATTTATTATATGCAGCAGATTCCATTGATGAAGTCAACATTAACACTAACAAAGAACGTTTGTTATTGTTTCACTTTCACGACGTCGACTGAAAGTTTCTATCGTCTCTACAGAACAGCAAAGTTAACGGCTTTGTTTTGTTTCGTCTTTCTTGTTTCTTCGATCCGCTCGTGTTCTTTGTCGTGATGCGTCTTTAGATGTTTAATAAAGTTAGTTGTGTTGAATATTGTGGTGTGATTTGTCCTCCTCAAAAATATATATTTTTAAAAATATCGATACAGTGCTATTGAATATCGATACAGTATCATGAATAAAAATATCGCTACATTGATATTTTCTAACACTCCTACTGTATTGATAAAGGTGATGTGTATTTGTGCGTCTTTTCTCCATGTCTGCATATTTCTTTTGACGTGTTTTGTGTCTCGCTTCTCTGTACTTGTGCGACAGGACCAGACCACGATCGGTACCTGGCAGTACTTCGAGGTAATGCACCAAGTGCTGGGAGATGGTCCTGCTGTGGACCCGTCGGTCGTGGTCTCATCGTTTCCACCTTCCACGCCACTGCTGGTAAAGGTACTCCATAAAAATGCTGCTCATTATTACACTTTATCATATCCTTATCATACCCAAATGATCTTCATTTCTGGATCATGGTCTTCATGATCTATGGTCTCCAGGAAGAAGCAGAACCGAGTACGCCGGAATCCAGTTGTCAACAGTCTCCAGGTGCGAGCGCGTCGGGGGCCGCATCACCGTGTCCGAGCCCGCCGGCCAAAAGACAAAGACTATCGACGAACCCTGTGCTGGACTTTCTTAAGGAGGAGGCCAAGAGAGAGCAGAGAAGACACGAGGAGAGCGAGGCCAAGACGGAGCGTTTTCTAGATCTGTTCGAACTACTAGTTGACAAGATGTAAATATTTACATTCAAATGCTATTTTTCTAATAAAAAAAAAAAATTGAGAATACATCTTTACATAAAATTGCTTGTCATGATCTTGCTCAGCAGCAGACCACTTCCTCTCTTAAGCCCCTCTTGGTTCGTTTAATAAAACAAATACTTTAAAGGCTGTAAAACACTTAACTTTAGACTAGATATACTTTTGATCAAAAATGAAATGTCATACAGCCTTCAAATGGGAAAACTTATTCACGCAAAATCAACGTTTATTTACACACACAACGATCGGAAAATGACACGTTAATGTACTTTATCCAAAAAGCAAAATTAATCGGTTTGAGTCAGCTGAGAACCTTTTAGTAAACGACAACAAAAGTAACATAATATTATTTGCATGAACCTTAACAAACATCAACAGCCACGATAAGCACTAAACGTAGTTCAACAAAGAAATCGATACATCGCTCGCTGGTATTGTTGCGCGTTTAGTGGTGATTTTAAAAAAACAACTAATTTTCAAGCAAAATCATAGCATGAAATGTTCCACCAGCACTTGGATGTTTCGAGGATATAACAGGAGCAACTCCACTGTTGTTATTGCAGACATCGATTTACAAGAAGTATTTCAATTAAAGGACAAGAACATTTGATCTTTTCTAATATCTTTGACACCTACTGTGTTGATAATCATAATTTGTTAGTGTCAACACATCTTTTCACAAAAAAAACAACTAGTTGAAAGATAACATTTGTGTAACTTTTGTTCTTTTTACATTTTTGTTCTAAACAGGTTTTAAAGTTAACGCTTTTTATATAATACAATTCAAAGTTTAAATATAAAACAATGCACACATTAGCACTGACAAACTCTATATTAATTAAAGCAGATAAGCTGCATATTTTCTTGTTTACTTACTTACTAGTAAATGTTATACAATTTTGAAAGGTTAAGAAGTTTTATTTTATTTTAAGTAGTTAAATTGTATGATTCAAGCTGCTGCAGTAATAAAAAGTTGTATTTTTCTGAGGTTATACAGGTTCAAAATGTATCTTAAACAGGAGCTTGTACCTCGTCAGGTCCTTGATTTTTTTAAGCAGCAATATTTTTTTTATTTTATGATTATCTAAGAAAAAGTAGTCTTTGTAAGGGAAAAAATTGTAAAGATGATAGTGATGGGTTCATGAGGCCTCATCAACACATCATTAGTAGTGATGTTTAATGGAAAGAACCTGGCGATCAATACGTTTTATGATAAAAAAGCAATAATACAATATATTGCGATACTGTAAGAACAAGGATATATTTGTTGTATTGTGGAGTACTTGACTCTGAATTTACAGACCACATGACTCTTGACAAAGTCGTAACTGATTCTATTTGTTTTGAAACCAAAATATGTCCAAACATCAGCTTTAAAATCTGCTGGAGTCACTGTATCCTCTCGTCCTCAGTCCTGCAGAATTTCAATGTTTCATTGTTGCACAACATAAAACAACAAGGTCGTAAAAATGGATCATTAAACTCAAAATTTAGCTTCTAAATTAAAATAGGACTTCAAAATCTATGGAGATATAGTCCCAGCTGTTCTGCTCTCGGGCTCTTTCTAAGTAATGGAAAGCAGGCTGAGTGACTCGATGTAAATGTTCCTTTAAAGAACCCCGTTTCCTTCAGGATGTGACATCATCACACCAGCCAGGACTGATGTCTTTTGTTCGGAGGATGAAAAGGTCCTGGAGCTGCCACCGCCTCTGATTTATGACTCTCCGGGAATCATGTCCGGGGCCAGAGTTGGAATCTCCGTGTATCTCGGTCCGTTCAGGGCCCGTCTCGTGGTTCAGATGGGGAACGGTGAACGGGATTAAGATTTACTGTCATCAAGGGTCCAGATTACAGCACATTGATTTCTTTGAAGAAGAGACAAAAGAGGAGGGGGATCAGCGGCTCATTCCGGGGGCCCGACTCAGATATGATCAGCTTATTTAAGGGAGGGAATAGAACCGGAGCGGCTCTCTCCCAGGATGAACTTTGAAAAGGAGTAAATTGTAAATATTGATTTGTGAAATGAAGTGTCAATCAAAGGGAGATTACTCTTCGCCTGGTGG
Organism: Callionymus lyra; assembly: GCF_982586985.1. Classification (NCBI taxonomy): domain Eukaryota; kingdom Metazoa; phylum Chordata; class Actinopteri; order Syngnathiformes; family Callionymidae; genus Callionymus; species Callionymus lyra. The sequence goes on from NC_141820.1 coordinate 12,487,137, forward strand.
TGGCGCCGTGTAGCAGATCTTCATCCCACTTAGCGGGCGATTGTTCCGTTCAACCGATGGGATCTCATCAGAACCAGGAGGATGGAATGGGATTCAGTTTCCCCTCCTGTTGTGGTTTCTGCTGACATCAACGCTGTGAAGCCGATGACACTTCGGGTCCTCGGTTTAACGTTTTTATTTTGACTGATGTCTTCTATACGACATATAGCGTCGAGGCTAGCATTTGCAGCTGCTCTCGTAGAAACATTTCTATATTTATGTTGTGCAAAAGGTAAAGATAAATGTAGTTGCTTTGACCAAAAAGGCTTGTTTTTAACTATCTTTGACTCTCTGTCTAATGTAAAATAACCTCCTAATTTCAATTTGAACATGAGCATAGTACGGAGGTTAGACTGAGGCTATATAATCATCATCTATACATGTTTTTAATGGAGAACATTTTAGTTTTTTAAACTAATTGAAGATATTTAAGATCGAGTTTTCGGACTCTCCCTCTCTCTTGTTCGTCCTTAATTTGTCCTTTTTGGGAAGAATTAGAGGGTTTTTGGGTCATATTTTTTAAATTGTATTTAAAACGAAATATGACACAATACATATGATATGACATAACTACAAAACATCATTTTTGAGCATCTCCAAATAAAGTCAATAGAAAAGACAATATGCAATGAAATGACAGCTCAAGATGATTTTATACCATCCTTTTTATATTCTAGTTTTATTTTACGTATCCTTTTCATATAAAATTTCATTTTATTTATCCCTTATTTTTTTTGCTTGATGTCCCCTAACAACATTCACATTATATAACGTGGCCCCCTGAAGGAATCTAACAGCCCAGATCTCTACATTTTAAACAATTATTCAAACTTAAGTTAAAAAGCAGTTTCTTTTACTGCAGTTCAACATATTGCCGCTAGATAGCAGTGTTCCATTGAATGTTACTTCTCTGACTGTGACCCGTGAATGAAAACGAATGACATTCATTTCAAGATCTACGTTTAGTAAGAGTTTCACATCTGAGGGCTTCGAACTCTGATCACAATCACCATCATTGATCTCGTTTTTTATATCTTTTCCGTTTGATCAACGAGCTTCTGAGGACAGTCGTGGCCCCTGAGAGGAAGAACCTGCAGCACCTGAGGAGACTTCGTCACTATGACGTGTTACCCATTAAGATATAATGTCCTTGTCATGGAGATTTTAATTGACATATAATATGAAGAATACAATAAAATAAAGTTTATTAAGTAAATTAAAAGTCGTGTTCAATTGTTGATTTTTTACTTCACAACTGCCGAAAAAAGTCCAAAATGATTATGAAAAAAACGATTTTCAATCTTCGCAAGTTCAAAGTAAATATTGTTGTGAATCTATCATGTAATTAAATTACAAGATAAAAACAAGATAAATAAACATAATCACGACAGACTTTTCCCCCCTTCTTCATTTGTTAGCAAAGTTCTGATTAGATTGAAAAAGTAGGATTGAAAAGTTAAAATAAACATAAAAACATTTAAGAAAGAGTTTACGAAAAACACGTTTTTTTAATATAAATTCAACAAAATATTTTCATTTGATAAATTACGTTTTTTTCATTGTAATACGTTTGATTTTTGATTGATTTCCACTAAAAAAAACAATACAAACTTTTATTCTTTATACCTTTTAGTTGAGGCTTTTTATATATTATAATTCAAAGTTTTTTTAAATGCACACATTAGTCCTGACAACCTCTATATTGATTACAGCAGACAAGTTGAATATTTTCTCGTTTACTTTTATTAGTAAATGTAATACAATTTCGAAAGATTAAAGGAGAAACAAATTATTGAAACTTTTATTTTGATTCAAGCTGCTGCAGTAATGAAGATAAAAAGTTAGGAGATTATATATGTTCAAAATGTATCTAAAACACAACATTTAGAATATATGAATAAATAGCTAATAAAATAATAATTAATAAAAATGGATCAATTGCGTTGGTTCGAAACAGATTTTTAATTAGAAAGTCAAATATTTTGTTCATAAGACAGACTAATGAAACAATGTTTAAATAAAAAAGTTTAGCATTCTGAATATTGTGAAAACATACCCATAGGCGGCGCTAGAGAGCCACAGGAGCCAAACCTCAGACACACACATAAATTACAGTAAACGCTGAAAAGCTGTTAAAATCAATCACACCATTAATTTCCCTCTAAAGTTTAATTACTTGATTTGGGATTAGAGCTGGAAACGCGGCGGGCGAAGTGACCTGAAAGCGCTGACCTTGGATCAGTCGTCCACGCATCACGGCGCGATAACGATGAGTCGACGTTGTTTGCGAATGATTAGCTGAGATTGTCTCAGTTCACTTGTAAAACTATTTATTGTTCCATTGGGCGAGTGTTTGAGCGAAGACTGATCGTTACTAATTAGAGCGGTGTGTGTGTGTGTGTGTGTGTGTGTGTGTGTGTCTACATGCATATATGCGCGTGGCCCCCCCGGAGCCACACTTAGCAGCCGCTACAAAAAAGAAAAAAGGTCCATTACCTATTTGGCCTGTAATCTATGAGCTTCATCTAAAAGCTACATTAGGATGAAGTGGAGACCCTCGTAAACACTCCGATCAGGGCCTGTTAATGGGTTCACTGGCTCAAGACCTTTGCCTGCTTTACTCGGCTAGTTTGTGGGTTAATGCACTTTCAAGCACACACCAGACGACGATCAGGCCCACAATGAGTTGTAGTTAATCCACCGTCGGAACCAGCTCTCGCCGACGCAGTTTGTTTCTTATCTGCTTTTATTGTGGCACTAATGACTTGGTAGCATCAGTAGCATTAGTAGCATTAATGAATCAGTTTTATTGTACCGTTGTAAGGCTGCACGATATATCGGAAAAATATCGATATCGCGATGTTGGCACGTGCGATATGCATATGGAAAACATGTGGGATAATTTATCATTTTTTTTTGTATAAATCAAGCATTTCTTAAATACACACTTTGACCAATCGGTGTCACATTCTGTAAAGTTGTCAATTTGTACTTCTATGTCTCGTTGTCGTTTACGTCTCCGTCCGTCTAGAGATGTGCGGCGCAGCTCGCTAGGCTCGTTTGCTATGGCGACGCGTCTTGCCGGCGCACTTAAGTATATACACGGAAGTAAGACTAACTAGTGAGCGCTACTCAAACACTAGTGATCCAGTTACTTATCTCTTTCAACCTCCTTTGCTAAAGCAACATTTTGTAAGAACTTTTCATCTCGTCTCAGTTTCTAAGTTTTCTTATAAGATCGCGGAACTTCCAAACAAGAGTAAACCTGTCCGTCTTCGCCGTATGCTAATAAGCTAAGTTGTTAGCGTCAGGTCATTTATAAAGTGTAATGCGTGCATGTACAAGGATTTATTATTGATTTGGTGATATCGCGATGCGCCGGCGGCTCCTCTCTGATGTCGCGCAGTTTCGCGGGAAACCGATGCAAGTCCCGCAAGAGTGAGCGTTATAAGTGATATTTTTCTACAATCATGTCGGCACCGAAGTGTGGAAATTAATTAAATTAATATCGCATTAATATCGATATCGCACTTAAGACTCCAATATTGAATCTCGCACATATTTCTAATATCGTGCAGCCCTACACTGTTGTAAACATCACTGTTCGGTTATAAGCTGCAACTGACTGGCGAGAACTATGATGTCTCTTCTGTTCTAAGATCTTCTTATGTGCTAAAAATCTGTTGTCAAACTTCACCGTGCAAGGGACCAACTGTTTAACTTTGAGGGCCAACAGGACACTTATAAGAAAAAGTGATCATACATATAAACTCTCTGTTTTCATTTTGATGATCTAATATTTATTTTAGCACATTGTGCTTTTAAAGACATCACAATAAAACGTCACAATATCATGTCATGATGTCACAGAAAACACTAAATGTGGACAAAACTGAAACTTTGGTTATTGCTCCTGATGATAAGTTCCAGGGTTGAGTCAGTACTTGGGTGACTTAGGTCAGTCTGTCAAACTGAGCCTGAGAAACCTGGGTGTTGTATTTGATAAGGACATGTCTCTAGTTCAACACTGCAGAAAACTGACCAGAAACTGTTTTTTTTCAACTGAGAAAAATCTCTAAATTTAGAAAAATGATGTCACAACACGATTTAGAGATTATAATCCATGTGTTTGTGTCTTTTCGTTTATACTATTGCAACAGTTTATTTTCATGTATAAACAAGAAGGATCTGTCTCGCCTGCAGTTAATACAAAACTCTCCAGCGAGAATTCTGACCCGCTCTAGTAGAAGAACTCACATTTCTCCGATCCTTAAAACTCTTCACTGGCTTCCAGTTTCTTTCAGGATCAACTTTAAAATTCTGGTTCTTACTTTCAGATCTATTCATGGTCAGGCTCCTCCTTACATCAGTGATCTGATCCAGACTTACACCCCAGCTCGGGCTCTGAGGTCTGTGGATCAGAATCTACTGATGGTTCCTGAACACGCTCTGTATTTGATGATCTACTGACTCCTTCAAGAAACATCTTAAGACATTTTTATTTGTGCTTTTCCCTGATTTCCTATATTTGTCTTATGTTGTCTTGTACCTTTTAAAGTTTATATTTTAATTGTGTATTGTTTTTGATTGTTAAAGCGCTTTGTGACCCTGGTCTAGAAAGACACTTACTTTAACTATAACTTACTTAGTTACTGTTGTGCTTTGAAGGCCCAGATAGTTATTAAGATGCATGTATCACATTAAAGGAATATACAGTTAATATTCATTTGCTCTGTTGACACACCAACAAAGGAATACAAATCCATCGTAAATAGAGAGCGTGCTCAGATCAGTCGACAAGACTTCCTGGTTTAAATGCTCGGCTCAAACGTGAAAATCATATCCGCAGACATCAAAGGTCTTTATACACTTATGGAGATGAGACGCAGCCACATGAAAGGAAATGTTATTAAGAGGCTACTACCTCCAAATAGAACTTGAAACACGTTCATAATTAGAAACACGGAGCTCATATCAGCGGCGTTGATATCCCTTCATTACTCCCGGCAGATACCTGAGAACCATCTTCACATGAAAGTTTGCGACAAAACGTGGATTTTTTTTTGAAGTGCGGAGAGGTTTGATCAGATGTATTGTGTATGAAATTATCATAACCTGCCGCCATTAGCGCCCGGGCGGACGTCGAGACCTCCGGCTTTACAGGAAATGCAAATGACTGCATCTTGCAAATTGGATTCTCGTATAAAAAAGGATAAAAACGCAGACAAAAACAAGGAGAGTCGGCGATAAACAAATAAAAGATGACAGTCGGAACAGCTCTGGCAGGTTGACGGTTGACGACAGACATGGCGAGGGTTCCGAAAAACCCCGCTGGTTCTTCATTAACACCCGCCCTCCGTCGAGGTGAAGCCGCCGCCATATTCCGTTGATGGATATACGACGGCGGGCCATATGGGCGCAGCGCTCATCCAATGAGGCGGACATCTGGGAGATGATTTACGCTTTTGATCGTGATTCGTAAACTGCAGGGTTGCGTCGATGACATCATCAGCGTTACTCAACCCTTTTGTTGTTTTTTGTTTTTTTGGGGGGGGGGGGCGATGCCAACACATTTACTAATTGATGGAGAGATACTTGTCTGGTTGTCGCTCAGATGACCCTGTTGATCAGAATTAGAAAAGATTAATTCAATGTTTACACTTTCCATGAGCTGGGAAATCTACGGCCTCTCTGGAGGGTCTCCAGGTTTCTATAGAACAGTATATCAGTGACAATACATCAGTGATCCATTTGTTCATATAGCTTGATTAAAAAACTTTATTTATACAACTGAAACTATCGCCTTGGGGGTTCTTGGTGTGATTCAGGGCTGAGTTATCTCCTAAGTTTCCTTTGTTTTTCCGTCGTATTGCAGTGGTCCTACTTAAGGGTGCCATCTAGTGGCCTTTCTGTGATGTGATACATCATGATACAGTGTCTTCATTTAGAAAAGGAACTCTCAGATTGAACTCAAATTAGTAGATCAGAGACAAATATTTTAAGGCATCTTGTTGGTTTCTCAAAATGAAGACGCTGTATCGTGATACTTCATCAGCTGTTTCATGAAGCTTCATCAACACGTCTACACGAAATCTACTTTGAGTCGTCTTTGCCTTACAAAGGATATTTGTTGTAGTGTTTAAGGGGGGTTCTAACGCCACACAATAGATTTCTCACGCTTATATTTACCCATTTAATACTATTCATATATTTTCTTTGTTTATTATAATGAACTTTTGTCCTTATGCCTAAATCTAGTCAAGCACAGGAGGAGCCACGGAATATTAACCAATCAGAAGCATCTTTAAGCCATCGTAGCTTGACACCATAAACAGTGCCGACATGTACTGCGGTCAAACTTTACATCGTTTGGGAATCTACAGTCAAATGAGCCACACTTTAATCTGGAGAGATCTTGCTTAACTATACCATAAATTACCGGAATGCCTTTCAGGAGTAGGGAATAAACTTCCCGCTTTCAAATTAAGAGCAGCGAAACACTTGTCTGTTTTGTAGTTCTTCATTATCATGGTCATACCTGATACCGTTATTATTCACTTGCAATAGTTAACCCAAAATTTGAACTTCAGTCTTTTTCTACTCGACTAAGGATTATTTTCAGGGTAGCAGAAGTAGTAAATATCGCGAGCACTTCCAGTGTAGTCAGTAAGTAAGTAAGTAAGTAAGTAAGTAAGTAGGTGAAGGTTATTTGTAAAGATCTTTCTAGACCAGGGTCAAAATTTGCTTTAACAATAAAAAACAATACACAGTTAAAACACATAAGACAAACCTGAAAATCAGGGGAAAGCACAACTAAGAATGTCTCAAGATGTTTCTTGAAGGAGTCAGTAGATCATCAAACACAGAGGTTCCAAAGCTTAGCAGCAACAGTCTGGAAGGATTTCTCTCCTCTGGTCCTGAACCGTGTTCAGGAACCATCAGTAGATTCTGATCCACAGACCTCAGAGCCCGAGCTGGGGTGTAAGTCTGGATCAGATCACTGATGTAAGGAGGAGTCTGACCATGAATAGATCTGAAAGTAAGAACCAGAATTTTTAAATTGATCCTGAAAGAAACTGGAAGCCAGTGAAGAGTTTTAAGGGTCGGAGAAATGTGAGTTCTTCTACTAGAGCACTGTTTATCCGGAGTACTTCCAGACAGTACGTTAAAATGAACAAACATTTTTGTCTACAACTCTAAAGGAACAGATTACTCTGAAAATAGCCCTTAGTTGACACAAGGGTGAGTGAAGTTTGAATTTTGGGTGAACTAACCCTTTAATGGGTTCAGATAACAACCCCTGAAACAGACTGGCCTCCTGTCCAGGGTGTCCCCCACCTGACGCCCTAAGAAAACGGGGATAGGCTCCAGCCCCCCACGAACCCCTAAAGGGATTAAGTGGCATAGAAAATGAATGAGAAATGAACGTTATTAAGTTTAAACCATTGTATAATAATAGAACGATGCTACAGTTTAGTCCAGTTCAGTCTAGTTTTTCTGGCCACTGACTAACCCGAGTGATGATTGCTGGGAAATGTTGGCAAACCGAATGCAGACCAAACAAACCGGGGGAACACAATAGTCTCCGGGCATTTTGCTAAAAGATGTGTGAAACAGAAGCGGCGGCAGCATCTCCCACTGTCAGCTCAGAGCCTCCCCGCAGGGAAGTCCTCTTTGTCCGAGTCCGTGGTGTCTTTCAACAGGATGTGCCAACAGAAGGTGAGGTCAACTATGAGCAAACTCCGCTCAATAGGATCCAGAGCTGGATCTGACGCGTCACTAAGCTGTGGTTCATATTCTTTTGAAGATTTTATCCTCCTGGTCGGGACTGTGAGAGTTTAATTAAACATTGGACAGCTTGAGGTCAAGCTTTAGTTCAAAGTAAAAAAAAATAAAAAAGCGTCATAATAGGATGTAAGTTTATGGATGATTTGTGGATTCAGGGAAATAAAGCCGATAACTGAGATGTTGGGCAATAGGAAGAGGATATCCTTGACTAGTTCTCACCAACGGACTAGTCAAGGTTGAGTCTCCATGTATGTTGTTTTTTTGGAAGCGAAAAGAGGGCGAAGAAATTCATGGGTTCACTTCAAGCATAACGTGTAGATCCCGCCCTGATACACAAGTTCTGGTCCAGACTCTTGATGACTACCACTCTTACACTGGATCACCTTCAAAATTCCACTTGAAAAAACTTGAAATTAGGAAACATTTTTAAGGGAATGACTGGTGAATCTTGTACTAAGAACGACCAGAAAAAATAAAGTTTATGCCAAAAAAAGGCTGTTTTGAAAATGAAAATGAGAAAAATAAAAACATAATTTATCAAAAATGTTTGTATGTACATGTATTGTTAATATCAAAGCAACAATAAGTAAAATGTTGACTTTAATTTCTCATTAGTTCTGTTATTATTGGTTTAAATCCTAAACAGTCTACAGTATGTAGTAGATCTTTCTAGTTATTCAAATATTGTAATTATTTATTTCATATGAATGAATGAATGAACTTAAAAAAGCAAAACAAATTATTGTACATAAAAAATAACAAAACACACCAATTAAACAAAAAATCTGAATAAAGAAGAAAACATAACAAAACCCTGTAACTCAAAAAAAAAAATCCTACACTTTTTAATAGTTTTTTGTTATTTTTACACATACACATACAATACATATATATGTATATATAAACACTATAACATAATATAGTGCAATATATTAGCATATACTAAATAGGTATGAATACACATGATATACATAATGTACATTATTACTTTCATCGTTGGTGCTCACATTTCATCTTCCATATACTTATATATATATTTTATATATATATATATATATATATATATATATATATATATATATATATATATTTTAAACAGATTTATATTCGTACTTATATACATATAAAGTACTGAGAGCTTTCTTTTTAAGCTACGACGGAAACTAGTTAATGACACAAGAAGATTTAACGGCAAATCGAAGAAATTTACCAGATGCAGTACGACTATTCTGCCACTGGGGGAATCAAAACACTATTTGAAACCCTACAGATTGGGCCTTTAAATTGCATAAGGGTTCTCCCAGGATTTTCATTTGTTTGTTTCCATGTTATATGTCTTTGTTTCAAGGAATTCAACTATTGTTGTTGGTTCTGAAATCCGTTGTGGTTAGAGCCACACTACAGACAATTGGATACATTTGTTTCTGCCACAGTAATAACAGTGTAATTACAACTAGATGTTGTGAAAATTGAACGGTATTGAACTTCCACTATCTGCATGCGTATTTTGGGGCCTGTTTGTAGTTTTCTTTTCTTTTATCAAATGGTATACTAATGTTTTTTTATTAACTTGACTTCCAAAAATAACTAGACATTAGATCATTTAAGAACAAAAAACATGATTCCAAATAAACAAGAAGACGTACAGCGTGAGTCATTTTTCGGTGCATCCCAGAATGCATCTGTGTGAGAGATCAGAGGTCACCAGGGTGTTTGAAGTAATTTCTGGTTTTCCCTTCAAGTGCACTTGGCTGCCCTCTGGTGTGTCGTGTTGTTGTTTTGGTGAGGCCTCAATGGGATGGTAGTTTGTGAAATGACAAGACATGCCAACAAATTGCATCACTTCTGGCTCGGTGGCCAAGGACAACACCGAGCCATATGCCAATCACGGGGGGTCTAGGTTTCTTCTCCGAGCGCCGTGAATGGGTCTAGTTTCTATGGATCTCACTGACAACGCATGAGCTGACACTAAAACTCACATAAATCTGAACACGACCAAGTGTAATGGACGCCCATAGAGTCCTGGACTACATTCATTGGTGTCTCCTTGACAGTGGGGCTCGAGACCCTCTGGTGGGTTTTATCGCCTCTTCAGGATCTGGTCTTCTGCTGAGATCCTGGACTTAATCTTAGAACAAAATTGAGATAGTGTTCCTTCACTCCGTCTTTGATGGATCCAGGAAAAGACAGACGGTTTAGGTTTGAACAAAAATAGGCGACTCACACGTGTCTGGTCACTTCGCGTTTGTTTCCTTTGAATGTCTAGTTCCCGAGGCGGGGAGTGGTTTTCAAACCTTCTTGTGCCGTTAATCCTCCAGCCACCTTGTTGCTGGGACCATGCCAAGAGGGAGGGAGGGACGAGACCCCCACAGATGCTCCTCTCTGCCTCCACAGCCAGATGTCAGGAGGACCGACTCTGGTCGCCCGCGGGAGGCTCGGAATCAAGGTTGCGTCCGAATCTGGAGCAGGTGACATCAGTCATGGAGAGGTCGGGATCTAAGCTGGCACGAGGTGTACGAACCCAGCAACATCTGAGGAAGAGAAGAACGTGTTAGAGCTCAAAACAAAGTCTCCAGATCATGGTCATTAACGTCAACTACTGAGTTGATTTAAGTGTCTCTTAAATAAATCTTGGACTTTATTGTAACATTAGTGTCTGTTTGTACAAAACTCTCTTTTCATTGAAATATTTACATCAGAAAATGATCTTAAGCCCCGTCCACTTGTTTTTCTGGAGATGAAATCCTGTTTTTCATAACCACACCCACTCTGCTGTGATTGGTCAAGCATTGATGTTTCTCACCACACGTCATCAATCCCAGAAGTTTCCACCTCCAAGGGTCTCGTTTTATAAACATCAGTTTTGCTCTTTTTGTTTCCATCAATAATCTCTGTCCCTTATCTTATCTTAAAGACATCATTAAAGGTCAACATATCAACATCTACATTAACATACTTTGATTTTGAGCCAACCATCTGCCAGGCCATATAAAATAATTTGCGGACAGGATTTGGCCCTAGAGCCATTAGTTTATTTGTGTGTTATAGAAACAAACGCAAAAGTTGACTTCGTTCAGGTCCATTCCAAATCATATTCCATTTCTTTTGGGTCACAACAAATTTTGGGACTGATACGGTTTGATGATAAACAGTAAACCTCCAAGCAATTATCTTCCTGAGCTTCCTGACCTTAAACTGACCTTTACTGTCCTCTAAAACGGGAAGTTGAATAAACAACACAATTAATTGTTTGCTTGTTTATATGTTTGTGGTATCCCATGTGTTATCTATGGGTCAAGGTGACCTGAAAACAAATATGTTTGTGGTATCCCATGTGTAATCTCTGGGTCAAGGTGACCCGAAGGCCCGAAGAAAAATCTGTATGTTGAACAACCTCCACATGTGTAGGTATTTATAAAGGATATTACGTACAAAGATTTACAAAGATACCACATATACATTTGTTTTCGGGCCTTCGGGTCACCTTGACCCTGAGATAACACGTGTTAAAACGAATCCATAAATCTAAAGTCAGAACCGTCAGAAATCCATCATCTATTCCTTGTACTAGTTCCGACATTCTCTGAGCATATTCCGAAAATAAACATGTTCAGTTTCGAGTTATTTTGCCAACAGCCGGGTAAACGTTCTGCTTGGGTCAATATTTCTTCTGCTATAAATACATCTTAATGTGGATCTTTCTAATGTATATTTCTGGATCCACTGGAAACTGTTACAATCACACCAGGTGTTGCATGTTTTAGGGCGCTCAAAAATCCCCCGAAAATCATTGTCTTAAAATCTACCCCATGAATAGAGCAAATGTGGGAACAGTCATAATTATACATGCAGATTTATTCTATCACTTCTATATAATCTGTTGTTGTTTTTTTTTTTTTATACAGATAAGTACAGGGGGTGAGCACGAGGGGCGGGGGGGACCTGTGGATGATTAGCTTCTTTTTGTCCTCTCTGTTTTATTTCCCTGAGAAGATTAAATATTTCTGCATGAGAAAATCTTTTTAAAGCGTCACTGACTGCTGTCCCGGCCCCCTCTGTCACTGCTGGAGCGCTCGGGGTCCCCCCCTCCCACCCCCCAAACCCACCATTTAAAAAAACACTACTCTTCCCCATTTAGTCATTCCAAAATCTGGTGAAAAAAAAAAATGTAATCTTTGAACAAAGAATAGAAAGGGGGAGGCTACAGAGGAATTTTTTTTTTTCCTCCTGCAGGAGGCCTCTTTATTGTGAGGGGGAGGGGCTCCTCACAGTGTCCACACACAACAGGCTTCCAATCTGTCAAATAATTAGCCAGTGTGGGAGGACAAAGGTTTGTATTTGCCCAAATTTCATACATCGCTGCTTGAATACATCATCACTGTATTGTGACGGGTCATGGGAACTGGCGACTGCCGCCCCGAGAAGTCTAGGGGGGCGGCCAGGAGACGACAAAGCTGCGTTAAGTTTGAGAGGATAAAAATGAAGATGGAAAATTGGCATAAATATGTTTTATATACACTACATTTACTCACTATTCATAGTGAGTTCGCGATTTAGTTTTGAACTCTTACTTTAGGGAGTTTTTAAGAGGTTGTTTAGTGGGTTACAAAAAAGGGAACTGAATTATTGAATGTATTTTAAACTCTAATAATGGTGTTTTATAAATGAATTAACAAGAGATTAATCATAATTACTATATTACAAATTCAATTTAATGACTGGATACTTAGATTTAAGTTTTTTTTTGTGCAAAATTATTTTTTTGGGGGGAGGTGGGATTTTACAAGTTCAAGATGAAGTTCAGAAATGTAAAAAAAAAGTAGGATGGCAGAGGATGAAGTAAGTAAGTAAGTACCCATCAAAACTCTAAGTACTATTACTCCTCTAGGCTCCATTGTATTAGTCCACTAGGTTCCATAGTATTACCCCACCAGACTCTGTGTATTATAACTCCTCTAGGCTCCGTAGTATAACCTCGCAAGACTCTACATAGTATTAATCCACTAGGCTCCATAGTAGTACTTCACAAGGCTCTAAGTAGTATCACTTCACAAGGCTCTAAGCAGTATTACTCCTCTAGGCTCTATAGTATTACTCCTCTAGGCTCCATATTATTACTACCCCACCAGACTCTATGTAGTATAACTCCTCTAGGCTCCGTAGTATTACCTCACAAGACTCTACATAGTATTAATCCACTAGGCTCCATAGTAGTACTTCACAAGGCTCTAAGTAGTATCACTTCACAAGGCTCTAAGTAGTATTACTCCACTAGATTCCCTAGTATTACTCCAAGAGGCTCTATGTAGAAATAATGTACAAGACTCTAAGTAGCATTACTTGGCAAGACTTTAAGTAGTATTACTAAGTAAGACACATATTTTTCTTATATATATTTTTCTTATATTGTATCGTATCATTATTAGTATTATTATTTTGTATTTGGAAAATCTAATGGTATTTTATTTTTATACTACAGTAAGTAACGAGCGATTGGTCGTGACAATCACAGCATCCTGTTCAGTGTCCTGCGTGCTGATTGGTTCGACGAAGTCGAGGCGCTTTACAAATAAAAAAAGGTCATTACTTTGTTACTTACTTACTTTAAGGAGAAGCTTAAACTATCATAATCTCTTCAGGTCAACATATCTACACGAACATTACTATGATCTTGAACATTCGGCAAGGGGTCTTCCCCTAAGGGTCTTGGCACTGAACCCCTTTAGCGTCTTGAATCAAGGAAGAGCGTGGGAAAGCTTCGAAAGAGTGTGCTTGGTTTTTTTTTCAAGGCTCAAAATATACAAAAATAATACAATAAATGGTTTCCGGATACCCTTGATGTGATGATGGAGTACTTACTGTATATAACTCCAGTTGTATTCTGGGAGGGATTATAAATCTTGTACTGTGTTTTTCAGCATATATGACTCATATGTATTTCTCTGGGCTTTAATTATGCATCTGTATGAGTGAGTCCACAATAGTGTATTTCTGGGAGTATAAGGCTACAAAGAACTTCAGATCATTTCATTTTATGCAGTATTACCTCTGGAGAATCTGTAGTATTACTCCATTAGGATCCATAGTATTACTACTAGACGCTATACGTACTATTACTTCTCAAGACTCTAAGTAGTATTACTCCTCAAGTCTCTAAGTATTATTTCACAAGACTCTTAGTAGTATTACTCCTCAACACTATTACTTTACAGGACTCTAAGAAGTATTTATTTACAAGACTTTAAGTAGTATAACTCCACAAGGCTCTAAGTAGTATTACTCCACGAGGTTACTTAGTATTACTCCAAGAGGCTCCACATAGTCCTACTTTAAGTAGTATTACTTCACAAGACTTTAAGTAGTATTACTTGGATAGACTCCAATTAGTATTACTCCTCTAGGCTCCGTAGTATTACCCCACAAGACTCTAAGTAGTATTACTCCACTAGGCTCTGTAGTATTACCCCACAAGACTCTCAGTAGTATTACTCCACTAGGCTCCGTAGTATTACCCCACAAGACTACGTATTATTACTCCACGAAACTCTCTGAAGTATACTCAGTGAGGTTCTGTAGTATTTCCACAAGAGGCCCGGTATCATTACTCCACAAGGCTCTCCATAGTTTTCTCCGAGAGGCTCGATAGTACTACTCACAAGGCTCCGTACTATTACTCTTCAAGGTTGCGCAGTACTACTCCACAAGACTCTCCTTAGTATCACTCCACAGGGTTCTGTAGTATTACTCTGCGAAGCTCAGTAGTCAGGAACCTCATGAAAGGATACGTCTATGAATAGTAGCAGCAAATAAAAAAAACATAAATCACGATTGTTTATGAATTAATGCTCAAACTTTACCTCGTTGTTGGATTAAAAACAAGTCAAAACCATCAAACCTCTTAACTGGGACTCGATTCTTGAATGTCTTTTATTTTCTCTCCGTGTCTCTGATTTATAAAAACAACAGGCGCACAATAGCCGCCTTGTTAGCTAAACGGGATAGCCTTAATGGAGACTTATATTTCCAGGATTATATCTGTATTCAGTTGCAAATCATTGGGTGGCGGCAGCGGCGGCGGGCTGGGGGGGGTTGACGGGGCGAAGGGGGTGTTTCAATGCTCTTCCTCTGTCTATGAATAATAGTATCATTTGAATTAAGTGGACACCTGGTGCAGTGGGTGAAGCTCAGAGGCGCACCAGTGACCCGCCAACACTGCCAACTTCCCTTTTTCCCAGCCGGTCCTTATCCGTTCCTCCGAGCCTCCAATTTCATTCCCCCCTCCACAAAATGCCACACACTTGTAACTTTAGTCTCCCTTCGGCGAAAAACTCCCTGAAAGGGCGAAAAGGGTTTGGGAAGAAAAAAAAAAAAAAAAAAACTTTAAGAAAGAGTGGCGAGGAGCGAAGGGGGGCGGGGGGGGGCGGGAGAAATTCTTATCAATCTCCTCTCAGATTTGAGCGAAAGCCATTTGAAAGCTGGGTGTAACGTTTCAGGGAAAAGTTCCAATTAAATACTGTAAAAAGATAAAATGACAGTGTCCCGCCGCTGCTATTAAAGACCCCTATTGTTGATTTATTGTACGTCCGCCACTGAGCCATGCAGGGAAGGGGACATTTCAGAGGGGATTCTATTTGTATGCATCCTGCGTCGGCTCCTCACACAATCAGGCCTGTATTACGTTTTGCAAATTTATACCAGGATGTAGGTTTAGAGTTGCCCCCCCATCATCCTCCCCCATCCTCCCCCATCCTCCTCCCCCACCCTCCCTTCCCAGAGGAGGAAAAGAAAGTTTTTCATGTAAGTGTCTGCTTTCATGAGCACAAGTGATGGAGACTCACAAACAAAGCTTTGTTTTTCCAAATTCACAGATGTACAAACTCACTGAAGCTTTTGTGACCCTCATCCCTGGACTCACAGGAACCCCCCCCCCCCCCACACACACACACACTCACACAACTGAACTCTTCCTGAGTGGACTTTAGTTAAAAATAGTTTTCTCTACGGCGGTAGATATAAAATACAATATTATCATCTCAATCCTTAACTGACTTTCAAGTTTTTTTTTAACGTTTTGTTTTCCTTTGTCAGATGCAAGAGTTGCCAGTTTAAAATGTTTTCTACACGTGTAGTCCAGGGTTGTAACCGTTCGGTAACTGATTACATGCAGTTTCGCTCTATAACCACTAGAGGGTTCGTCCTCAACTCAAACACCTCCTAATCCCATTACAACAAAGCCCTTCCAGTAGTTATCAGACAACATAACTTTGGTCTTGTAGAACCATTTCATATATGTACTAAATTATAGCTAACATAACAGATATTGTTAGTTAGATAGTCACATATTTCCATTTACCATATTTTTCAGAGTATTATGTACTCGTAAAATCCTTGGACAGTGCAATCTATAAGACATAGTATTACTATGCAAGTCGCCCTAGTATTACTACACCAGTCAGTGTAGTATTAGTTTGTGAGACGCCATAGTATTCACGCGTAATTCACTGTAGTATTACTCCACGATTCTCCATGGTATTACTCCGCCAGTCAACATTGAATTACTCTGCGAGTCATCATATTATTACTCCACGATTGACAGTAGTAATACTATGCAAGTCACTGTAGTATTACTACACTAGTTGGAATGCGACAGAATGCTATAAGACGTACTTTGTTATTTCTGCCATAAGATGCTACAACAGTGCTACTATCATGCTACACATGCACTTTTTACTTGGTGAATTATATATTTTAAGTGTTTTTATAGATTTTGTATGTATCTATTGTATGTATGTATTTATTGTATTGTTTTAACTTGTGTTGATGGATGGGTTATTGCTGCTGGACAAAATAATTTATCTTCCATAATTCTATAAAGAATCCATCCATCCATCCATCCATCCATCCATCCATCCATCCATCCATCCATCCATCCATCCATCCATCCATCCATCCGTCCGTCCGTCCGTCCATCCATCCATCCATCCATCCATCCATCCATCCGTCCGTCCGTCCGTCCGTCCGTCCGTCCATCCATCCATCCATCCATCCATCCATCCATCCATCTATCTATCAGTGAATTTAGTATTACTCAGCAAGTAATACTATTAATGCGTGATTCTGCATGGTATTACTCCTCAATTTACCATAGTATTACTCCTTGATTCACAGTAGCATAACTCTGTGTGTCGGTGTAGTATTACACTGCAAGTCACCGTGAATATGAGAATATGTAATCTGTCTATAGCTGATGACTTAAAGATTCCCTCATATTAGTGCAACTTTCGAGAATTGTCCGGTTAGTTCCTGAAAATCATTTAGCTTGATATGATTATAATCCACTAATTCATCTGATTTCTGTTCCTTAGTAGATAGATAGATGGATAGATAGATAGATAGATAGATAAAACTAATAGAGCTGGCGTTCCATTACCTGTGAAAATACGCAGGAGGAGACCAAGCCAAGCACTGACTTGAAGATATTTGGTCTTGTATTCTAAACTAAATGTGCCTGTTCAAGATTCAATGTTGACAAAAGCAAGTATTATCTTGTCATTTGCACTGTGGTATGTGGTGTGAGTATTTGTATCTCTGTTGTTTTGACATTTTTTCATTTTTTTCTGACCAAAACATGACATTTAAAAAATATTTCCAACTTTTTTTCTTGTTTATTCATTTTTAAAATTGACTTTATATTACAAGGTTTGGAGAATCTATTGTTGTTTAGGTGAAAAAAAAGGTTTTATTTTGCAAATAACTAGAAGGTAAATCCAACTCACATCTTCCATTAACTATTTTAAAGTCGAGAACCCTACGAAAAAAAGGTATGAATTATAAACCATATATTTTCCATTATTTTGAGATATTTAAAGCCTTTAAAAAACTTCTTAAAAAGCTCTCCCTTCCATTAAAAGTTTCATCTTGTCTATGAATGTGTTTGAAAAGCCTTTGGAAAAAAATCGTAGTACTTTTTTATTCATATCTAAACCTCCATTCTTTTATAAAATAAACAAACATTAAAGGTATAAATATTCTGTAGGGAGGCAACTCTCGGTGTGTGGTAAACCAGGGTCCTTCATCCGTAGAGTTTTTACCTTCAAATCTGTCTCCCTGTGATGGACATCCGGGGCGTCCTCAGCAATTACCCCGTCTAACTCTGTCGTCGATGCAGTTATGACCTGATGGTCACGGATCGATTACGCGACACTTCATGAGCCTTGTTAGTCCGATGGAAGCTGATATCTTTCACGACTCCTCGTTTCGGCCGCGGCTGCAGTTATGGATTATTTCTCAAGTGGTTGCGGTTGATCAATAATCATCTCTGCGACCACTTCGGCTCAAGCTTCTTAATAGAAAACTGTTACAGAAAACAACAATGAAAACGGTTCCCAGATACTTTACTACATGTGTTACATAGGGCTAGAAAAAAAAAAAATCCATATACCAATATATATATTTATCGATATATTTTTCACATTACTGTAACATTTTTTTTTATATACTGTATATATATTATTTTCGGGGCTATTTGGTTTTCAACATCATTCAAAGTTTATATTTCAAACACGTGTGTGTGTAGCGGAAAAAATATTTAAATCTTTTTATTAACCACTACCATGCAAATATCCACCGCGTTTGTTCATTTTAGAGTTGCAATTAAACATCCGTCCGCTAGATGGCAGCAGTCATTACTCAAGATTCTGGCCATGACTGGGGATGAGAGGATACAGTCGATTCCAGCTGTTTATAATCCTGATGTTTGGACATTTCTTTTTATATTCAGTTCTATTAATTTAACCAAAAATCACAAAAATCTATTTTCCCCCCCAAAATAAATTATGAATATTTATGTTTTTAATTTTAGCGTGAGCTGATAGTATCGTATTGAATTGTATCGTGAGATTAGTGCATCACTACTAGCCTGTTACACATCCCCTCGTGAATATTTGTGTTTTATATATATTTATTATTGCAGGTTGGACATGAAATATTGTATATCATCTATTTTCTAGCTTTAATAAAAACACTCATTAGCATATTAGCATTCTTGTTTTGGAGGCAAAACTCAAATTGAAAGGTAAACCACAGAGACACTAAAAAAAAAGGCCAAAAATAAATCAAATAAATAAAAAAAAGAATCCCTAAAAAAAATGATTTCAAGATTTTACGCTTGATCTCCCGTCACCGCAACGTCATCAACCATTCTCTTGGCCCAGAAGCACGTTCTCGACATCGGACCTCGGGTTAATCAAATAAACACCGACGCGTCACCAGACCGTGACCCTTCAATTGTGCATGAAGTTCGACTCACAGACTGATATTGTGTTGCGTCATTAATTCCTGGGAGGCCTCAAGTCAGGAATGTTACAGCAAAATGTCTTTTATTTTGAACATCTTTCTACCGAGACTGATAGTCTGATATGACTTAAGGAAAAACAATCACACAAAATGTTCACGTGTAACACAATTGTGTGCATGATGGTACATGAATAAAGAATATTAAATCAAGTAGACACAATAAAAGTAACTCAAAATGTATGAAATAGAAAATAAAGATGTATTGTTTTCATATGGGATACATAAATAAAAAACTGACAAATACCTATAAAATATATGTTACATGGTAGGGTCACAGACAAAATGTATAGAGCCAAGATATCATGATATAATAATTGCAAAAAGAGACACTAAAATCCAGAAATATAAATATGCAAAAACACAACATTAAAACATTTCTCAAGTATCATATTAATATTGTTTTCCTAAATTTCAGCCCCTGACAAGATTGTAAGGAAGTATAACATTCAAATTCAAATTCAAATTCAAAATAAAATTAAAAAATTGAAAATTAAAGTACATTTTGTCAGGTATCAAGTTAAGATTGATTTCCTGAATTTCACCGAAGTTAAACATGTATCATGTGAGGATTGTAAGGAAGCCAAAAGTAATAAATACAAGAATAAAAATGAATTAAAAATAAATTAAATTTTAAATAAATTTTAGAATGAAATTGAATAGCAAAAACAATAGCAAATTTCGCCAGGTATTATCAGGTATTAGTTAATAAAAACACACAAAAAAACAAATAAATAAATGAATAAAAAATACAAAATGAAAAATACACAACATGAAAATAAACAAAATGTAGCACTAACAGTTCAATAAAATGATCAATGGAAACACAAAAACTAAAACACAAATATAGTATAACAAGTCCAGTAATAATTCCAGTTTCAACACGTCAATAATGACAAGTATTGTGATGATAAACTAGATCAGTGATACAGTAACTACAGAAAGTGTAACTGATCCACTCACTCATGAGAACCCGACACTTCCTCCAGTGATTCAACTCTGTTTATCATCTTTTCCACTTTCTTCTGGTTTCTTCAACGAGCTCCACGGCCTTGAAACAACAGTGTGTCACTCGTCATCACCAATATGACACTTTTGGAAACACTTATTTACAAGAGCAGAAAAAAGAGAGATATTTATTGAGGCCACATCAACGGAGTGCGACAGCAACGTCGTAAATTCTGAAGGCTGAGCTCAGACTTTTTATGTCTGCAGGAAGTTGCGGATCCTTGTGAAAGTTAAACCTCGCGAAGATCCTCCGAACAAATAAACCTGTTGTTTCCAGATCCGTAAATCTCCGACGATACACAAACACAAGGATGAGCAGGAAGAGAAAAAAAAGGACAGAATTTTTATGTGGATCTGTGTAAATACACTTCCTGTGAGTCGCAGTCGGACTCCAACGGCATTTCATCACCGATCCTCGTCTTTATGGTTCCAACTTAAAGGTTTTATTGACTTTGTGTTTTTTTTTTTTGCTGTGTAAGATCCATCATGTTAGGCCAGAGGAACACGTCAAAATAGAATAGTAGATAGTTGCTGCTTTTCAATCATCGTCGAGTTAAAAATAAAATAAAATCTCTCTTCATCAGATTTCTTTTGTTTTATAAAACAATTTGTATAAAAAATTATACAAATAAAAGTATTGTCAATTTGTACTTTTTATAGAGATGGATGGATGGATGGATGGATGGATGGATGGATGGATGGATGGATGGATGGATGGATGGATGGATGGATGGATGGATGGGTGGATGGATGGATGGATGGATGGATGGATGGATGGATGGATGGATGGATGGATGGATGGATGGATGGATGGATGGATGGATGGATGGATGGATGGATGGATGGATGGATGGATGGATGGATGGATGGATGGATGGATGGATGGATGGATAGATAGATAGATAGATAGATAGATAGATAGATAGATAGATAGATAGATAGATAGATAGATAGATAGATAGATAGATAGATAGATAGATAGATAGATAGATAGATAGATAGATAGATAGATAGATAGATAGATAGATAGATAGATAGATAGATAGATAGATAGATAGATAGATAGATAGATAGATAGATAGATAGATAGATAGATAGATAGATAGATAGATAGATAGATAGATAGATAGATAGATAGATAGATAGATAGATAGATAGATAGATAGATTTTCTGCTTCCAGCAGAGCTTAAAGCCACCTCTGCTGCAGCAACAGGCGCCAGATTATAATGGTTACTCCCTGATTTGTACTTTCTCTAAACACGCTGGGGTGTAAGTCTGGATCAGATCACTGATGGAAGGTCTGACCATGAATAGATCTGAAAGTAAGAACCAGAATTTTAAAATTTATCCTGAATGAAACTGGCAGCCAATGAAAAGTTTTAAGGATCGGATAAATGTGAGTTCTTCTACTAGAGCATCTCAGAATTCTGAATTCTGAGTTTTGTATTAACTGCAGGCGAGATAGATCCTTCTTATTTAGACACCAAAATAAACGGTTTACAGTTATTTTTTGTCCTCCTCATGCTTGAGACTACTTTTGGTTGTTTTATCCAGTGTGTTGCATCTACACTTGGGTCCAGCTCTAGTCAAAACCTTACAACAAGTCCTTTAATTATTAAAAAAATCTAGATGATTGTCATTTTTTAAAAGGACACAATCTCAGATACACAGGTGGACTAAATTACAATTCTTTAACGTCCTCAGATTTCCGAGTCTTGACCCAGGCAGCTTCATTTCCTCCTTCAATCCCAGCCTCTAGTGACACTGACATGAGAAGCTTGAGAAGACAAGAGGCAATAATCAGGAGAAGTTCTCCCGTCGCTCTCCTCCTCTGGTCCCGACTGGAAGATAAAGAGAGGAATCGATGTGGAGACGCAGCAACGAGATAAAAGCCACTCGGGCCAGTTCGGTGGAGTTGAAGTGAAGAGATCAGAAAATTCTGATCTGGTCTGTTTGTGTTTTGTGATGAAGGGCCCGGTTCTGTTCAGGTGCCGTGGAAGTTCCTGGCATAAAAAGGACGTCTCGCAATAATCGTTGGTTTTTATTTAAATGTTGATCTGGGATCGATTGAGTCGCCTCTTTGTGTGTATTTATGTGGCCCTCAAAAGGTTTAAAGTAAGAATGTGATAGAATTGAATAACATATAAGTAACAACAACATAACATGTTGAATTTTTTCCTTTTTATTTGAGTATTTCTTGTTCCTCGAACAAATAAATAATAAACATTAAGAACTAAATAAAGCTAAATTAAATAAATTAAGAATTTGAGCGATGGTGTTTTCTTCAACATCGATAAAAAACTAAAATATATAATCATATGTTGTATCATATCTTGTCTTGTAATTTTATTTTGAAACTTGTCTTTTTCTGCTTCCTGAGTTCCACGGCGCCTGTTGCTGTCACAGCAGCTGCAGCTCGTCAACAATCACCAACTCAGCAGCAGAGCTTAAAGCCACCTCTGCTGCGGCAACAGGCGCCAGATTATAATGATATGTATGTTCTCTACACTGGCCTCACGGATTAAGTAAGTAAGTAAGTAAGTAAGTAAAGGTTATAAAGTAAAGTGCCTTTCTAGAACAGGCTCACAAAGCGTTTGCTGGGAGAGCAACAGGCGCCAGATTATAACAGTCTCCCTGGTATGTACGTTCTCCGAACTGTCCTTTGGGGATTAGCCAAATAAACAACATTTTATATTTTAAGATTAATAAAATATAATAAAAGCTTTGAAAAACATTTCTTTAAGTTATTTCAAAATAAATAAAGGAGAAATACTGGGAAAAATAAAAATTGAAAATTACCTACAAAACATAAGAAAATAAGTTACTGTTTTTTTAATATATTGATATATATCAGGCCGCAGAAAATTGCTTTGTACTATTTTACATTTTTAAGTAAAAGAAAACAGAGCTTTTTTCAACTTTGTTATAACCTTTTATAGCATAATGACATTTTTTTTTCTTCATCCTATTTGCTTGACGGCTCCTCAAAGTCACAATATAAACGTGACCCCTGAGGAAATTTAATATACTCGTACTTCCTGGTCTAACAGGATTTTGATATTGTCTTTTTATTTTCTTTAAGGTTCAAATTATCTTTACAATCTGTGTGTTTTCCATTTCTTCAACATCAATGTTGTAGGAAGTTGTATTTGACAATCTTTCATTGGCGTGACTAGATTATTATTTCACATTTCCTCCTATACCCCTTCAAAATAAAACTCTTGTTGTTTATTAGGCCTTGGCTTTCTTGTGTTTTTATCCCTTTGTCTATATATGTTCAATCACACAAGGATCCAAACTCTTAGGGGCCAAGTAAATTGTAATATATTACATTATTACAACTTATCTTAATGTTAAGGGGCCAAACAAAAGCCTTTTCCTAGTTTCATGGTCAATTCATCTTATTCATTTATCTTCAGTTTACGTACTTGGAAGTCTTTGTATAATTTTTGACGTACGACTTTGATTTTAACCAAACATCCGTCGCACCATGAGTATGATTGATGTATTTTTCCCTAATAAAATGTGTTTAAAGCAAAATATGTTACATTTTTTTAAAACATCAAATGAATGAAACCTTTTTTTAGGAGAAAGAAAAACTAACAAAAAGGACGCATAAAAATAAAGAAGTTATAATAACATAACAATATAATATAACAATATAAAGAAGTATTAAATGAAGTTAAAAAAGAGAAATAAATAAAAGCATGCAAAATAAATCATACAAATAAATACAGAAAATAGACACACTTTGGCCAGATCTAAATCTAAGCAACCATGTGATAAGATGTTTCTGACGCTAACGCTAACTAGCGACGCTAGGTTGCAGCCTACTGCCGTCAGTTTGTAACCGGCAACAGACGATGAAGCCACCGTTGATGGATCTCAGTTACAAAAAACTGAGACGTTTTTTACAGAAGGAAGCGACGACAAGGAAAGTGTTTAAATACAAAAAATTAAATTGAAATGTTAACTGGTTCAGGGGCCAAAATCAAAGGAACATCTGATGTGAGGCGGGCGTGCGAGGCTCGCCTGGATACGTTTCCAAAGAGGTCATGGTCATATTTCACCCTTTCATGACCGCGGTGTCGTCACGTATTAATTAAAATCCAAATAGCAGGTATTGATTGTGTTATCAGGCCAGCGCAGCCTCGCCCGGACTATTGATCCGGCCTGTGATTTATGGTCATTTTCAGGGAAAATCCCTTTGTGTGATTATATGAGGAAACACAGGCTGAGCGAGTGTAATTCTCTTAGATCTATGGCGGAGGTGGAGGTGGGTATCAGACCCGCGAACCCCCCGAAGGCCCCCACAGGAGCCGTATCTTCAACGGAAGTGTGTTATGATGCGGCGGAACCGTAAATCAAACAACAATAAGAGGCTGGTTCTAATCTGAGGAGGCTGTGGTGGTGGTTCTGACCCCGACTGTTCGCTCTGACACCTGGACTCACTTTTTCTCTGGACCAGGAATATCATTTGGAGCTGACATGTGGCCCCCCCCCGAGGAGCAGATCCCAGCAGTGGCTGGATCGACTTTGATTAAGTATTGTAGGTCCTGAGAACACACGCTGGTGAAGTTCTGTGATTTGTTTGATTTATTTTGTTTCATTTTTATTTCAATCTCATGTTGTCCTTTCATTTTTCTTTTGTATACATTATATACCTACAATTATACAAATTCTAACTATGATCAACTAATTATTAACTACAATCAAACAATTTTCAACTATAATTAAACAATTTTCAACTGTAATTAAACAATTTTCAGCTATAATCAAACAATTTTCAACTATAATCAAACAATTTTCGACTGAAATCCAACAATTTTCAACTATAATCAAACAATTTTCAACTATAATCAAACAATTTTCAACTATAATCAAACAATTTTCAACTATAATCAAACAATTTTCAAATATAATAAACAATTTTTAGCTATAATTTAACAATTTTCAACTATAATCAAACAATTTTTAGCTATAATTTAACAATTTTCAATTGTAATCAAACAATTTTCAACTATAATCCAACAATTTTCAACTATAATCAAACAATTTTCAACTATAATCAAACAATTTTTAGCTATAATTTAACAATTTTCAATTGTAATCAAACAATTTTCAACTATAATCAAACAATTTTCAACTATAATCAAACAATTTTTAGCTATAATTTAACAATTTTCAATTGTAATCAAACAATTTTCAACTAAAATCCAACAATTTTCAACTATAATCAAACAATTGTCAAATATAATCAAACAATTTTCGTCTGTAATCCAACAATTTTCAACTATAATCAGACAATTTTGAAATATAATTAAATAATTTTCAACTGGAATAAAACCATTTTTAACTGAAATAATTTTTCTTTTTAACTATAATCAAACAACAGGGATTTGAACATAATTTAATAATAAATAATTGTCTCCTGGTACGATTAAGTTTGACGCCCATGCATTACCCTTTTATTATCTCTTGGTCAAGCAAATGTGTTTGTCTTATCCCTTGTGTTGTCTCTGGGTCAAAGTGATTGACCACAAACAAATTTGTTTCCAGGCCTTTGGGTCACTTTGACCCTGAGGGTTAAACATGAATTATAAAAAATTAGTATCAAATCTGAAAAGGCGGCGTTCCAATAACAACTTCTACAAACACGCCTGTTGGTTGAATCCTCACAGCCTCGTGTTCTTCTTACGCTGACAGATTATTTAATTCAAGTGGCGCTTGATTCCCTGCACACGGATCCTGGTCTGACTTTGTGTGGCGACGCCGGTGGAGAAAGAATCAATAACAAATCAAGGAGGGTTGTGTTTCTAGATAAGCGGCGGGTGCTATTCATCATAAGTGTGTGGAAACCTGAGAGTCTGTAGAAATGATATTCCAGCAGCAGAGAGAGTGTGTGTGTGTGTGTGTGTGTGGGGGGGGGGGTCTTATCTCCTCACTGCAGAAGATCCCGATCAATAGTTTACTGTGTACTTGCTATTATCAACAGATGAATTTGTTTCCACCTCTTTTTAATGCCACGTAATTACAGGTTTGGAGCTTCACAGCTTTGTTGAAATGTGTTTCTTCTTCACTCATCTTTGAACCTCACACCTGGAGAACCTGCTGAAAATTATTGGTTAAAATATTTATTATTTATTTATTTTTGGTTAGAAAAAAGGTGGGTTTTGAACCACCAATTTTCTTATTAAAAAATACATTTATGTTACTCTATGTAAGACACAATACATATTTTAACACCTGAGCCATGAATCCCTGTTAATATAACATTTTTTAAATTCATTTTTATTAACTTAATATGTCATATTTTCCTTACAAGAACAGTCACAACACACGTATAGTTGAGTCACAATACATGCATTAAAATAAAATCAATATTTTGCTGAAAACTATAGTCATAAAATTATAAGAATCAACTGCTTATTGCCTAAAATATTAATATTTATCTAGTTATTTGTTGGTAAGAAAAACATATTTAAGCACCTTAGACAATATTATAGGCCAATATAATTCTACAAATGAACTAAAAATATGCATATTTATTTGATTTTGGTTAAAACAAAATAGCATTTTCTTTTAATTAATAATAAAAAGAAAAGTTTAAATTATATTGGACACAAGAAATATGTGTTTAAATGTAATTTTATTATAAGAAAAAAAAACATTTTTATTATGACACAACAAATATTTCTACACCTTGATTTAAACCTTTCTCATCCAATAACATACTTTTTTTAAATTGATTTTGCTGTCATCAATATGTCCTCATTCTGATTTTAGAAATGAAAGACTCGACTCTTATCTTTACAACATACAAAGTTACAAAACGTTACAGGGCGAATGAATTGTTTTACATTAAATTGGCGACAGCTAGCATTGTTAGCAACTAGCTAAGCTAACATTCAGTTGAAAACTCTTTTCAATTTACATCAAATTTATAATCATTTCAACATTTTCTGTCTAGTATGCAACATGTTGGTGAAAAGTGTGGCCCTTTTTCTGTATTTACGTGGCCCTCATGAGGTCAGAGTAAAACAGTGACAATGACAGCGAACAATTTTAATTATTACTCATTATTTTACAAACTCTTCTTGCTCAAGTTCTTTGTTAAGTTTTTTCATTATGACTCTTTGTTAAAATGTATTTCCCCTGGACGATTGAGTTAAAATCAAGAAAACAATTATTATATATCTCATTTTTAAATGTTATTTATAAATATTTTATTTGTCTTCTTCTTTTCTAAAAGTTCTTCCAACATATTTTGGCTCTTGGCTCTTCTCTTTAAACATTGATGGCCCTCACAACAGTCTCACAACTATATATATATATATATATATAATGTGGCCCCTGAGGAAATATAACTCCTCACCCCTGGTTTGCGGGACCTGTTTTTTCTAATGTAAATAAAAGAAACAGTGTCTTTGTAAGACCACAAGGGCCCGGAATGGTGACGTAATAAAAAAAAATGTATACATCGAATATGCATATATAAATTGAATAATCTAATGACAATTAGTGAAAGATTGTTACAATAAAACGAGAATATTCTCAGTATACATTTCCAAAAATGTAGATTTATATGAACAATGACTCAAAATAGTGTAAATAAAAGGACCATGTTTTTCACCCCATTTAAATCAAATACATTTTGACACTTTATCTAATAATTTAGATCCTTTTTTAATCTATTTGACATATTGTGACAGCTCTTGAATTGGAAATAAAAAGCACTGAATATCAGTTTTATTCTACTAAATATAGTTTTCATTTCACTCTTTTTCTTATTAAACTAAATTAATTTAACTGGGACAAAAATGTCTCTAACGTCAAAGATGGTTTCTGGTGAGTATTTATGGAGAATAAATCCATCAATGAAAAACTTTCATCCTCCCATCCTCCAGTGAGTGGCGGTGGGAGGTGTGGAGGCTCCTGGCAGCGACCTATCGCAGCCGCACCTCACGGATCCACCGGAGGCGGAGGCAACAACGGAGGCAACAACACAACTGCATCACAACCAGCTTCACACACACACACACACACACGGAAGCTCAACTTTACACTTTTTCTTTTTCCTTTTTTTTTTTCTTCTTCTGGACGCTGCGAGGATTACTTTACTCTCGTTGGATTGACTGAACCATCAATAGTTAGTGGAGTCAAAAATAAATAAAAGTATTTTTTTTAAAGTACAGCGTCAGGACTTTATTATTATTTTTTTTTAGGAGGGACTTATTTGAAAATCGAAGTGTTCTCTCCATCCTTTCTTCTTCGCAACATCCTTCCCCTCAACACGGCGGCTGGTTGATGGTTCCTCGCGGGTGAAAAGGGCTCGACATGTCCCGGAGGAAACAAGCCCAGCCCCGGCAGCACTGGTCCGGCCACGAGGAGCCTCGGAGTGGACCGCTGCGTCCAGAAGGTACGTGTCCTGGAGCCACACACACTGTGCTATTTTTTTGCTTTTTTTTTACCACCACTTAATTAACATTTATTTCATTATTACAACTTATCTTCATGTTAATATTTGGATGTACAAATTCTTCCATGCATCTTAAATTTTTTTTTCATTTAAATAGCGAATACAGTAACTAATGAAATGTTATAATATATACAGTATATAAACATTTATTTACTTTCTTTTTCTCTATATAGTTTTTATTGAGTAGCATTTTTATTCAAACGACGGTTTTAAAAATGTCGAACTTGTCATCAAAGATGGAAAATAGTAAAAGTAATCATTTAAATTAAAAAAAAATGTAAAAATGTGTAATAAATGCGACACAACAAATAAACCTAAATTGTAAACTTATTTATATTTACAGCTTGTCAACTTATATAGACTAATATTTCTAAAAGTAAACTATGTAAGTTGTGATACTGTAAGTCTATAAGACTCGTTTTCTATAATAATGTATTATTAAATACAATATTTGATGCTTAGAAAACGTAAAAAAAAAGTTGAGTAGTTGACAAAAAAGTGAATCGATAGTTCACACCGTTATAGTATTATCTAACTAATATCTGCTTTGTCGTCTGTGTTCATTTTTGTAATACAGTTATATTGACTAATAAACCGAAAAAAGCAAGTGATTATTGTATTTAAAAGAACGATATGAACCAGATGCATTTTCTTATAACTGTAAACTGCACAATGAATTCTTAAAAAACACTTTAAACATCTCTATTTGAGAGCAATTTGATTTATTGATAGTTTCTAACACCAGCTATCAGATTATGGATGATATCAATTTCTCAACTTTCATCACTCGAATGTTCTATTTATCAACTCGTACGTCCTCCTTTGACACTAATATCACATGAAAAAAATCAAATTGTTCAGAGATACAGCAGTTTTTTTTTTCCATCCCCACAAGTTTGTGCGTCTTATTTAATAAATATAATATAATTATAGAATCTCTGCAGTAGCAATTCAATCTGTAGCATCTTCATATGTCATAATGTAGAATGGTAATAACTAGCTGGATCGTATAGCTATGGCTGCTAATTGATGAAGAATCAAATTTATTTCAGCGTCTGGTGTCGTATTTAATGCAGACTCATCTGAATTTCTCTTATACTTACTTTCCCTTTTTTTCTATAAATGACTTCATTGGATTATACAATTCATTGTCTGCAGTGTTAGTGGAAAACCTGTTGGAATTACTTTATTTTATCTTATAATTTAGACGTTAAAACATGATTCTATACCTTTTAATGCTTTTATTCACATTCAGTAATACATTTTCTTAGCTAGCTTAAGCTAAGTTCTCGTCTTAATTTACATCAGAAAATGTAAATCCTTTACACTACAGATTTAATATTAAGTTAAAAATCCTCCAGTTCCATGGGACACATTACAGTCGAGTTAAACATTAATTTATTAATTAATTTGTAACCCGGATTAGTATACTATTCAAATAAAAGTGAAAGTTTGCTTTCATTTTTTTTTAACCTAAATCCAGTAACTTCAAAACAAGATGCAGTTTAAAAGATATTCATATAAATTAGTCATTTATTAACTTGAAAAAACTCTGAAACTAAAAGTTTTTAGACAGTTCGTAAGTGAAAAAAAAACAAGAAACCAAATGACCCTATTGTAGTCCCTCTGAGATGTTTCTGTTGGACAATTGCGTTATCTTATTGTTATATTTACTCTACTTTTTCTTATAAATGACTTCATTTGATCAAATAATTAATTGACTGCGACGTTTTTGACTTGGTATACCTGCTTCTTCATTTCTAATGAATAATTACTTTATTTTATCACATAATTCAAGCGTTAAAACATACATTTCCTACTTTTTGTGCCTTTTTTTCCACATACTTTTGAACATTTGAAACTTTTCCCAACAAGCGAAATTGTTCTATATTGTCTCAACTCGACACCAGAATATATAACTGTTGTTTTATATCAGATTAAAAATCCTCCCGACGTCATTGTCCGTTCAGTTGGTCACACTAGAATCAAAATAAATATTAACGTGTCACTTCTTTTTAGTAGTAATAGTATACTATTTAAAATAAACGTAAACGTATACTTCCCTATTTGATATAAACCCAGTAACTTCCAAACAAGATGTTAGGGTTTTAAAGCCACTAATATCATTGAGTTATTCATCAATTACAAGGTTTTAAAAGAGAATAAAAACCAAAAACAACAGGCCCTGCAGTCGTCCCTGCTGATATATGCTCAAGGTCCGACGGATCTCCGTCACTCAGGGTCTCAGGCCTTTTGATACAGCGAGCTGACTTAACCTTTGTCACCGAGGGCCGAGTGCCCCCACGTCTACATCCCATAATTAGTACATCTGAACGCTTGACCCCTGGAGGTCGACCCCTGCGAGGCCCTTCGGCGAAAAAAGGGAAGCTTAGCGTCGCTTCTGCTGTCGAGCTGCAGCCATGATGATTCTGTCCTCGTCCCGGCTGCCAAACCACACAACGCGATAAAAAAAAAAGAAGAGAAAAAACGGACATAAATCTGTTTCCACTACCCTCCCGGACGGAGTGAATAACGAGGGTGCAAATTTTAAACAAACTTCAGTTTCGGCGCTGTTTCTTTTGGGTCGATGATCAAAAGCTCACGATTCAATCTTTGTCAGTGTTTTCCCTGGATTTACGTGGATACGAACCTCAGCTCTGAACAGTGAGGCTGTTTTTGTTCTGGTGTTTGCTGTATCGCCCCGGCGAGCTGCAGACCACCCACTCGGTGAGACAGTAACTCTGATTATTCAAAAGGATTTTTTTCTTTTTTTTTTTTTTAAACCACATCAAGTTTCTTTTGAAATTAAAAGTTTATTTGCCCTTGCATTTTAATTAAATCGCACCAAACTCGAAGCTTGATTGAAAAGAGTTTGTAAATAAATAAACAAAGCCAGTAAAAAAAAGAAACAGTGTAAGTCAGGGATCCGGTTTAATGTCGGCATTTTATTCACGGAACGTCTTCTGATAAAAAAAACTGTTTAAATAAATCAAAAAGAGTTTTTTTTCCCCCTCCTTTTTACTAGTTTTCATGTTTAGTTTTTGAGCTACTTTGACTTAGACGATTATAAGAGGCACATGTTAATGTTAGTTAAGAGATCGGTTTCATTTCGTCTAAAACAAAGGTAAATATTTCCTTTTATTCGGTTCGGCCCGATAGAAAATGCCTCACGGACCAGTACCGATCCCCGTACCAGGGTTTTGGGGAAAACTGATGTTAAGGATATATATTTACAAAACAAGTTTTTGCTTTAAAAACATTACAACAGCTAAATGTAGGGTCCGAAAAAATAACAATTGTTGATTATTATTGTCTAAAAATGTGTTTTATTTTGACAAAAAGGAAGTAGAATTAGCTTGTGGCTCTTGACACATCAAGATGCTTGTTTAAGTGAAATTTATTTTAAAGAAAATCAACCTGTAAACAAGTGAAAATGAGTGAAACACAAACTCTAAACTATTTATTTTTACCGTTTTTATCTGAAGGTCGGTACGTGAATGTGACGTCGACATAATACTGGTCTGTCAAAAAACCCCCGAGTTAGACTATAGATCAAACCACATGTGGCCCCTTGACTGTTTTTATGTGACGCTCAAGACGTCATGATGCTTTTTAAGAGTTTTATTTTGTATTTATTTCATATAACGACACCACAACCACGTCTTTTTTTTTGTTTTACAACTTTTGCTTCTTTTTATTTGTCCTTTTTTGTGGGTATTTATTTTTCCTCAAAATCATTTTGGCGTTAATTGAAGATATATATATTTAAAAAAAAAACCATGCCTTTTATCACGTTTTATTATACAGAAATGAAAATAACGACTATTACAGAATAAATTGTGGCACATGAGGAACGTTAATTTCCCAACCTTGGTGTAGATAAATGCTTTTATTTTTGTGCAAATAAAGCAAAATTAGCAATACACTGTTTTAAAAACTTTACATTTTTGGTTATTAACGTGCAAATTATGTCAATATGACATTAAAAGATTAAATCAAGGGTCATTTTTTCTTTCGTTTGGGGTTCCCATAACAACTATGTATTCCCTTTTGATAAAGATTTTCTGACACAATTAACCCAAAACAAATCAAAAATACATTTGAATTTAATATCCAGTTTAAAGTTAAATGTGACTTTGGAGAAGCCTGAGTCTATCATTTTCTATTGATTTATTGCAGATTTCTCCATCTGGTATCGCTGTCTGTTTTCCTAATGGAGCAAATCCTGAACAGATGAATCGATGCTGTGATGCTGATGTGAACAATATCTAAGTTCTGTGTTTTGACACATACTGTAGTAATCAGAAAATTAACTTTTTATAAACGATTCTGTGCCGCGAGTAACTATTAAATAAATCTGGTATTTCAGATATACCTCATAGTATAAAGGTACCAGGGACTTCTAGACTTTACCAGAAAATACATTGTGAACCTTAAATTCATTTTTATCCGACATCTTCTTGTCTTCCCCTCGAAATCAGTCGCCATTTATGTGTATTTTAACATGATCTTGTCGTCTGTTTCCAGACCCTCTGGAAGGCATGGACTTAAACGAGCTGACTGAACTCGATGGTTCCACCAGCGGCGAGGAGTCGCACGTCTGCGACAAATGCTGTGCCGAGTTTTTCACTTGGACCGAGCTGAGGGAGCATCAGCGCCTCTGCGTGGAAGATCCGTTGGTTCTGATCGTGAAAGAGGGTAACGGGACGCCCGTTTTGAAGGAATCCCCGACGAGACCTAGCCTCGCCTCCAGTGACGTGTCGGAGTCGTTGGACGGTTGCTTTGACCTGGACGACAATGATAACGAATTCCTGGTTGATCTGGAGGAAGGAGGAGACTTGGAGGAACCTATGGAAGTTCAAATCGGTCCAAAGGAGAACAACAACGTTGCTTCCGTTTTACAGAAGTTGGATCCAACAGACTCCTTGTCTCCGCCGCTTCCACCCGACTACGCCATCCCGAGCACGAACGTGACCCTGGAGATCCTTCACAGCACCAGGGTGGCCGTCGCTCAGTTTTCCCAGGGGATCAGAAACAGCAGAGCAGGAGGAAAAGGTGCGTCCGCTGTCATCCCGGTGATCCTGGAACATTTGTTAGCTTTGCAACAGCAGCAGGTTCACCAATTACAGCTCATTGAACAGATCTGCAACCAGGTGTCTGTTATCAACAAGCAGCCGGCAGAGGAGGCGGTATATCCACCGACCAGGTCTCTGGGTCTAAATCCTTTCCATAGCATTATCTCGCATCCCATATTACCCCTGTCTGGTACGATCCCCTCGGTCATCGACGGCAACAACGCTTTGACGTCCACGTCTGAGAAGTTAGCACAGCCTGTTTGTGGGCAGTACTTATTTAAGAAAAACACAGGTACCTCAGTTTCTTCCGAAATATCCACTCAATCACTTTCCAACACATTATTACCTCCCTATACAAGCTGTACGAGCGTCAGTGGCACCCCGACACCAAGCTCTTCAGGCTCCATCTCCTATGCTCAGAATAGTTTCCTCAGCTCATCTCCTAATCTACCGTTTCTACCTCAAAGCCCCACCAGCAGTGTCATTTTCCCGAATCCCCTGGCGAGCATTGCAGCCACCGCGAACGCACTTGACCCGTTAGCCGCCTTCATGAAGAACCGGAGAGGGAAGCTGCAGAACGTGTCCTTGTTTGAAACCAAGCCCAGCCAAGAAGAGCCCTTCTTCAAGCATAAATGTCGGTTCTGTGCCAAAGTGTTTGGCAGCGACAGCGCCCTGCAGATCCACCTGCGCTCGCATACAGGAGAGCGTCCGTTCAAGTGTAATATCTGTGGCAATCGCTTTTCCACGAAAGGGAACTTAAAGGTACACTTCCAGAGGCACAAAGACAAGTACCCTCATGTCCAAATGAACCCTTACCCAGTGCCAGAGTATCTAGACAGTGTGCCAACTACCAATGGAATCCCATATGGAATGACCTTCCCCCCTGAAAAACCTGTTTCTAACTGGGTCGATAGTAAACCTGTAGGTACAACGCTACCTGCATCTGTAGGTCTTCCACTAACCCCTACTATTAACAGTATCAGAAGCTCAAATGTCCCTCTAAATGTAAATACATCTGGGTTGTCCCCGTCCCCTGAATCAGCATCGCCCGACCAAAAGGGCGGTGATGCAAGTTTCTCTTTTACATTCAACCAACAAAACTCCAACACAAGGTCAAAAGATGTTCCTAAAACTGAAGCGTTCAACGCCACAATCCAATCGATGGTCAGTTCACAGGATCCAATGACTTTAGCATCGCCTTCCTCTCTGTCTCCACCAGTGTCGCTAACATCAGAAGAGGCGAAAATCACACCCGGCTTCCTGGATCCCACGCAAACGTCGGAAACCTCAAAGCTACAGCATTTCGTCGAGAATATCGACAAGAAAATCACGGACCCAAATCAGTGCATCGTCTGTCACCGTGTCCTCAGCTGTCAAAGTGCACTGAAGATGCACTATCGGATTCACACGGGGGAACGCCCTTTCAGATGCAAGGTGTGCGGTCGGGCCTTCACGACCAAAGGCAACCTGAAGACTCACGTCAGCGTTCACAGAGAAGACAGCGCCGTTCAAGTCCAACACTCGTGTCCCATTTGTCAAAAGAAGTTCACCAATGCGCTCGTGCTCCAGCAACATATTCGAATGCACATGGTCAGCCAGGTCTCAGGCCCGTTTCCCGACGAGAGTCATCCAGAAACCTACGGCGATATGGCCGTTCATGAGAAAAACAGCCTGAGCAGCAATGACAACGACCTCATGGACGATCTGTCCATCGATGGCGAGAATACCGAAGAAGTGGATGGAGAGAATGATGAGGATTGTCCGAGTCCGTTACAGGTTACATCAGGATGTGTTTTTAACTCCCCTCCGTCAATGGAAATCCAAACAAGATTGGTCGACTCTAAAGATTATTTGTACCCCTCTTTTGGTCTTACCCCCTTCACTAACGGATGGACCGACCCTGACAAACTGCTCTCTTCTTCCTCCGACAAAAGAAAAAAGGGACAGCTCAGCACAAGCGGCGTAGACGCCACCGAGTCTCCACGTTCACCTCATGAGTCAGCGCTACCAGCTCAGCATGTTTCCGAAAGCATAACATCAAAGTCCAAACTGGGAGACCACAGACCTGACTACGACAAGGCCTTGACTGCTTCGGTGAAGAGAGAGGAGTCTGACTCGCCAACAATCGCTCCGGCAGCTGCTACGACCCAGGAGCTGAAGGGAACACTGACTGCCAAATTACGCGTAAAAGAAGAGAATCCTTTCGGTCTGTCATCATCGGCGAGAGAAAGAGGTGAGTTGATGTTGTCACTCTTGAACGGTTTTCAAATGTCCTACGCTCACTTGTTGCCTTTCATGCCCGACTTTAATAGGATGATTGTAAGTGAACGTATGAAATACATGCTCGATGTGATCCAACCTAGACGGAAGCCCTCAACTAAGGGTTGGGATTATTTTCAGACTAATCTGTTCCTTTTTAGAGTTATAGGCAAAAATGTTTGTTCATTTTAATGTAGCGACTGGAGCTCAGTTAACTTTGTCTTCATCTTCGTCCAAAAAGACACTTAAAATCATCCAAATACCTCCATACTACTCGTCTGTGACGTCCATCTTGTATTGAAGCCTCGACATGAGGAAATGTTCTGAACAAACTTAAATAAGTCTCTATATTTTAAACATGTTTGTAGCGGAAGCTCCAGCTCTATCAACTCCAGATGCTATTCTATCTTAATAGATACACATTCAAAGTGTAAAGATTTTCGCTGGTAGCCTGGAATCTTAAGCAACAAAGAATCTTAAAATCTAGATTTATTTAAGTTTTTCCGCAACAATTCATCTTTTTGATGCTTCAATACAAGATGGACGTTACAGACGAGTAGTATGGAGGTATTTGGATGCTTTTAAGTGTCTTTTTGGATGAAGATGAAGACGAAGACAACTGAGCTCCAGTCACTAGATTAAAATGAACAAACAGTTTTGTCTATAACTCTAGAAAAGGAAAATATTACTCTGAAAATACTCTCCCAAACCTTAGTCGACATGAGGGTGAGTAAAAAATGATAGAAATTTAGGTGAACTCAATTAAAGTATAAACATGCCCTTCAAAAACCTACACTAAAACTCATGTCAAAACAAAATCCTTTAGATAAGCATAATTTCTCCTGACCATGGACTAACTCTAATGTTGAAATATTTTATAATGTTTTAGGCTTATTTCTTCCTTAAGCTTAAGCTTAAGTCTTCTGTAGAAAATGCAAAGTTCGCAACAGAAACACATGAAACAGATTTTACAA
The DNA here is from genome assembly GCF_982586985.1 of Callionymus lyra. Classification (NCBI taxonomy): domain Eukaryota; kingdom Metazoa; phylum Chordata; class Actinopteri; order Syngnathiformes; family Callionymidae; genus Callionymus; species Callionymus lyra. Next base: position 12,524,112 of record NC_141820.1, read on the forward strand.
ATACATTTTCACAGAAAGACATATAAAAAAACTATTTCTATAATGCAATTGTCTTAGCGATCTGCTTTATTGTTTCAGCCCAAAATACAATTAAGCATTTTTATATGTACGCATTTAAATTTAAATTAAGTACTAGTTTACAATATTTTTTCTTCTCACTTTCAGGTCAAATGAACATTACGTCCGAAAAATCCGACATGTACTGTCAATCAAACTCGGAAAACATGTATCCAGCGTTTAACGTCCACATCCCACCTTCATATCCATCGGTCACAACCAGCACAGAAATCACGTCTCTTTTCGGGCCGGCGCCTTCGCGACGGACGGCCAGGCAGCACAACTGCAACGTCTGTGGGAAGAACTTCTCGTCGGCCAGCGCCCTCCAGATCCACGAGCGAACTCACACCGGAGAGAAACCTTTTGTGTGCTCCATCTGCGGCCGAGCCTTCACGACAAAAGGAAACCTGAAGGTGCGGTATTTTCATTTGTTTAAAAAAATGATTTTAATCTCGATTTATTTTTCATTTGGTTAAGAGCAGTGCCGGGCAATTTGATTTTCTCAGGGGTCACATTATATACTGTGGGTGTTGCTAGGGGCCATGAAGCCAAAAGAAAAAAATGCATGAATAAGAGGAGCTTAAATATAATACTTAAAATAAATAAATAAAAAGTTTGAAAAACGAGATTATAAAGAAGTTGTAATTTGATGGCATATTATATAATTTTTATTCATTTAATTTGATTTAAAAAATGTTTTTGTATTATTATTATTATTACTATTTCATCAAGTTTCTTTCAAAAACAGAAAAATAATTACACTAGATTCAATTAAATCGTAAAATAAAGCTAAATAAACGAAAGTTGTCTAATTTTATTTTTTAATATTTCCTTTTAAATACATTTCAATTTGCAATATGTTATTAAAAACACTTATTTACCCCAGAGGTCCAAAAAAAACAAAGAATAAAGGGGGATTAATTAATAACTTAAATTTGTTAAATAATACATTTGTTGGCCAAAGGAAAAACTATATATATATATATATATATATATATATATATATATATATATATAAATATATATATATATATATATATTTTTTATATAATTTTTATAATTTTATTGTGAGCTCACAAGGGCCACATATATACATTCAGAGGGCCTCACATGTCCCCAAGTTTATTGAAAGACTCAAAAGTAGAAGTGAGATATTTTCAGGAAAGAAATAATCTTTATATTTCCAATGCTTCTCGCTCCAGGTTCACATGGGAATCCACATGTGGAATAACGCTCCGGCAAGAAGAGGCCGACGACTTTCCGTGGACAACCCGATGGCGTTCCTGGGAGGAGAGGCGCTTAAGTTCGGGGAGATCTTCCAGAAGGACTTGGCCGCGAGAGCCATGAACGTCGACGCGGGATTTTGGAACCGATACGCGACGGCGATCACCAACAGCTTATCCATGAAGAACAACGAAATCTCCGTCATTCAGAACCGAGGGATCTCCTCGCTTCAGCAGATGACGGCGGGGAGTCCCAACCTGAACAAAAATGGGATGGACCTGGGGAACAATAGACATTTCTCTAAGCTAATAGATGACAATAAGGATATCGGAATCAATTAAACTGGACTTACGCGAACATGTCGGACATCTTGTAAATGTCTTGTTCGGTAGTTTATGTGATGTAGGAATAAAAAGAAAGACTTTGTTTGAAACAATAGGAATTTTAAAAAAAAGAGGCGGATGTGATTTTTCCTTTTGTTTAAGTATCTGTGTACCTGAAAATTCCTATGTTGTTGGAACTAAAAAATATTAAAATGTTATTTAAAGATGCAAAAAAAACCACTTTATTCTATGTACAGCTTCTTAATGCTGCCCAGCAGTGCAAAGCACAGACAGTGTACGCACATGGTTTCAAGTCCTTAACTGTTGTCGTGTCAAAGCTGTAGCGATGACTCCATGTTTGGAAGAAATAAAGAAAGGAAAAGATTATTTTTGTTTACTGTATTGTCTATTGACATGTTATAAAGATCTTCAGTGTACCTGACTTTTTAAGCCTTCTGAATGAATTCTCTATGTCACTCTCAGTATGTTTGATTGACTTAAGACATTTGTTTCCTTTATATTCATGTTAATCAATTCATTCAACTATCATTTCAAATCATATCCAACATTACATCACATTTTTACAAAGATTGACAGGTAGAAAAGTGAACAAATCGTTTTTTTTCCCCCTCCAAGACCCTCATGCATTTGTGATAAGGTGTACACTGTACACTTAAAGATTTGTCCGTGACCATTAAATAACCCTAACCCTCACCCTAACCCGAACCCGAACTCTAACCCTAACCCAGTAACCCTGAAACACTTTTTATTGTGTGTTCTCTCACTTTTCTTTGCCATTTTAGTGTTTTCTGTGTCCCTTCTTTCTACCCTTTCTTTTCTTTATACCACATTTTTACTATTAAATGAGTGTCTTCTTTATCTTAAACTTCTGTACATATACTTTAGGTGTAGTATTTATATTTAGTGTGACAGCCTAATATTAAGAAGGTCCTGGATTTGATTCCTGCTTCAAAGCCCGGTCGGAGTTTAAACATTCTTTCTGTACTTGTGTGTCGCTCGTCTTAGCACTCTGATTTCCTCCCACGGTTCGAAGACATACGGACATAAAGTGACAAGTTGATTCTAAATTGAAGGTCGTGGTGTGTGAGTGTGTTGTGCACTGTGATGGATCAACACTGTCCCCATGCTGGAGATGCTCAACTCAACTTAACCTCGAGAAGGTAATTAGTAGAATAAAAATTAATTAATAAATTAGTTAAACTTCAGAATCAACTAATGTTATAAGATCTGTTGATGGGCAAGTGGATTTTCTTTTGACATGCACCTGAAACATTTACCACATCAGTCATTTTGAGTTCATTACTGGTTCAAAGACATACAAAACAGCTGAAACTGTGGCCCAGACTTGACAAGAATTGACCTCCGTTAAGTTTGAGACCGATAACCACCTCACACTCGATCAGTCAGTCTTCACATGATGCATAAACAGCCTCACAGACATAAACATGTCTGAACTTACTAAGATACAGTAGTTAAACTGGGCAGTGTTTGAGCTGTGAATGAAAATAGTTTTTTAAAGATTCCAAATAGTCATTATAAAATGATGACTTCACTATAATAATAATAATATTAATACAAATAACACTGATAATGATAGTAACACATCTGTAACATCAATTCAATAACTGTTTCTAAAACTCACTTAAAAAACAACTTTTAAAACAACCTTATTCACTGTAATTCATGTTTTGTAGTTTTTTTCCTTTTAGAAATGTACTTAGAAACGTGTTGTTTCTCTCTTTACCTTTATAACTCTGTCTTTTTTTAATGTTACTTTTTAATCTGTCTCTACTTTGTCCTTGAGTGCTGTGATGATAATGACAACAATAATAACAACAGCAACAATATTATTAAAATAAATACTACTACTAGTACTACTACTTACACACGATTTTCTGAGACTCTGATGCTTTGTGACCCTGGTCTGGAAAGGCGCTCTAAAAATATAAATTACTTACTAACTTACTCACTTACTTACTGACTTATTTACTTACTTACTTACTTACTTACTTACTTACTTACTTACTTACTTACTTACTTACTTACTCACTTACTTACTTACTAACTTACTTACTTGCTTACTTGCTTACTACTATCTTATAGAAACAATAATCCAAATAATATTTATTATAATAATAATAATCAGTTTAAGTAGTGATTAAACCGCAGGGCTTATAATAAAAAAATGTATCTTATTTTACCTAAAAAAATAGAGATCTCAAACGAATGTGACCCTGGTCTGGAAAGGCGCTCTAGAAATATAACTTACTTACTTACTTACTTGCTCACTTACTTACTTACTTACTTATTTACTTACTTACTTACTTACTTACTTACTTACTTACTTACTTACTTGCTTACTAACTTACTTACTTACTAACTTACCTACTAACTTACTTACTTACTTACTTGCTTACTTGCTTACTACTACTACTACTATTTAATAAAAACAATAATCCTAATAATACTTATTATAATAATAATAAACAGTTTAAGTATCTATTCAACCGCAGTGCTTATAATAAAAAAATGTATCTTATTTCACCTTAAAAAAAAATACAGATATCACAGAAAATAATATGGACGTGGTATTTTCAGTGGGCCGTGAACGCACCACAAATCCCTGTCTCTGACGTCACCCATAGTACGGCCCAGCCATCATGGCTGACAGCATTCCGCTAGGTCCAATGCGGAAGAATTCGAAAAGGCTCCCCTATTACAACAGAGCAAGACTTTCGAGGTAAGAAACCTCGCTGGACTCGTTTTCCCGACCGTGAACTGTAACTGCCTCGTTATCAAGTGACATTTTGTCTCGCTCTTGTGTTTGCAAGTCATTGTTATTGATGTTAGCATGTGTTAGCTAATGCTGCTGCTGCTGTCAGAGCCTTCGCATCCCTGTCACATCCTTGACTCTTGTTTACTTCCCTGCCTTCTCAGAACTTCCATGGACGATTGGATCGATACAATATATTTTATTGTATATTAAAAGCATCTTCAATAACTCCGTATTCCCTTTTTAGTCGTTTTATTATTGTCACATGACAGTGTCAGTTGGATGACACACAGAAAATCAGGTAAACCTCGTTTTTGTGTTGTTATTGAGCTTTAAAAAAAAGCTTAAACTATTCTTCAAATACTGATAATGTTTAATAGAGACAACAAGGATGTGTTATTGAATCAGATTGTCAATCACGTGAATTTCACTACTTTCGAAATTCGGGGAAACACAAAAGCTTCAGAAACGAGTGACGTTGCTTTCACTTTCCCTGGAATAGCAAGTATTACTGGAATCTGTTGATGTCAAAATCGATTAGACGGAACTATTAGCTCTTTTTTTAAATATGAATTTAAAATGTATCTTGTTTCTATTAAGAATGACAACAAAATACAGTACTCGGAGTAATAATACATTAAAATGTTCTCATGTATAGTTCGAGAACTCCTGAACGGTCATCTTTGTTTAAGAAAAATATGAATGAACATGCATGTTGCAATATAGATATATTATTTCATCATACCTACTGGGCAATAAATCAACATTTCCACTTTTAAAATACATGAAACATGGCTCATTTAGTTATAGGTGAAGTAAACATTAAAATCTGACCTGATTTCTGTCAACTTTTAAGGTTTCTTTATATTTATATATAAACATATTGTGTTTCATGGAGAGTGACATCAATATACTGTACTTAGAGGACAATAACCAACTTTTCCACAGGTAAATACTTTATAAAATTGCTCGCTTGCAGTTCAAGACCTGCTGAGCATGAAAATGAGGTCAGATTTTTGTCAACTATACGTTTTTTTTTAATATGAATTAAAATGCATTATGCAACATAAATAGTGCCATCGTTTCACTGTAATTACTGTGCAATTCATGAATATTTCCACTGTTTAAATACATAAAACGTTGCTCACTAATGGTGTCTACTGACTCCTTTAAGAAACATCTTTAGACGTTTTTATTTGTTCAGGCTTTTCCTTGATTTTCTGGAACTCCTTTTGTGTTATCAGTTTGCTCATCTGAGCAAGAGGAGGGTTTCATCTTGTTCACTAGTGCTGAAATATCACCCAAAGATACAGCAGTGAAGGAGGACCAAGAGGAGGAGAGGGGCTCAGAGACAGTAGGGGTTCCAAACAAAGGGGGAGAGATTTTCTCTTTGATCAATTTAATTTTGTCAACGAAAAATCTCAACAATGCATTGCTGTCAGCTTCACAGAAGACAGGCGTGATTTGAGGAGCAGGAGACACGAGTGAATTAATCGTGTCAAACAAAACTTTGGGGTTTTTCTTATTTGCTGCTACCAGTTTTCTGATGTAATCAGATCTAGCAGTTTCTACCATCTCATTGTAAGAAGACATCAGATCCCTGAGGTGAAGTCTGTGCACCTCAAGTTTAGTGGACTTCCAGAGACGCTCAGTCTTTCGACAAAGTCTCTTCAGACTCAGGAGATCTTCATTTGTCCAAGGGCACCGTTTTTTCTGAATTTTCAAGTTCGATTTAACAGGTGCCACTTGATCCAGTATTTCAACACAATGAGTAGTGAAACAGTGAACCAAACTGTCCACGTCTGGGCAAAGGAAAGAGCGTCAAACATAGCAGAAAAACTGTCTGCAGTATCGGCTGAGATGACACGTCTCTGAGACCTAACTTTCAAAGGCTTAGGTTCAGGGATGAAGTCCAGGTTAAACAAGACAAGAGAATGATCACTCAGATGGACATCATGTACAGATACATTAGAAATGTCCAGGCCAAGAGTAAAAACTAAGTCTAAAATGTGGCCTTTTTGATGAGTGGGTTCAGAAACATGTTGCTCAAAATTAAAGGCTTCTGTTAAAGTTAAAAGTTCTTTAGCAGAACAAGATTTGAAGTCATCAACATGAAGATTAAAGTTCCAAGAATAAGAACAGATTCCATTTGAATAATGGAAGATAGGAAGTCACTGAAGTCTTTCAAGAACACCGCTGCCGGACCAGGCGGGCGGTAGATTGACACACAATAGAAAGGTCTTGTAGAACCAACCAAGATCATCTGAGACTCAAAAGAAGTGAATTCCTGTGTCTGAATCACTTTGCAAGAACAACTCTCCCTAAAAACGGTAGCAAGACCTCCTCCACGACCAGAGAGGCGAGGCTTCCCCAGGACAGCGCTCCCTACTGGACAGAGTTCGTTCAGATGAATAAACTCTTCCTCTCTCTGCCAAATCTCAGAAAGACATAATACATCCAAATTAACTCTTGTGAAAAGATCATTAAGAATAAAGGATTTATTAGTAATGGAGCGAACATTTAGAAGTCCTACGTTCAGCATCGATGACGTCACTGACGACGCCGCGTCACTGTCAGGCGCGCAGAGCGGGATCTTTTGAAGCGAACAGCGGTCACGTGGGTGACGGCTGTCACTCACGTTCAACTCGGTAGTAAAAGCCGAAATAAAGAGAGGAAATGAAAAAATCTTACCACCTTTCGTTGAGGTCTGGGCAGACGGCAGCGCTGACTTGTTGTCATGCTCTTCAGCGAGAGGAATGTCGATCAAACATCGATGACGTCAGAGTTCTTCCGAGCGATCGCGAATGCGCGTCTCATCCTCAACTGAACTCCAGACCGACTCGATCGCTTGTGGAAATCGCCCGGTACCCGAGAGATCAAACGATATTCCACAGAGTCTGAGTCGATGAGAAGCGGAGCCGGAAACACGTTCACCGGACGTTGGAAACGGTCGCGATTATAATCCTCCATCGACTCTCTGATGTTGAAAAGAGCATCACGATCATAGATCCGAGATGCTTGAGACATATCTTTAGTGATATGAGCATAATATCCGGACAAGTAGTCGTTAAAACGACTGTTTTTGGCAATTATTGCAGGAGCTCACGTTCAAGCAGCCGATCAAAGGCTCACCGGAAGCGGAAGTATAAAGTATATACTTTATTGAGTATTGTTTTGATTGTTTAAGAGCTTTGTGACCCTGGTCTGGAAAAGCGCTATATAAATAAAAATTACTTACTTACTTACTTACTTCTTGAGTATAGAAATCAAGAAAGGTTTTTGTCAACTTTTAAGGTTTCTTTAGATTTCTATATATTAATTGAAATATATTGTGTTTTATGAAGAGTGACATATATACTCTTCACTAGTGGACACTAATCAACATCTCTACAGTAAAAATACATGAAACATTGCTCATTTATAGTTCAAGAACTGCTAAACAGTTATACCTATCCACTTAAATGTTGATGTCTACCACATCCATCAATTGATCCTACAGTATTGCTATTTTTGTCTTTGCAGTTAGATAGATAGATAGATAGATAGATGGATACTTTATTCATCTCACAGAGAAATTCACAGTTCAGCAGCTCCTGAATGTGTTACAAGATAGAAACATAAGAAGCATGCAAGTCTAAATATAAACTAAAACATATGTATAAAAAGGAAAAAAGATTGTGTCATTGCTTATCCCCTGAATGTTACTATAATCATATAGAGCAGGGGTGTCAAACTAAATCACCCAAGAGACCAAAATCTTATTATTATTATTATTATGCAGTCTCTGTCAGGTGTTTCCAAATGTCTACATACCCAGGCCCTTCAAACACCAATAGCCTATGGCCAGGGACTCCATTTGCAATAGCGAAACAGAACATGCTTTAAAATAAATAATGAAAGACCAACTTTTCTTTTGGATTTCCTTCATTTTATTCATATTGCAGTATGTTTTATTTGTTGGAATAGGGAATAATTGAGCCTTGTTTTGCTTCAAGGTGAACAACCTCCATCACTACACATGTATTTCTGGAAGCCAGGGAAGTCGTTGACCCAGAGACAACACAAGGGATACCTCAAGCACATTTGTTTTCGGGGCCTCCGGGTTACTCTGAGATAACAGAAGGGTTAAAAATGTGTTTTTAGGAATGCGTTTGGTATATTTCCTTTTTTTTTGAGCATAATACATAAAAGAAATAAAAAAATTATATTATGTTTTCAATAAATATTACACCCCATCCCTCAGATTTTCTAAGCTACCCCTTGGAGTCCCTTGTAGGCCACAGGGGCCCAAAAAGTAAACTGACCAAACTGTCTGTAACAGGAAGTTACAGTCTGATTGCGATAATGTCTTTTCATTCTTGGTTGCTAGATCTATCTTAACTTTCTTTTTCTTTGTCCGCTATCACCAAACACCATCCAATTCCTTTCCTTCAACATCAGTTTTCCTCTTATTGAAAGTCTTTGTATAGTAGTTTAGAATGATAACCTTTTCCTTGCTTTAGTTAAATACTGATACCTTAATACGATATAAATATTAATCTACTTTCATTTGGAGCAAACCATCCACAGGCCACGTAAAATGACTTGTTGGGCTGGATTTGGAACTAAAACAAATGTTTGGGACAAACTTTTGTTCTTCAACCCTCTAATTGATGAACTTCTTTGACAGATTTTCTATAGACGATGAGCCCTCAAACCTGGATGAAATGCCTCTCATGATGTCTGAGGAAGCCTTTGAGAACGATGAGAGCGACTACCAGACTCTGCCCAGGGCCAGAGTCAACCAAAGACAAAGAGGCCTCTGCTGGTTCCTCTGTGGAGGCTGGAAGGTTCTCTGTTCCAGGTATGAAAAAACTTTTGACGGCTGGATCTGATACATTTTGGAACAACTTTTTTTGTTTGTTAAATAGAGCAGCATACACTATTTCACAGATACTTTTCAAACAACGTACCCACTTTTCTTAGGGGTACAAATATGTACTATTTTTAATTCACCTTTTAAATACTTTAAAAAACTGCGTTATATTAATTGTTATTAAAGGAAAACATATGTAAATAAAATAATGATGACTTGTTCATCCTGTAAGTAGATCCTGTTGGTCAGAACTGCATTTAAAACCATGTTACAGATGTTTATGTTAGTTACTATATAAATGTATAATTTCGGATCCGGAAACAGTTTAAGCGTAGGTTTTTGAGATGTTTAGCTAAAAATTAAGATGAATGTGTTTCTGATTAATTTTTTTTTTTTTTTAACGTGTTTTGCTTTATTAAATACAGTATATCTGTATGGTGACCCTGAGTGACCATAAAGTTGCCTTTAAATAAATATTATTCTTATTATTATAGCTATAGAAAACCTATAATTTTTTGTTGTGATAGATGTTGGCAATACCTGTCCATACTTCTGATTTTTGAAAGGTAACACCCAATAACCTGAAATAACTTGTCCATGTCCACTATCCACGTTCAGTAAACACTTATATGAAGCACTTTTCCCTTCTTATTTTCTCATTATTATCCAAATAAATGTTGCTCTTTAGCATTTGTCTGGATGATTAATATTCTCGCGGTCACACTTTTACAAGTAAATATTGGTGTCTCACATATTATTTATAATCATGATTACTGCTATCAATCTGGATTTCCCACGCTCTGGTAGTTGTGCATGAAGTGCAAAAGGAGGATGAGGTCGTGTTTTGGTTGGAGCGCCACGAAGCACATAATCAGCTCTAAAAAGATTTACTGTTTCAACAAAACTGTGCATTTTATCATCTTATAATTAATTTGACTCTGTTTCCTCTCGAGAAATCCCCCCTCTATTGACGTCCCGGGATTATGTTCAAGCAGTTCTACATGAAACGATGTCATAAAAAAGTCTTGAATTTTTTTAATTTTGTGGTTAGTGGTGCGTCGTCCGTCGAAGTCACGTATTGATCGCCCCCCCCACCCCCCCGGTTGCCTCAACTAATGAACAAATCGGATTTTTCACAGCTGACCAGTTTGATGCTTTCCAGTAATTTTGTGTGTGCTTTTGTGCGGGATTATAAAACACAAATAATTCACACTCCGTAAACCCCGACTGTTCAAATGGCATATTATTTAAATAGCATTCATTTGCTCAAATAATCTCTCTTATGAATCTGCATGCAGAGTGTACAGAGGCAGAGAAGCACCAAGCCAATACAAACACGACGTTTACCAAAGTTGATTTATTTAGCTTTATGTTTTGCCAACTTGCTTAAAAAGTGGAAAAGCCAAGCTGATGAGCATGACGGTATACACTGCCGCGCTCTCAAACAGGTGCCAGTTCAGGTCAGTTCACTTTGTAATTTACCTCCACACGTCGCCATGTTTGCTTTTCATGAAGGGATCCGGCATAAGCCCCCGTGTAGTCATTAGTAAGCTGGTGGAAAGTCAAATATCTGTTGCAAAAGTGAGCGATGAATTAGAATATCTAATTCTTTGTTGTGTAACTTTGTTGAGGAGACAAAATATATTGAGTCAAACTTGGTCCAATGTGAGGATATTTTATGTGTTTTAGTGCCTAGATTAGAACTCTTAAGCAGGTAAGTAAGTAATGGTAATTGCTTTCTAAATTGCTTTCTGGACCAGGCTCACAAAGCGCTTTAACAATCAAAAACAATACATAATTAAAACTATATACTATAAAAAGCTATAAGACACATAAGACAAACACAGGAGTCTCAGAAAAAAGCCTGCACAAATAAAAATCTCTTAAGATGTTTCTTGAAGGAGTCAGTAGATCATCAAACACACGGAAGATCGTTCAAAAGCTTAGGAGCAACAGCCTGGAAGGATTTCTCTCCTCTGGTCCTAAAGCGTGTTCAGGAACCATCAGTAGATTCTGATCCACAGACCTCAGAGCCCGAGCTGGGGTGTAAGGCTGGATCAGATCACTGATGTAAGGTGTAGTCTGACCATGAATAGATCTGAAAGTAAGAACCAGAATTTTAAAGTTGATCCTGAAAGAAACTGGCAGGCAGTGAAGAGTTTTAAGGATCAGGGAAATGTGAGTTCTTCTACTAGAGCAGGTCAGAATTCTTGCTGCAGAGTTTTGTATTAACTGCAGACGAGACAGCTCCTTATTGTATAAGGGCTCGATCTTCTGGAACAGGTTTTAGGAAATTAAGCATTATAAGGCATTATAAGGAAATTAAGCATTATAAGGTTTTATGATATTCTTTCACTGTAATCTTCTTTAGTTGTATTGACAACATGAAAACGTGTAAGAGGATAAGATGTTAAAAGGAAACAAAGTTTGAAAGTTGACACTTGTGGTTTGATTTATTCCTAGTAAAGAACTAAGAAGGAGGTATCATGATGCCTCATCTGCTGTCTCATGACGCCTCATCAACACATCACTAGCTTAAGTATTTTAACAACTACAAAACCACGCAGCTAAATCAGTTGCTTTTCCCTTGATTTTCAGTTCTATCAATTTTTACCCAAAAACTGTGACTTAATGTTTTTTTATTTAGCCAATAGCGACACACCCCAAACCCACATACAAGTATAAGTTTAATGTATTAATGAATGCTGTGGTTGCTAGTTGGTAGTGTTGTGACAACCCCCTTAAAAATTAAGTTGAGTTAACAAACAAAAACCAAATGAACCAATGACAGAAAATGTACCCTTGAGCAAAATTTAAAGGGATTCTAAACTGTCAAAATGAAAATACAAACGGTATCTAATATGGTAAATCTAGTGTTCATTTTTTTTAAAGGTTTTTGGTTGACCTTCTTTCTCTCCCGTGTGTCAGCTGCTGTGACTGCCTCACTCGAGTGTGTCGGAGGAGGAAGGAGGTGAAGGCCAGAACGGTCTGGCTCGGCTATCCTGAGAAATGTGAGGAGAAATATCCCAAAAACTCCATCAAAAACCAGAAGTACAACTTCTTCACCTTCGTGCCTGGGGTAGGTTTTTGCTCTCGTTTAGTTCACGTTTTGGCTCATGAAACTAATATATTATATGAGGTTTTTTTTTTCCAACTTCCTTGGATTGGGGTTGGTTAATGTTCCACGTTGAAAGTGTGTAAAATATGTTAGTCTCAAATAGCTTAACTGTTTTATGAGTACTCCATCTCTCCCTGGATCTATTCCTATTATTCTGTCATTAAGAATTTGCACTGCAGGGGACTAAAGAAATCAATCACATTTATTTAGACGAATGGTTCTATAATTAAGAGTCTCTTTTCTCCCTGAGCTATAAAAGGCTACCATTCTTCTGGCGAAGTAGATATTCCTGTCGATGTTGGGTTTCTATTCCCTTCACACTGAATTATTAAATACAGACCAAATGAGTTTAGCATGCATTTCCTCTTAATGTTGGAAAGTTCGTTAACCGAAAGTCTATTGATCCTTTTTGTCTCTGATAAGTTTTTTGAAAGTTGTACCCAAGATTATTGAGTTCATAAATAATCTCCTCCTCCCCCCTTTTTTTCTGTCTTCTCACAGGTTCTCTATCAGCAGTTCAAGTTCTTTCTCAATCTCTACTTCCTGGTGGTGGCCTGTTCCCAGTTCGTGCCCTCACTCAAGATCGGATATTTGTACACGTACTGGGCACCACTGGTAAGTCCATATTTTTTTCTTTTTTTAACGCTACAAATATGTCGAACTCAAATCAGGTCCGCCAAGTCATTTAATTCAGTTTGGTCTGTTGGATTTTTTGGCTCAAAATTCAAGTTTGTTCTGTTTATGTCGATAAAATATGCCAGTGTATAAGGTACGATAAGTAATAAGAGATTTTGTTTTCCACAATTATACAGAGATTTCCAATAAGAGTAAAACTATCATTGAAGGAATTTGATGAAAGAGTTTGATTAAGAAGGAGATACACAGTATTATTAAAGATTGAGCTTCCAAGAATTAAAAGATTCAAAAATCGTACTTTTTGTTGAAGACAGTTTGGTAAATAAGCATTTTGTTTGATCGAGAAACTGTTGACTTGACCCTTGTGTGAATGAATTGAAACCCCTGATTTACACCTTTGCTTAGTATATATTAAGGTTTATTTATTTTTTCCTGGTTAGAAAAAACAACACTGAAAATTATTTTTGATACTTACCTAGTCTACCATAATAAGAAGTCAGGAATAGGATTATTATTATTCTACTATATATATATATATATATATATATATATATATATATATGAGTATAGTAAAGTATTATATTTTGTATTAAATCCGGTTGATTGCTTATTGCTATATTTTTACTGCGTTGATATTATGTTGAGAGGCATTTTATTAACTATAATTTCATTCGTTTCTTTGATCGTTTTATTTGGTTAATCTCTTGTTGCATTATTTTATCCTCTTAAATGAATTCATGTTATTGTTTTTTAAATAAATAATTTTGATTGTCCTGTTGTCATTGTTGATCTCCTGCATATCTGCTGCAATTTTTTTTTGCCAAATTAGTGAAAGGTTGACGATGCTTCATGAAACAGTTGATGAGGTATCATGATACACTGTCTTTATTTTGAAACACCACTAGATGTCACTCTCTGCTTAATAATATTTGCCTCTGATCAACTTATTCAATAAAACCAGGCATCATTTTCCAACTGAGAGTGACATCTAGTGGTCTTTTAAAAATGATGACACTGTATCAACCACCTCATCAACTGTTTCATGAAGCCTCATCAACACTTCATTAGTAAAAATATAAATTTCCACAGTTAACTACATGATAACATACCTTTAATATCCAACGTTTCTCTTTGACAGGCTTTCGTTTTAGCCGTCACGATGATCCGTGAGGCGGCAGATGAAATCCGGCGCTACCAGCGGGACAAAGAGATGAACTCTCAACTCTACAGCAAACTGACATTACGAGGTGAGTGAGAGAAAAGGAGTGAAATCCATCCACCGCACACCAGTGAGTGTTTGCTGACATTATGATAATAGATAGTCGAGTGTTTAGTGACACTCCTCGCCACCGGCCCCCCTCTTTTCTCACCGCCATGCAATTAAGAGACGACACTCCGCTGGACCTTCGCTAGTAACAGAAGTCGTTCCTCTTGCTGTAATTGCATTGATTTTCTTCCCCTCCTTCCCTTTCTTGGGACTCTATGATCTAAGATCTGTCCCTTTTGTTGAATGTGGTCAATCCTCTTGTGTGATATCAATGACCCGTGCTGAGGATGTCGCTCTCACAACCCTCTATATCTGCTCTTGTGATTGCATACGAACTTTGTAAGAAGAGACTTCTCCGAGTCAATATAGCCGGAGTGACCCTGTGTGCTGTTGTTTTTGTCTGAGCCTCAGACCAGAGACAAAAACAGAAGGGTATTACTTTATCACCTTGTTGGTAATCAATCCGTTAGAAGGCGAGAAGACAGATGGAAGAGCGAAACCGACTTGCGGGTTTCAAGGAGCAGACGTCACCTTCCAAGTCCTCAAAATCAATTTCCTCATCTATTTTCCCACCTGTTAAAAAGAGCCTCTTTTTCAAAAGCTTCATCCTCTTAATGGTCTCTGGGAACATACAATACGAGTCTCTTGGTCAATCGATGACATTGTTATCAAGTTTACAAACATCAACATTTAGGTTTTTATTGAAGTATGTCATGGTTTTAGTCAACTTGAGTTCACCAGTATAGATAGTATAAACATTTTATTGTTTTTTTTATAACTGAAGAATGAACTCTTTAAAAGTAGGTAACAATTAAGTTATTTCCATATACGAATCATTATTATTGTTACTCACGTTTTCTGAGGAGCTCATAAAGTAAAGGTGATGCGTGAAAAAATGGCACCAGAACTGCTGCCCTTCGCACACATAATCATCAAACGACAGTAGTATATCATCAGCATATACTGTATGTGTCAATGTCATTTCATTTTTCTTATTATCTATTAATGACCTTTTCCTTGATTTTTCTCCGCAGGTAAAATTCAAGTGAAAAGTTCCGATATTCAAGTCGGAGACATGATCATCGTTGAGAAGGTAGGTCAACAATATGTATATTTTTTAAATGGAAATTGAAGTCATACCCTTATTTTAGTTGTTAAACACATTATTTACATTGTACAAACTACCATAACAACCTGTAAAATAATATGGATTTGTAAGAGCTCATTTCCAAGCCATAAAATATATTATTGAAATTAATATTTACAAATTATTTGCATTTTTTTTTCATCAAACATAATAAGAACCGATCCCTTATTTACTCAATATAAACATGTTTATGTCTTGGAATGGCCATAAATATTATATTTTAAAATATATATTTTGTTGTATGTATTTTAGATTAAAATGTAGGAATAATGTTGTATAGAAAAAAGGTTACATGGAAAGAAATTGAATTATTAAATGATTTATACTGTAAATTATATAAACTGTAAATGTATATTCATGATCCATAACGTTTGATCAACATTAGAGAAAGTTTAATTTTAAGTTCAACCCAATTAACAAGAGCTACAGGTGCTTTTAAAACAGAAAAACGATCAGCGCTACATAATGAAAATACAATAAGGGTAAAACATCAAGGACCCATTTTAGAAACAGTGCTGCACATAATAAACCACATCGTTGCATACACAGTTCTACTGACTTACACAATTGACAAGTAAGACATTCTAAATCAGTTCTTCTGTGTCCTGACTTCTTACAGGAAGAAACTCTTTTTGAGTCTATTTGGTAGGATCTTGTTGATCCTGTATCTTCTCCAAACACTACAATGAATTTGTAAATGTCATATTTCAGAGTGATTTTGTTTTTTTTTAGTTGTTTTTCTTTAAATTTAAGGTTCAATGAAAGTGTTTGAAGGTTGTTAATAGTGTGTAAATTATATAATATTTAACACAATTATCTCTTCTTCCATCTTTTCCTTTCCTACAGAATCAGAGGATTCCTGCAGACATGATTTTTCTTAGAACGTCAGAGAAAACTGGTGAGTAAATTATTTTATTTACACTTTTTCCTTTTCTTTTTTTTGTAATGCTGGCTTTTGTGTAAATGCTCGAGAATAAGGAGATCTAAGTGCAAGAGAAATGAAACACAAAAGTAATTCCCTGCAGAGGAAATGAAACAGTTAAAAATAAATAAAAATACAGTTTAAGCATTTTCCAAAGTTTACTTTACTTCATATATTTAAGTCTTTTAGACATCTTCAGCAGATTGATTTAATGTTCCCCGTTTTACTACATTTAGGTTTTCATATCTATGGCAAAAATGGCAGCAAAAAAAGATTTATTTGTTTTCTGTGTTGGGGATTTGCTCACCTCTGACTTTCTGTCAAGATCATTTGGTTGTTAAATGTTTCTCGTCATACTCAATCGACAGTCTTCCGGTGTCACACTGACGACTGCCCGCAATTTCCGATGAGTTACAGCACATAGTTGTGGTTAATCAATAGGCTGTTTCTTTGTGTGAGGGCTTTTTGTGAAGAAACAATCTTAAGGACAGTCTGTCCATCAATCTTTGATGTGCCAATAAACGCGGCGGCGAGTGGATGTCTTTATGCTCCCACACACACACACACACACACGCACACATCTCTTCCATACACACATGTACTTGCACATAGATCTTATCGATACTCCAGTATCTACTGCAGGGATCCATGAGTTATCGTCTTCATGTTTTCCATAAATCGTCAGAGATGGTTTAGAGCTGACCTTTGTTCCAGCTGTCCAATGTTTGATCTCATCAATCACATATTTTATGTAATATTACTGTAGATCAATACAGGTCATGACTCGCTCAATGGTTGGCGGACACCACAGCTGCACGACGGCTAATTGTTCATCTATATTTATGTTTAAACCCTCGTAGCCTTTCCTATAAGATCATTTATCTACGTTATATCAATGATACGATACTATATTAATCCATAATGAGCTTTAAATTGTTTTATTTACAGTTAAAAACTACCAGAAAAACGTTTTTTTTCTTGTTTACACCAATGTGATGCTTAAAAATGTAGTTTTTTTCCTCCTACTTTAAACCTTAACTCTGACATTTCTATGATACTTATATAGGAATATAAGTAGCATTAGAAAACATGTAGATGACGCGTGAAACACAATTCCTCTGCCTCGTGAAGCTTGTTTTTGTGTCAAATTAACAATGAAAACCTTGTAAATAAGGCCTTATGACATGGATGTTGCACTTTTAAAACATGTTTCCCCAAACCTGTAGCATGTGTAAAACCTACTCGTATCATTTTTATTAAACATATTCAAGGTACGGTTGTCACTAAAACTGCCGTCAGCCGTGTGATTCTGACTGAATAAATCCAGGTGTGGAGGATGCACGCGTCACATCGTATTTTCTCTCGTCTCGCTTCTTCCAGGTTCGTGTTTCATCAGAACGGATCAGCTGGACGGGGAAACGGACTGGAAGCTGAAAGTAGCCGTCAGCTGCACACAGAGGCTTCCAGCAGTGGGGGTGAGACTCGTGACACTGAAGTGAATGTCAGAGAATCAGAGACAAGTATCCTGATGTCCCTGAACGCATCGCTATCAGATGAAATTCCCTGCGCAACAGGAAATTGATACCAAACGTTTGTCATCTTTAGACTTTAGTTTTCTGTCCTGCTGATGAAACTATGGTCAATTTAAGCTTCTTCGTCTTAATATAATATCATTTTTTATTTATTTAAAATGTATGTTTGATTTTTTTTACGTTTGATTTCTCGTCTATATCTTTTAGGGATGTGGATTAGCAATAATCTGGCAATGTGTAGTATGATACAGGGGCAATGATACAAGGATATATTTGCAGTATTGTCCGAGTACTTGACTCTGGTGTTGCAAAAATGTACAGACCACATGACTTTTGATGAAGTCTTAACTGCTTTTAATTTGTTTTGAAACCAAAAAATGTCAAACATCAGCTTTAAAAGCTACTGAAATTGACTGTATCCTCTCGTCCTCAGTCATCGCTGGGATCTAGCAGTATTTTATTATCCATCCTTGAGATGTGGATTGACTGCTGCCGGCTAGTTGCCGGAAGTTTAATTGAAACACAAAAATTAACAAAAGCTGTAAATATTTACATGTTAATTGTAAAAAAAAAAGACAAACTATTTTAATTTTTAAACAGTTAATTGAAACAATCAATGTTGATACTATGTATTGAAAAATAATTTAAGTTTACTGACATTTTCTTACTCCTGTAATATCTTTTTATCTTTATTTCCTACATATAAAAATACAAAAAAATATAAACCATCACTGCAACAGGACTGTTATCAAACTGGTCCTGACGTCAATCAAACTTTTGTCATCATTATCATTATTATTATTATGTTGACACACGTTATCCTCTCGATTCCCAGGACCTGTTCTCCATCAAAGCCTTCGTTTACGCCCAGAAGCCTCAACTGGACATTCACAGTTTCGAGGGAAACTTTACGAGGGTAAGCTGCCCATTCAACTGTACACCGTATCAGTGGGTTCCCACAGTCGGGGCAGGAAATTGAAGTTGTGTTAATTGAAGGGGTGTAAGACGAGGGTTAAAGAAGAGAGGGCGGGGGGGGGGGGGGTAGTTTATGTATATATATACTGTAGATGCATCGAATGTTGACAGAGGCTCCCCAACGGTGCAGATGCTTGTGTACACGGATTGTGTATCACTCTTGTGTGTTGACAAGTTGTGACAAAAAGCCCTTCTGTGTCCATCTGGGCCTGTTGTTGTCAGCAGCGGGCGAACCCCTTACATCACAGGCAGGTCCCCCCAGCTTCAGCTACGTCTCTCCTGTGCTGCTTGCTCAGTGATTTTTTTTTTTCTTCTTCTTCTTTTTTTTTTTATTAATAGCAGATTAGCGAAGCCCCCACAGAGAGCAGAGCTGCGTTACAAAGGGAGGCTTTGTGGTCCGTCTTCACTCTTGGCCACACACCAGGCTTAGTGAGCAAGCACTTCCTCCGCTCATTCATCCTCCACGGCCTTCCTTTACATAGTGTGTGCTTTTAGTCTGAGCAGGATGAGAAAAAAAAGTGCGTTCCCACAGATCGACAGCAAATTAACTTACCTTTTTTATGAGGCTCTTTTCTCTCCCCCCCTCGCCCGCCCTCTCTCTCTCTCTCTCTCTCTCTCTCTCTCTCTCTCTCTTCCTCTCTTCCTCTCTTTTGAGTCGCTCGTTTCTTGGGGAGATGCTTCGACGGTTATGATGCCAATGTCAGAGTGATTTTTTTCATGCTCTTATTTGGACAGGATGCAAGCGCTTGGGTATCATAATTATCATATCATGTTGAGAATTTGAGCTGGAACCGGAGCCTCGACTCTGCACTCCCGACGCTGCGTTCATCTTTATTTAAGGGGACGGCGAAAAAAAAAAGGGCAGGCGGGTGAAACGAGAGACCCTCATGGGGCTTTTTTCTTTTTTTTTTTTTTATCACAGCCGCTCATCTGTTTGCCCTTTTTAAAGAAGCCACTTTGGACTCACCAAGGCTTGAGAGCTGCATATGGAGAAGCTTCTTTAGTTCTTATCCAGTTCTTAATAGTGGTTCAGGACCTGCTCGTTTTAAGGGGGCTTCAGCAACAATTTGCTGATGGGTTTATTAAATATTTCACACTTTAAGGTCCTGTATTATACTGTCCGTTCATTTGTTATTCGTTTACAGAGGAGCACTTTAGATCTTTGAATAAATAGAGTGTGAATAACACTAATTTAAATGCAATTAGTAATAAAAACACAATAACACTACGAGGTTTGAGGCTTAAAATCGAGCTGAGGCACTAAAGTCTGTTTAGTATAATATGTGAACTTTTACTATTATATGTGTTACTTTTAGTATTTAAAGAAAACCATTTCTACTGGTTTTGTTTATTTAAAATTTCTCTCCATTTTGAGTTTGTGCACATGATTATGAAACTCTTATAGTAATGTATGGTTAAAAAGTACATAGCAAAACCATTATTTGTTTTTTAATATTTATTTGCTGTTACGGCTAAAAATATTTATAGAAATTATAAATATTTTAACAATTTCGAAACATTTGTTTCTAGTCCTTCAACATTTTTTAAATTAGTCTTATCTTTATACCTTTTTTATGTGAGGAATGACATGTATATTGAAAAATGTATTTTTGATTTATTTAACAAAACAATTTCTCATCCTCTCTCTTTTTTAAATGATATATTTTTAAGTTTCACAATATTTAATAAACTTCTTTTGCCTTCTTACTTTGTTGACCTCTCTAAAAGTTAATAGAAGTCTTTTTCCCTCATGTGTTAAACTTGGGGCTCGCCTACTCTTTATGTGACCTGTAACAGCTGTTAATGTAATATTTCAAACTTTGATTAATTTTTTTTATTTTATTTTATTAATAATTATAAATATTTTAAAGGATTTCTTTAAGTAAATAATCTCTGTATGGACAGTTTAAATTACCTTTTATTGAACAATTTATTACATTAATTTTAAAGGTCAAATTTGTATATTTTCAAAATTAATTCGTTATTTTACACAAAGAGTTTGATATTCTAATTTCTATCATTCAAAAATGCATTTACTCAATAAAGGCATGATTAAATTAAATTATTTTATAAAATGATTCAATTCTTAACCCTTAGGTCCAGAATAAATTGTGTCCGAAGTATCCCTTGTGTTGACTCTGGGTCAAGGTGACCCGAAGGCCCAGAATAAATTGTGTTTGCGGTATTTCTTGTCTTGTCTCGGGTCACTTTGACCCAGAGACAAGTCCCAGAAACAAATCTGTTTGAGGTATCCCTTGTGTTGTCTCAAATGGCAAGAATAATCTTGAAATCTAAAAAGTTTTATTAAATAATTGGAAGGTTTATTTATGTTACATTTTGTCCGGCCCTTGATAAAGATCGCAGTGATTGATCGTTTCAAACACAGTTCAAAGAAGCCAAGACTGAACTTCTTTTACTTGTTTGTCTCTGCTGCAGGAAGATGCAGACCCTCAGATACACGAAAGCCTGAGTATTGACAACACTCTCTGGGCCAGTACAGTGGTGGCGTCAGGTGAGTAAACTCCTCTCCTTCAAATCGTTTCATTAAAAATATGTCTTCCAACAGCGTGGCTAGTTTTAAACGGTGTATAATTCAAAAGTCTGGCTGGAGATAATCTTCCCTCACCACCAACGCAAGTGTTGATGTCAGTTGAGAATGTTTGTGACACCCCGAGTGACGGCTGCGCCATCGATCCGCGGTGTCGCTCGGCTCCTTGGCCTGACCTTGACCAGGAGAACAAATGCACAAAAGCCTGACTTGGCTGCTTACATCATCCTCGCTCAGGAATGTCGTCACCCGCATGGTGGAGCTCCTGATGGATGAATTAGCCGCTGTAGGCCCTGGATCAAGCCGCCGTCCAGCTGTGAAAAGAAAATAGCTCCCTCGGCATGTTGAGCTACAAACAATTTGTCAAATTATTCTATTATTATTATTATTTATTTGTCTAACTTTGGGCCGAAACTCAATTACTCTTCCTTTTTTCTTTGGCTTCTTTTCTGTGTGACTTCATGGCTTAAGGACCTCACGGTGTGTGTTGAGGTTCACAAGGTCCATTTCACACCCGTCCGGGTCATTTTTTATTAATGACTCATCAATTATCAGTGTTAAGGCCACCGTAATGAATTTGCGAATAAAGATGGCCACGTATTGATTTGGGTTTTATGAGCTTCCCCAGGTTACCTAAAAGTCTGCTCGTATTAAACTGGCCTGAGTGACATCAAGACAAAACTGCTGCCTCTTCAGCCTTATTGTGTTTTCTGTCGTGCGGTTCATCTTACTTGAGTTGAGTGTGTGTCTGTGTGTCTGTGTGTGTGTGTGATGTCGAATGAGCAGCATTACTTTACCCGCTCCGTGTTGTTTGCAGGCACAGTGATCGGCGTGGTGATCTACACGGGGAAAGAAACCAGGAGTGTTCTGAATACTTCCTTCGCCAAAAACAAGGTGATTCTTAAACACGTTTTAATAATCTTATGTTGTTTATTTGTTAATAAGTCCGTAAATAAAATGTAACTTCCCATTTTAAATTCATGTAAAAAACACTTCTAAAAAGAGACTTCCCTTATTTTATTTCTCCCCCCATTCTCACCCAACAACACACTGATGGCAGTAGGCTGTAACGCACTAGCTCACCATCAGGAGGGATCGGGCATAAGAGTCTTGCTCAAGGACACAACACCTGACCTTGTAATGTTGGAAAGGTTTTTCTTTTTTACGTCAATGCATTTGGAAATAAATCGGCCTTAGTCGACCCCTCAAGAAGAGATGCAGGGGTTCAGTCATTTATGGTTTCAGTCAGTTATTTGTATTTACCTATTTAAATTATTTTTAAAGATGTATTAAGACATTTATATGAGTAAAAATACCTAATTTATTTGGCATTTTAAAAATTCTACTCATTGTGGATACATGCCATTGTGTTATTTATTTAAATTAAAGTCCATGTCATTTTCATAATAATTAATAATATTTTAATTTTGTTTGGAATTTTATTCATGGATTCATTTTCTTTTTTAATGTACAATTCTTTAGTATCTTTATTATTGTTATTTTGTATCAACAACACTTAAGGCATAATTAATAATGAACAATTTATTTATTATGGCCTTTTTTTTATCATATCTTATCTTTTTACTATTATACTTATTTATTTATTTGTAATTATTATCAATGAAAGGACTACTTCATGATTTTTTTTAATGATGATTATTGAATTGCCCCTCGCATACAAATTTAAAAAAACCTAAAGGAGAATTTGACTTTTCTTCGCTTATTGCATGACAAGAATCATTTGAATACCGATTGAATTCTGTTTTTTATTAGCTTTATTTT
Source organism: Callionymus lyra (assembly GCF_982586985.1). Classification (NCBI taxonomy): domain Eukaryota; kingdom Metazoa; phylum Chordata; class Actinopteri; order Syngnathiformes; family Callionymidae; genus Callionymus; species Callionymus lyra. The sequence continues at coordinate 12,547,292 of NC_141820.1, forward strand.
TTGGTTCCTATATACACACCCATGATCTTTCTATGTACAGGTCATTTACAAGGAAGCTGAATATATCGATTTGAAAGGTCGGAGCCTGATGCTTATTAGAAATGAACAATACAAGGATTTTAATTAGATAGTCCGCCATTAAATGTTAGTCCATGTGAATCCCTATTCAATTTTTTTTTCCTACAGATTTAAAGCATTCAAGAGAATTTCAAATATCAGATTGAACCTGGATAATAGTTGATCTTGATAAACGGAGATGTGAAAGAAAAGGATAAATCTATATTTTTGCGCTTTTGTTTCCAACCTTGTGCTTCTAAATCCTCTCATGCGTTTTTACACGCCCGCGTTTTTTTTTTTAAGGAACACTGATGCAGGTCTGTGTTTTGTATGAGCTTGACAGCTGAGAGGAATTCAATATTTCAAGGAGATGATGTCAGAAATGCCAATACGGAGCCTGGAGATCGGGAGAGAAAGTCAATAGGGTGCAGCTGAAGTCGCAAGATCCTTTTGGCCTCATATAATCTGTTGTGACACCGGCCAGGACAATACCTGCACTTGATCAAGCTGATAAACCGCCAGAACATTGATTCGCTCGTGGCATTTGAGCCAGAAATCAGTTTGAGTGTAGAAGAAAAACGTCATTTAGCAATAACTATATTGCATATCCAGCTTCTGATACTGGACTGATCTACTAAATATCTCTCCAGCAGTTGTTAAAAAAACAATTAGAGTTTTAGCTACTTTCTCATATGATGCTGCATGAAAAATGTTAACTCAAAGCAAAACATGTTCATTTTTTAATGCTGTCAAGCTGTTTTTCATAGGGATGGGTTGATGAGGCTTCATGAAACAGCTGATGAGGTATCATGATACAGTGTCTTCCTTTTAAAAATGTTAAAAAAAAAAAAAATCAATGAAACCTGGCATCATTTTTTCAAAACTCACAGTGCCATCTAGTGGTCTTTCAAAATCAAGACACTGTATCATGATACCTCCTCAGCTGTTTCATGAAGCCTCATCAACACATCACTAGTTATATTTCCCATCTCTTTCAGTTTTATTGTGCCATATTTTTTTTACAATTGATGAATAGAATGATTCAATCTCTAATTCAGGACTTTAAAGTCATTTTTTTTAATCAACATTCCAAATGTGATTTTTTTATTTTGTTAAATCTTGCTGACATTTTCTACTAATTTACGCAACACTGTATATTTGTGATACAAACCACTAGGACGATTCGCTCCTTAATGTTCGTAAGGTCATCGTGGTAAAATATGCACTTTTATTCATTGATAAGATCTTGTGGTTTGGGTAATTGAGTCCTTCTTGCCCCTCTTGACTGAATGTCTGCATCTGATCCTCGGCAAGGCTTTGAAAATCTAGACCAGTCATTGTTCACGAAGACGGGGATCCTTTTTGCTTTTCAGGGCAGACACTGCACACTCTGTGTTAATTTTTCTTTATTTCAATCCACCCGAACCCCCTTTTTTTTTGTAATAACTCAACCATGAAGCATGAAGGCCCCTCTACATCTCTAGAGTCGGGCGGGGGTCCCACCACCAGTTTGGTCCTCGTACCCTTCTCTATTGTAAATCAGTTCTCGCAGTTCTCGGGGGAACACTCTTGGGCGGTGAGGCAATAGAGGAATTTATCCTTCTTTATACTTATGCATTTTCCCTCTGTTTCTCTTTACGGATTACTTTATTAATGTGAGAAAATATCTTATTTATCCTTCTGTTTGTGGGCCCAGCTTTTCAAGGAGAAGAGACTTTTTTATTAGATTTTTTTGCTTCATCATAAAACCACATCGCCTAAGGCTGTTTGTAACTTTTTTGAGGGAGAAATGGTTCAATAGAGAAAAGGTTTTAACACTTTTATTTCATTTATTTATCATATATTATATTTCCTCCTTTTTATGCACATTCATGAATTAACATTATTGATGGGTTGACGAGGCTTCATGAAACAGTTGATGAGGTATCATTATACGGTGTCTTCTTTTTGAAAGTCCACTAGATGTCACTCTCAGTTTTAAAATAATGTCAGGTTTCATTGAACTATAGATCAGGACCAAACATTATGAAGCATCGAGTGACCTTTAAAGATGAAATGAAGACACTGTTTCATGATACCTCATCAGCTGTTTCATGAAGCCTCATCAACACATCACAATATTTAGTTGGTAAATGTGAAAGACAATTCAACTTTATTCCATCCTATATTGTATGTTTTTATGTTATTCATAAAAAACACTCATGAATTTCAATAATTATTTAAATCATGGGGTAGTTGGAGCCTTTCCCAGCTACTGAGGGCAAAAGAAAAGTAATGTCGAGATTCTCTTGGACTAAGTAAATTAAGTTATCATATTGGATAAATAACATTGCCCTATCTTTATTTACTTGTGATAAATGATAAATGAAGTGAGTGAAACAAAGAAGAGTGAATCTCTGTTATAGAGTCCCTCAAAGAATTTGAGTAATCAGATCTAAAACACCACCAAAATCGAATTAACTATCACTCTTAAGTTTGAAAAATGATACCAAGTTTCATTGAATAAGTAGATCAGAACCAAAGATTATAAAGCAGAGAGCGACATCTAGTGGTCTTTTTGTATGATGATACCTCAAAAGCTGTTTCATGAGGCCTCATCAACACATCACTAACTAACATGAATTAACTCAATATAAATCATCTTTTATGGATTGTTCATGACCGCTTTTGTCGTCACCAGGTTGGCCTTCTGGACATGGAGTTGAACCGCCTCACCAAGGCGCTGTTCTTGGCCCAGGTGGTTTTGTCAGTGGTCATGGTGGCTCTTCAGGGGTTCGTTGGTCCCTGGTTCCGCAACCTTTTTCGCTTTGTTGTGCTCTTCTCCTACATCATCCCAATCAGGTGATTCACAACTTTGTTATCAAACTGCTGTATTTGTACTTGATGTATTTGTACTTGATGTACATCATGTTATTCACATTTTCAGGCCATTTTCAGTCCAGGTTATGTTTTCTTTTTTTTCTAAAAAGATTATATACTGTTTATATTGTTACACGGCTTGAGCTTTATTCCTTTTTCCATTTTAGTTGAGTTAGCGATAAATTCTACTTGAACCTTTGACGTATTTATTTCACAGAAAAACGTATGTGCAAACACAAAAAAAAGCCACTAAATAAAACACGTGTTTCATTTTGTGCCTCCCTGACCTTCTGCATATACGTCTGATGCATTTCTTTTCATAAACATTTTGACTTCAGAATGAATGTATGTTTCTGAGGGATAACGACTCCATATATATTTTCTTTGTGCAGTCTGCGTGTAAATCTGGACATGGGAAAGTCGGCGTACGGCTGGATGATCATGAAGGATGAAAACATCCCAGGGACTGTTGTGAGAACAAGCACCATCCCCGAAGAACTGGGACGCCTGGTCTATCTGCTGACAGACAAGACGGGTAAGAGTTTGGGTATGAAGAGAAGTCACAGAGTTCTTAAAATAAAAAGTTGTCCTTTAGTAGCAGTTTAAAGTTCAAGTAAAACTACTACATCATCATCACTATGTTAATCGCAACCCAGATTAGTCATTCAGTCTAGCAATTTTTGGTGAACTATCACATTTTGCTCCTATTGGAAATCTCTATAATTGCTTTATTTCTAATATAATCTTAAAAACTTACTTTATAGGTCCTAATATCAACATGGACAATAATGAACATTGATTTTAAGCGGGCCACATATCGTATAATGGTGGTGCCGAATATGGCCCCCCAGCCTTTGACATGCATATATGGTCTTGGAATTAAATTATTATTATTTTTTTTATTCTAAATGAATTTTATTTTATTTTTATTAAAACACATTTTCAAGAGGGATGCTCATTTTTACACAGTTTGATGTTCCAATTTAATTTTAAATTCAAGATAAAAACAATATATATATTGACACATGATATTACTGAATTTAAAAGGTTACAGATTAACAATATTGAATTAAGGCCCTTTATTTTTGAATCATTGTAATTCGAATATCAAACTCAATGTTTAATAAATTAAATTTAGCAAATATTTAGTTTTATTTTATTCAATTATTAATAAAAATAAAGTTAACCAAATAAATATATTACAATGCAAATTATATAATAAAAACAGATTCAAACATTTCAATAGAGAAATTATTAAATTACATTTTTATACTTAAATAAATCAATTAAAACGTATATATATATATGAAATATAATTAATAAAAAATTAACCATTTAATATACAGATAGCACTGATATACTTTTATAGTACAATCAGTAGTTTATCCGTAAAGTGAATGATTATTTAAAAATATTAAGAACAGTGAACGGTACAGTTTGCAAAATCAATCCAAGATGTTAAAGTTTCTGTTTGGACCTGCAGGAACATTGACACAAAATGAAATGATCTTCAAGCGGCTGCACTTGGGAACAGTTTCCTACGGCACAGACACCATGGACGAAATACAGAGTCATATTGTCCAGTCGTATGCGATGGTGAGTCTTTACTATATATTAATGTAACCCTTAAATGTTGTGATATATTGTTATTCTAACCAGCCGTACATGTCATTATGATGTTTGAATCAAGTTTCTAACTCAATACTTTTCAGTCAGATTTTGTGTTCAGCGAAGGAAATTCATTGTTCATTCAGCATGTGTCATCCCTCAGCGACCGACTGTACTCTCAGCAAGTGTTTTTCTCACTGGGTGGCTCGACTGGTCTCGACAGAATGATAGTGTCTCCGCTCAGCCTGATCCAAACAGCTGCTCGTGCTTTTGAAAACCATCTGCCCCGACGCCCTCATGTGTAATTTGAGCTGTAAAAAAAATGCCATTGCAATTTCAGTAGCAATGGATGAGCGTTTACCAAACGTCTAATGGAAACACTAAGGAGATTTATTGTAACTTAGGGAATTTCCTTTTTGTCTTGCGTCGATCTAGCCCCCGAGTGGCGGCACCAGCGGCACCAGCGGCACCACGCCACTTCGGAAAGGCCAAATATCGGGTCCAAAAGTTCGTAAGAGCGTCAGCAGTCGGATTCATGAGGCCGTCAAGGCCATCGCCTTGTGCCACAACGTCACCCCGGTCTACGAGTCGTCCACTATTGTAAACGGAGAGACAGAGACCGCAGAAGCTGACCAGGACTTCAGCGACGACAACCGTACCTACCAGGCCTCCAGTCCCGATGAGGTAAGGATCGGCTCATCTTTTCTGTCTTCCTTTAGTGAATCCTTCATTGAAGTGACCATATTTCAACATTTGTTTCAACAAACAACAAAATATTTAGTTTAAAACGTTGACAAAGACATAACTTCTTCTTCTTCTTTGTTTCAAAGAAGCATATTGTTTTTTGCTTTTATATTAGAGAATTATATTCAAAAGGCCATGAGCACATCTCTTTCAAATATAGTACTACTTGTCCCAGATGCCATCTAGTTACATTTTAGTATAGCTTGTCGTTGGTAATAGGGTTGTCATGAGATAACAGTAGTCAATACCAATACGAGTAAATGTTTCAAGAAAACCAACAATAAATAATTTCACATTAAATGAGTTGTGACATTAACAATTTTGTTTCCTGATATATGCACAAAAAGACAAAACCTCTAACTATTATACATTCAAACAGTGATGATGAGCTGCCTTCAAGTATCAAAAGAACACACATTTTCTTTGGCTTTCAAAGACTTCTGAGACTCTGGTCTGCAGTTTGAGATTCTTGCTTCTTGTCAATGTCAGCCGGCTCATACTGGAAAAAAATGTTTTCCTTTTATATTTCAAATACAATCAGTTTAGAAATCCCCTGAAAGCATCTCATAATGTTACATGACATACGGAGTGTATTGTCACATTGCGTTAACGTAATGTTAATTATTAGAAACGGGCGTGTTTAGGGAGTTTTGCTGTAACTCTTTAAACAAGTCAGGATTCTTTGTGTTTCCCTCGTTAGGCGCCAAATTTCAGACGCATATGTTGGGTTTTTGAAGGTTAATAACTTTAAATGAAAGAAGTGTTTCGAAGAAAGCAGCGTTTCTTCTTCAGCGCTCACAGTGTGCTCACGCTTTTACCGCCCCTGTTTGTACGGTTAAGAACTCGTCTATTCGGTACTTGTGGTACCAAAAAAAGTTCTACTTTTTGCATGTTGGTACCGTACTGGGACCAAAGTTCTTGTGAGAAACCCACTTGGAAATGTCTTATTTTCGACTCTTGGTTAGAAAATGATGCTAGGTTTCAATTAATTATTAGATCGGAGATGTTATAAAGCAAAGAGTGCCATCTAGTGGCCTTTCAAAATGAAGACACTGTATCTTGATACCTTATCAACATCATCAACCCATCAATAATAAGTAAATATACATCCATCCATTTATCTTCTTCCGCTTATTTCCTAATGTCGTCAGGAAATGTGAGGCAGTGAAGCTCTGTGCCTCATACTGCGCTAACCAAAAACAAACTCAGCATATCACCAAAATGAAAAGTATAAAATAATAGTTTTTATTTTTACAATTCATAAGTCAAGATATTTCCTTAATACCCAATTATGTCATAAACTAATCTAATGTAATCATGTTGTGTTGGTCCTATTATAGAATAAGGTAAAATCACATTTCTTAATCACACTCTTAATATTGGTAAAACAATCACAATCACTTTTCTTTGTTCAATTGTTCAGCTCGGTATCTAAGCATGTTCCTGGATTGTGGGAGGAAACCAGAGTGCCTGAAGGAAACCTGCAGAAGCACGGGGAGAATATATTTACATAATAAAGAGTTCTATAAACTGCGTTTATTCACACAGTGGGAATCGTTGGAGGGGAATACAAACGCCTTGATATATCCACCCTAAAATATTTATATCCGGATTGCTTGGCTACCAGCCTGGTAACCACTTTCAAAAGTAACTGTCACCTCCCGACTAAAATTGGCATCTTGAATAACTTGTTATTGTGCGGCTGTCGGCCCGAGCCACTCAAAGATGATAAACCACCTGCACCCTGACGCCCCTCAAGTTTTAAATGCGCTGCCTTTTTGCTTGACATCAAGAGGGTCAAAGGTTCTCTGGGGGGACTCTGGGAGGTCAGATGAAAACACTCGAAGCTCTGATGATTCACTCGACGACGGACCTGAAGGAGCTCCTGTCTTCCCTGCGATCTGACTGGAAAGTCGATTTCGGTGCCGTGAACGCGTGAAACAAAGAGTAGAATAAAGAGTTTATTTGGAGCCAGATAATCACAGACTTGTTCGTTTCATTGTCCAGAGCAAATTAAATATTGATCAATCAAGACACGGGCGAAGCAATGAAAAGAAGAGAGAAGGTATAAATAAATATACATCAGAGGGAAAGTGTTGAAACACTAGATTGATTTTCTGTTGGGTTCACTGGACGCGACTCAAGAGTCTCCAGAAAAGGCTTTCACAGTTGTTTAAGAAGCTTCAAAACAACTTTCCAAACCTCATTGTTTCAGTAGAGATTCACCTGTGTCGTGTATTGAGCAGTGAGTTGTTTCTCAGGCAGCGGAGATTTCTAAAGACCCTTCATACATGTCTGTCGCCTTATAAACTCTCTCTCGACGGGATAATGACACCCAGATAGACGGTCTTTAACGGAGCTCAAAGGGGGCGAAAAAAAAAGAAAAAGAAGAAGAAATGACGGGGTATTAACAGGAAGTCCCAATTTGTAGGTCACAGTATAATAACAACCTTTGAGCCAGCAAATTGAAAATGAAGCCTTTGAGAATCAAGTCGTGTGCAGCTGAACGCTCTCGCGGGGGTGCAGTTCCTGCAGCGGAGAGGAGGAAGAAAAAAAAAAGGGGGGGGAGGAAGAGGAACAGAAAACACTTATCTGGAGCTGAATGAGGTCCAGAGATCTTGTGGTATGGAGGTGTCGAAACGCTGATGCATTCAACTGCAAATGAAGTTCATTAAACTGCTCATGTTTCTCCTCTGTTTCAGAATATTGATATTTCAATCCAAATACGGTTTAATTGAACAAGAAAATCACTCGTTTTTTTTATAAACAAAGCATGATTGTCTGAGAACTAAGCTGTCTTTTTACATGATGTTTGTGTGAACTAAGTTGATAAATACGTCACCTTTTTAATTCTTAATGGTTGTTGTTAAGATGTTATTAACTTCTGGGGAGCTCAGGTATTTTATCAGAAGAGTTTAAAAATATCCTTCACATGGCATCATGATAATGAATTAAAAAAAATAAGGCCTTAATTGGCATTAAAATGTTTTAAACCAAAATGATAAAAGTCTAAAAAATGTCAACACACGATCAGTATGATTTTATGTTTACGTAAATGTTTAATTATTTATAAAGCATTATTATTATATTTATTATTATTATTTATTGATTTTCTACAAGATAATGTACAGATCGACACGCCATTACAAAACTAAACTTAAAAAAAAAAAGCAACAAACTAAACTTAAAGAAAGGGTAAAAAAAAAAGTAGTTTCTTACTCACAGCAGATACAAGTGGTTCATGTGAATCTATGAGAATTGGCTGAATAACCAAGATTTATTGAATTGAAATGTGAATATTGTTAAGAACTTCTTTGAAAGACATGTTTACAAATCAATAATTTCAACACCGGCAATACAAGTTTCTGATTGCAATAATTATTATAATAATGTTATAATATAATTTTTATTTAAATTATTTCAATTTTGGTAGATTTTCAAGTTCTTAAATTTCAAATGGTATTAAAAAAAGCCTTTAACATTATTTAATGAAGCTGTAGGAACCCTTGCTTAATAATAATTTCAACATCGGTTGACCTAGAAGAATGTAAAAACAAGATTTTATTTTAAGTTAGCGATTCTTTGACTGCCTGTTGTTGTCCTGCAGGTTGCGCTGGTGCGGTGGACTGAGAGTGTGGGCCTCACCCTGGTGAACCGAGACCTGAACTCCCTTCAACTTAGAACGGCATCAGGACAGATCCTCTCCTTCCACATCCTGCAGATCTTTCCCTTCACGTCAGAGAGCAAGCGAATGGGCATCATTCTGAAGGCAAGGGATTTTTCATCTTTTTACTTAACGATTTAGATTTGTTTCATGTTTTCTAAACGAATCGTGATTAAACTAATATGCATCTTCTCGTTCTTTGATCAGGATGAGTCGTCTGGCGAGATCACCTTCTATATGAAAGGGGCAGATGTTGCCATGGCGAGCATCGTCCAGTACAATGATTGGCTGGAAGAAGAGGTATTGTCTGATAGACAAGATATGTTTCCTTTTTTACATCTTACATTCTGTAGCTGAATAAATCAATAATTTTTTACAATATGTACAACATTTGGAGTACAAATTAAAATGAAATGAAATGGAACTAAAACATTTTTTTTAATTATGTCCTACACCTTTTAGTTACCGTTAGTACCAAATTGCTAAACGCGCCACATGTATTATGAAAAAAAATATATATATAGGCAGTCATAGTTATATATCATGCATCTCGTATTGTATTATCTATATTACACAATATAACACGATTTTGTATAATATATATTAATTTAATAAGTAGATATTCACAAAAATACATGATATATAAGAACTCTATGTAGCAATACATAACATATACCTCTTCCTGTATTATCAATATTACAGAATATAACATGGTTTCGTATTATATATTTGCATTTTCGAAGCAGATGTCCAAAAGAATACATAATATATAAGCATTTGTAGCAAATACATAACGTATACCTCATATTTTATTTTCTACATAACACATTTTCTGAGACTCCTGTGTTGTTCTCTGGGTTATCTTGACCTTTTAAGTATATATTTTATTGGGTATTGTTTTGATTGTTTAAGCGCTTTGTGACCCTGGTCTAGAAAAGCGCTCTATAAATATAAATTATTTACTTACTTACTTACATTTTAACATGATTTCGTATAACATATATGAATATACTAAGTGGTTATTCATAAAAATGCATAATATATAAGCATTCGTATAAAAAATGAAACGTGTATCTCATCTTGTTTTATCTTATCTATTACAGAATATAACATGATTTTGTAAAATAAATATACATTAACTTGTAGTAGATTTTCATAAAAATACATAATATATATAAGCACTCATAGCAATACATATCATATATCTTTTGTATTTTATATAACACAATTTTCAATCATATATTTAATATATATGCATTTATTAAGTAGATCTTCATAACAATACATCATTTATAGACACTCTATACAGCTATACATAACATGTATTGGGTCTCGTATTATCCATATTACAAATATAACCTTATTTTGTATAAGATATATGAATTTACTAAGTAGATATTAATAATAATACATAATATATAAGCACTCATAGCTATACATAACGTATATCTTGTCTTTTATATTCTATATTACACAATTTTCCATCAAACAGTAAATAAATATATGCATTTATTAAGTAGATCTTCATAACAATACATCATTTATAGACACTCTATACAGCTATACATAACATGTATTGGGTCTCGTATTATTCATATTACAAATATAACCTTATTTTGTATAAGATATATGAATTTACTAAGTAGATATTAATAATAATACATAATATATAAGCACTCATAGCTATACATAACGTATATCTTGTCTTTTATATTCTATATTACACAATTTTCCATCAAACAGTGATTAAATTTATGCATTTATTAAGTAGATCTTCATAAAAACACATCATATATAGACACTCTTAACAATACATAACGTACAGTATATCTCATTATGACCTTTAATACCTTGAACACATAGAGAAAAGAATAAAGATAAAGCAAATGTGTTTGGTTGCAAAGAACAAATATTCAATACATTTCTATTATGAGTCAAACACAAGTATTGAGAGGAAGATAAGAGACAAATAATTAACGATCGTCGCTCCAAACTTGTAATTAGGACAATCCAGAGCGATCAACAGGCCCTGAACGTCTACACCAGTTTGATGGTGGACGGTCTCGTGTGCATACGTTCATAATTATATTGGCATTATTGAGTCATGCGGCACCGGGGGCAGCTTTTGATTTAATTAGTGACCCAGATAAAGTAATTACAGTATGTCATATTCCCCGACAACGGTGCTAATGATGTCCTGTTGGCTATAATATCCTGCTGTCACAAACGCTCCTCGCCCGCACTCTCGCCCCGCTCGTCAATAACCAATCAGCAGCACAGATTCGCCCCCCATCGGTGTTTTCATATCAAAAATAAACGGCCGTCCGTTGCCTTGTTTAACCGTGCCCTCTGTGTCTCACCGGAGGCTGTTATACGCCATTGATTCATTCGCGAGGTTGCTAACTGTACGCGGCTATTGACCGCTTCGTTCATACTGTACTTAATCCTCAGTAGATGAAATGATCTGCCCTATTTACCGCTCGACTCATTATAGTTTACAATTTTACAAATGCAAACTTTTCTCTTCTCAGTGTGGGAACATGGCCAGAGAAGGTCTGAGAACCCTGGTCGTGGCCAAGAAGTCACTTTCTGATGAGCAGTACCAGGACTTTGAGGTAAGTCTTTGTTTAAGACACTAGTTAACTGCTCTGCTTCTCTACTAATTCAATGAAACCTGGCCTTATTTCAAACTAAGAGTGCCATCTAGTGGTCTTTAAAATGAAGACACAGTATCGTGATACCTGTTTCATCAACCCATCACTTCCGATGTGCTCTTGATGTGAGTTAATTTATGGAAAATTGTCATTTTCACCACTACTAAGCATTATTAAATTGACACTACCGAAGATTTAACATATTTGTTTTTGGTTCCTCCTAGTGTTAAATCAGTGTCATTGCAATGGTGGGGGAAGACCACAGTTTGGATTTTCAAAAAAGAGAAAATCTCTTCTTGCTTTAATGTCCATTTCTATCCCCCCTTATAACTTCAAAACATTATCTTCTGTGCAAGTCATGACTCTCCTTAACTTTTTTAAATATTTGATGATTTGTTTAACTTTGGAGTTTTTCCTTAAAGGTTCAACTACTGTGTTGATTTAAGTGTGTCTAAAATAGATCCAGGACCTCTATTGTGTCATCAGTATGTGTCTGTTTGTTCAAAACTCTCTTTTCATTGAAATATTGACATTAGAAAATTATCTTAAGTCCCGCCCACTGAAAACACTTTTCTGGAGATGAAATCTTGTTTTTTATAACCACACCCACTCTGCTGTGATTGGTCAAACAATAAGGTTTGTGACCACACGTCATTAATCCTGGATGTCTCCACCTCCAAGGGCCTCGTTGTATAAACAAAGCAGGGTGTAATTATAGCTGGGTGGAGGAGGAGTGAAGCCATTGTTAGGTCATAATGGTCTCTGCTCTCGTAACCTCTCGTTCGCCCAGATTTCAGATGAGGTAGAACTTTTTTAAAGTGATAAATTCAAAACATGGTCATGATGAGGGACTTACTGCATCTTGGAGAGGAAGACTTCAACATTTGAATCATGGGAATCAGGAAACTTTGGTTTTCAAATGAGTTGCCCTTTAAGTGGACATAATCCCAAATTGTGTTAAAGTCTAAGTCAGGGTTTTCAAACTCCCAAGTTCACATTAAAGACCCAAATCTTTTCTCAGTTCAAACAAAAAAAAAGAAGTGTTTTTACATAACAGGTTATTGGAGTCAACTTTTCATATTGTCTTTTTATTTTCATTAAGGTTTAATTTATTTTAATTATCACCCTGGTCTAGAAAGGCGCTATATAAATAGAGATTATTATTATTATTATTATTATTATTACAATTGTGACCCTGGTCTAGAAAGGCGCTATATAAATAGAGATTATTATTATTATTATTATTATTATATTTGTTCTCTTACCAAACAAACAACAGTTTTACTAGTATTGTTGACATCCATCAGCTTTTTATTATTCACCATATCAACATATTAACAAGGATCAACTTTGATTTTTAGCCAAGCATCTGCTTGCATTCATTTTTTTTTTTAAAACTATAGAAACTGTCACTGACAGAAGTAAAAGTTTTCAAATGATGGTTTTCTGTCTGGTCCTGACAGAACCGCTACAACCAGGCGAAGCTCAGCATCCACGATCGATCCCTCAAGGTCGCTGCAGTTGTGGAAAGTCTGGAGCGAGAGATGGAGCTTCTCTGTCTCACAGGTGTGGAGGACCAGCTCCAGGCTGATGTCAGACCCACACTGGAGCTGCTCAGGAACGCCGGCATCAAGGTTGTGCCCAACGATCACATCGAACCATCGACACCTTTTAACTGACTGTATTGAATCCAGATCTGGATGCTGACGGGGGACAAGCTTGAAACGGCGACATGCATCGCCAAGAGTTCCCACTTGGTCTCCAGGACCCAGAACATCCACGTTTTCAAACCGGTACGCCAGCGTTGTTTATGAGCGATCTTAAGATCGTGTTTAATTATGTTGTCCGGCTCCTCGAGCAGGTCTCGAGCAGAGAAGAAGCCCATCTGGAGCTGAACGCCTTCAGGAGGAAGCACGACTGCGCCTTAGTCATCTCCGGGGACTCCTTAGAGGTACATCTCAGACATGGAGTGCAACTCTAAACTCGCCACTGCGTTCCACCACTTCTTAAACAGCCTTTTTCAATTAAAAACGTAAAAGGTCCTCAAACACAAACATGAAAACATCTTTTTCTGTTTTGTTTATTTTAAGGTTTGTCTGCGGTATTACGAGCACGAGTTCGTGGAGCTGGCCTGTCAGTGTCCAGCTGTGGTCTGCTGCCGCTGCTCCCCGACTCAGAAGGCCCAGATCGTGACCCTGTTGCAGCAGCACACGGCCAACAGGACGTGTGCCATCGGTGAGCGAGGAGGACGTTTTTCTCTGAGAAAAAACCTAATATATTTTAATCTTAGGTTAAACGTTCAAGAGCTTAATACAGTGCTTTAGATTTTTATTTACACATTAGGCATTATTTTTGTAGATATTAACAAGTTTATTTTACATTTATTTTACATTAAATTATTTTTTGCGGGTCAAATTGATTAACCTTTACTGCACGTCAATATGGTTAAATCTGTCTACAAGACATTATAATCCAACAAATTTAAATTAAACTATAACGAACAAAATAAAAAAAAAGTATTTGTTTGGTAAATTCACTTCATGCAAAAGGTGAGCCTCGTCTAATCCACTTGTAGTTATTATTATAACCACAAGATGGCGATCAAAGTAACAAAATAACGTATAATGAGGAGATCGACTTCTAATGTGATTTTCTTTTATATTTGAATCCTATTTTTTATGACTTATTTATTTTCAATAACATAAATATGTGTATTTTACATGGGAAATTAAAACTTCTAAAAAAATGGCCTCATAATAATTAAAATAAAGTATTTTGGTAAATAAGTTTCTTAACTTTCCCTTTAAAAATAAATGTTGAATATATATTTCAGATACAACCCAAAGTTCTTAATACTTTAATAACATTGCATTGAGACTTTAAACTGGTTTTATGCTTTACTTCCTGCTCTTTGTCGGCAATATTTTTTTTAAATTGAGGGTAACAAGGGTAGTGTAAAATTGAGATATAACTGCAGCAGGTAAGAAATATCTTTGACAGTCAATTGCTATTTTAGTCATTGTTTAAACTAGATTAAAAAGCGATTGGTGCACAATTACAGTTTTTAGCCATATCCTTACTGCTTTAATCTTCACTCTTTGAAATGTTCTCCTGACAGGTGACGGAGGGAACGACGTCAGTATGATCCAGGCTGCAGACTGTGGCATCGGTATAGAAGGAAAGGTTCGTCTCGTCGATCAATAATCAATAGATATAGAAATGTTTTGAATCGCCTCTTGACGGTCGACGTGTCTCGTCCACCAGGAGGGGAAACAGGCGTCGCTCGCCGCAGACTTCTCCATCACTCAGTTCAAACACATCGGCCGACTGCTGATGGTTCACGGCAGGAACAGCTACAAGCGCTCGGCGGCTCTGGGTCAGTTCGTCATGCACCGGGGGATGATCATCTCCACCATGCAGGTAAAGTCACAGATATTCCTCTCTTAACATTTTGACTCTCAATACTCTTGTTGTCTTTTCGTCTCCATTCAGGCCGTCTTCTCCTCCATCTTTTTTTTCGCCTCCGTCCCCTTGTACCAGGGATTCCTCATGGTCGGGTAACTAGTGTTTTACTTTTCGCCGGTTACTATTACATCGGAAGCAAAGACTATGCAGGTGACATGTTTGTCCTCAATGAACCCACTTGTGTGCAGGTACGCCACTCTCTACACCATGTTCCCCGTCTTCTCCCTCGTCCTGGATCAGGACGTCAAACCGGAGATGGCCCTTCTTTACCCCGAGCTGTACAAGGATATGACAAAAGTAAGAGCTTCTCCTTAAACACAGCTATACTTTGTTGTACTTTATTGTTGCTTCAGAATGTACTTTTCTTTGACATTAATTCTATTTCTAGCAATATTTTTCATTTTTACAATTGTTTCAAACTCAAAATAATATAAACTTAGACGCTTGTCGCTTGATAGATTCTTTCTACCAAACTTAGAATAATGGCAAGCGATTTTTTTGGATGAAATGTTGTTTTCGTTTTTATTTATTTAATTGATTTATTAACAAAAAAACACACTACACTACAAAAAGTAAGTAAGTAAAGTAAATTATTAAAATGAAGAGACAAGTCCTATTATTGAAGAAGTTTTAAATCAAATGATTTTTTTCATTAAATATGAATCGGTGTGTAACTGCTAGACAAAAAATAAAAGGAAAAAACTATTGTAAACTTTGTTTCTATTTTCAACTGTTTTTTTAATTGTCTTATTATTTATTTTATATCATAACAATAATAGTTATATTTGCTATGATATTGAGATAGATGTGTCAATGTCCATCAATGCAAATTATTGGCTATTTCCTTAATTTAAATGATAAATAAATATAAAACGTAATGTTTTCTCTTTCAGGGTCGCTCACTGTCCTTCAAAACCTTCCTCGTTTGGGTTTTGATCAGCATCTATCAAGGTAAGTCCTATTCACAATTTAAAAAAAAGACTTTGATAAATTAGAAACCAATTGTATCTAAGTTTTTACATTTTAGAAAGTATTAATGAGATAAGAAGGATGATATCATAACATGCATGTGTGTTAATAGCCATAAAAACGTTCGCCGTAATGACGCTCGTCTCTCACTAGGGGGCATCCTGATGTACGGCGCTCTGGTGCTCTTCGAGTCAGAGTTCGTGCACGTTGTGGCCATTTCTTTCACGGCTCTGGTCCTGACCGAGCTCCTGATGGTGGCACTGACCATTCGCACCTGGCACTACTTGATGGTTGTGGCGGAATTCTCCAGTCTGGGCTGTTACCTGGCGTCGCTGGCCTTCCTCAACGAGTATTTTGGTAAATAATGTTCTGCATTTTTCCCTCTTTTTTTCAAATCTACAAATTTCAAGTGACAGCTGTCAATCATTTTTTAGATCTAATCCAAGGTTCGTGTTAGTAACATCATGGTCTATTTATATATGCTATGTTGCAACTGCTCTATCATGTGATAGAAACTCTGTTAGCATTCTGATACATTTGTCACTGGCTGAGATTTATGCTATGTTAGCAACTCTATTAACATTCTGATACATTTGTCACAAGCTAAGATTTATGCTATGTTAGCAACTCTGTTAGCATTCTGATACATTTGTCACAGACTAATATTTATGCTAAAGTAGCTCATATTATTTTAGCAACGCTATTAGCATTCTGATACATTTGTCACAGACTGATATTTATGCTATGGTAGCTCATATTATGTTAGCAACACTATTAGTATTCTGATACATTTGTCACAGACTAATATTTATGCTATGTTAGTTCCTGTTATGTTAGCATATCTATTAGCATTCTGATACCTTTGTCACAGACTAATATTTATGCTATGGAATCTCCTGTTATGATAGCAACTATTTTAGCCTTGTGTTTTGTTTATCCCAGGATAACAGTTATGCTATGTTAAGACCTATTATGTTAGCAACAATGTTAGCATTGTGTTACTTAGCCACAGGCTAACATGTATGCTATGGTTGCACCTTTTATGTTAGCATCTCTGTTAGCATTGTATTTCATTTGTCACAAGCTAATATTTATGTTATGGTAGCACGGTATATATTAGCAACTATGTTAGCATTGTGTTACGTTGTCACAGGCTAACATTTATGCTATGTTAGTACCTATTATGTTAGTAACAATGTTAGCCTTGTGTTTCATTTGTCACAAGCTAACATTTATGTTATGTTAGCGACGTATATATTAGCAACTATGTAAGCATCATGTTACGTTGTCACAGGCTAACATTTATGCTATGTTAGCAGCTATCTAAGCATTGTGTTACAACAGTCACAGGCTAATATTTATGTGATGTAAGCGCCTCTTATGTTAGCAACTCTCTTAGCATTATGCCATATTTTCACAGGCTATCATTTATGCTATATTAGCACCTATTATGTTAGCAACTTTGTTAGCATTGTGCTACATTTGTGTGCTCGCGTGTGTGAGTGAGTGTGTGAGTCTTCCCCCTCATCCTCTTGTCTTCGCTTCCACTTGATTTCTGCCACACTTCTTGTGTCCGTGTCTACTTTAGGTATAGGAAGAGTTTCCTTTGGAGCTTTTCTTGGTAGGTGGCGCTGTGACGTGACTGTGTTCCTGTCGTCTAGTCTTATCTTATTTCCTCTGCTTCTTTTTTTCGTCAATGCATGTCACTCTTTGGTCTGTTTTCTGTCGCATGGTTATCAGCAAAGCATGAAAAACAAATACAGTGTTTTTAGCTTCTTTAGCTTTTAATGCTAACATGTAGCATTCGTACAACAGGCTGCAAGTTTAAACTTGTTAAATGAACGCAGGATGTTCTGCTAGATTGTGATTTTCGAACACGATTCAAGTTTTCAACCAACTGCTTCGTCCTCCCAGACTTGTCCTTCATCATCACGTGGCCGTTCCTGTGGAAGGTGTCGTCCATCACGCTGGTCAGCTGTCTTCCTCTCTACATCATCAAGTACCTGAAGCGCAAGTTTTCTCCTCCCAGCTACTCCAAGCTGTCCTCGTGAGCCCGCGACCTTTCTCTCCAGCACTTTTCTATCTTCGAAAAAAAAAACTTGAACGGAGAAAAACTACTAAGTGTCGCTTTTTCGAAATGGACCCTGCAAGTTTGGCGCTATTGTAGCTTTGAACTTTACATTCCAGGTGTTTAGCTTGACTGCGTTTTTAGATTTTTTTTTTACACGGATTCGTACTACTGACCTCTTATCAACCACAATCCAAATACTCAATCAACCGCGAAACCTAGTGGTGGATTGTATTATTGCATAAAAAAAACAACAAAAAAACACATTAAACTGGGATTTAAATCTCGGTGACCTGTAAGTAAGTAAGTACCTGCTGACCTTTGACCTGCTCACTGCCTTACCCTAGTGATGGCATTGAACCCTCCACCTGCCGCCACAACAATCGTGTCTCTGAAGTATTAACACCACAAGACTGAGTTCCAGTCTCCATCATGAACTGCGCTGATGACATCATCAACGTGTGACCACTCTTTTTGTGCCTCGTGTCGAGCTTTAAAAAAAAAAGTGTTTTTTTTTCATGTTTTTGTGTTAAGATTGTATTCGAAAGACCCTGAAGCACTTTGGTTGACAATGACTCCTCCTCGATTCAACGAAGGAATCAGTTTTATCATTCCTTCCGTTCCGGAAAAGCACAGTTTTAAAATGAAGAGATTTGAAATTGCGCCCCCGTGTGGCTCAAATGTAAAGGCACAAAATGAAAATGTATTGGGAAACGAGAAGGTCAAATGTGGGTTCAGGGTCAGAAGATGATGTCGAGTCGAGCTGCTGAATGTTTTTTACACAATCCGGACGTCTTTCTGTTCAAACGCCTTCATCGTCGTTCTGCTGTTCATGGTCGTCGTCCTCAACTTGTTTCTACCGGAATGTTTTGTTATTTGTAACGTTTTTTTGTAAATAAATAAGGTTTTAAAACTCAAATGAACATGTTCTCGCTCGAGATTTATAAAAATACTATGTTAATTTAAATTGGTTCATCATTCATGTTTTAAATTGACCCAAAAGTTTACTTTTATTTAAAAAAAAGGCATATTTTTCACATTATTATAGCTGTTTAGTTTGATTTAACTTGTGAACATTATGTCCCACTCTGTTTTAATAGTAGGTGATCTTGTTTAATTATTATAGTTTCTATTAATATATATTATTCAACAATTAATAGGGAGGAAAATGTTGTTATATGAATGTAAAATGTGCTTTGACTAATGTCTTCTTCTGCATTTCATCCTCATTCTTTATCATCATTGAGCGTTTGTAAGTGATTTGTAGCTTTAAAAACAAACAAAAATGATTTTGATATTTGTGTAAATAACATCTATTATACCCTTCATTGTACTGAACACCTACAGAACTACTATTATCTCGTACTACTAGTTATAATTAGAATGTTTGCGCCTCATTGCGATCATGAACACAATATTAGTTTATTTTACAGAAGTATACTTTCAAGTATACTCATCTCTGTACTACCAGTGTACTTGGTATACGCTTCGATTCTGTAGGTTAGTTTACAGAAGTATACTTTAAAGTATACTCGTCTCTACTACCAGTGTACTAGGTATACACTCCAAATCTGTAGTTTTGTTTACAGAAGTATACTTTCAAGTATACTCGTCTCTGTACTACCAGTGTACTAGGTATTCACTTCGATTCTGTAGTTTAGTTTACAGAAGTATACTTTCAAGTATACTCGTCTTTGTACTACCAGTGTACTAGGTATACACTCCGATTCAGTAGTTTAATTAACAGAAGTATACTTTCATGTATACTTTTTATCTGTACTACCAGTGTACTACGTATACGCTCCGATTAGTAGTTTGTTTTACAGAAGTATCCTTTCAAGTATACTCTTCTCTGTACTACCAGTGTACTAGGTATACGCTCCGATTCAGTAGTTTATTTTACAGAAGTATACTTTCAAGTATACTCTTCTCTGTACTACCAGTGTACTAGGTATACGCTCCGATTCAGTAGTTTATTTTACAGAAGTATACTTTCAAGTATACTCGTCTCTGTACTACCAGTGTACTAGGTAAACAATCCGATTTAGTAGTTTAGTTTACAGAAGTATACTTTCAAGTATATTTGTCTCTGTACTTGAATTCATGTGTTTTCTCATATATACAGACGTTAAGTGTAATGCAAAAAGTGACCACGTAGTGTCACTGTAGTCACGCAACCAACCTGCAGCTCAATCGTCCTCCTTAAAAAAAGCTCGAGTGTGTAATTGAGGTAAATAATGTGTTATCAATTTAAACAGGAAGTTCTCTGTGGACCACGGACCCCGGGTGTGATGGTCCGATGGATTCACTTTCATCTCCAAGTCCATAGATTTGTGCAGCTTGAACCGCTGATGTAGGATCATCATCTCTGGGTTTTTGTTTCGTGGCTAATTTCGGGAGCCGTGGTCATGTGACTTCAATAACCCCCCCTTTTGGTCACGAGGGCCTTTGAAGGTGTTTGTTTGTGTGCTAACATTCAGAACCTGGAAGTGCATCACTCTGTCGAAAACACATCGGGAAACATTAACGGGTGTTTTTTACTGGTGCCATTAAGCTATCTAGTTTCTCGGCCCGCTGAGTGGATTCAGGAGACGCATCAACGGCTCCAAAGATTGGCTGGTAATGATGATTCCTCCGCCATAATGGAGATGAGGTTTGTCTTGGCTCACGTGTCCTTCCTGCGCCCGAAAAAAAAAGTTGTGTTTGTTTGCTGTGGACGAGTTTTCGAAGTGATGCTGAGGATCTGCGGCTTTTAAAAGTGCTGCGTGTCTCGTAGCGATGCCACATGTCTGCCTTCGTTTAGCGGTTCTTGACTCGCGTCCATCGGCTCGGATCCGTCTCGTGTTTAGAAACCTATATGGATTCAGGAAGTGACTGAGCTCCCATAATGCAGTTCAACAGTTGAAGGTCTACTTAGCAAAAGTTGGATGTTTAAGTGTACTATGAGATTCTTTATACTAAAATTGAAGTAGTAGGCTTTTTACATACTATACTTTAAAATAGTATATAATATACTCAAGTATACTTTTTGTAATGTACTTCAAGTACAATATTTATTTGGGCAACTGTATGATTGTGATGATACAGACGTAAACAGTGCAAAGGATTATGGGAGTGGGTGATGGGTGGTGGCAGAAAGCAGATGTTATTGTTATATACAAATATTTAGAAACATATACTTCTATAAACTAAACAATAGACTTGGAGTGTATACCTAGTTCACTGGTAGTACAGAGACGAGAATACTTGAAAGTATACTTCTGTGAACTAAACTTCAGAATCGAAGTGTATACCTAGTACACTGGTAGTACGGAGACGAGTATACTTAAAAGTATACTTCTGTAAACTAAACTATTGAATCGAAGCGTATACCTAGATAACTGGTAGTAAAGAGACGAGTAAATATGAAAGTGTACTTCTGTAAACTAAACTACAGAATCAGAGCGTATACCTAGTACACTGGTAGTAAAGAGACGAGTATACTTGAAAGTATACTTCTGTAAACTAAACTACAGAATCAGAGTGTATACCTAGTACACTGGTAGTACAGAGACAAGTATACTTGAAAGTATACTTCTGTAAACTAACCTATAAACTCTGAGTGTATAGTTAGTACACTGGTAGTACAAAGACGAGTATATGTGAAAGTATACTTCTGTAAACTAAACTACAGAATCTGAGAATATACCTAGTACACTGGTAGTACAGAGACAAGTATACTTGAAAGTATACTTCTGTAAACTAACCTATAAACTCTGAGTGTATAGTTAGTACACTGGTAGTACAGATACGAGTATACTTGAAAGTATACTTCTGTAAACTAACCTATAAACTCTGAGTGTATAGTTAGTACACTGTTAGTACAGAGACGAGTATATGTGAAAGTATACTTCTGTAAACTAAACTACAGAATCGGAGTGTATACCTAGTACACTGGTAGTATAGAGACGAGAGACTTAAAAGTATACTTCTTTAAACTAAACTACATAATCAGAATGTATTAGTACACTGGTAGTATAGAGACAAGTATACGTGAACGTATTCTTCTGTGAACTGACCTACAGAATTGGGAGTGTATACCTAGTTCACTGGTAGTACAACGATGAGTAAACTTTAAAGTATAATTTTGTAAGCTGTTCCAATTGAATCAAATCAATCAAAAAAGTGTACTTTTAGTACACCACGAGTAAATATATCTTAGGATACTTTTACTTAAGTACATCTGATAAAACTCACTTCAACTATAGTACTTGTATCTTAGTGTCATATAACTAACTTACT
This sequence comes from Callionymus lyra, assembly GCF_982586985.1. Classification (NCBI taxonomy): domain Eukaryota; kingdom Metazoa; phylum Chordata; class Actinopteri; order Syngnathiformes; family Callionymidae; genus Callionymus; species Callionymus lyra. The sequence goes on from NC_141820.1 coordinate 12,569,661, forward strand.
CGTAACATAGACACAGAAAGTTGAGTTTTTAACGATGTTTCAATCATTTTGCTCGTGTTCTCCGCACGTCCTCAGCCACCCGACCTCCCTCCGTAACATATGCAAGCGACCTCCAGAACATCTGTTCGAAGACAGTCCGGTCTTTTATTCCCGGCTCAGTGTTTCTGACCGACCGTCAGTTGTAGAGAAACTCAACCTCTAACCGGCCAACGGCTCCGAAAACTCCTCCCACGGCCCGTTGCCAGGCGACCACTTTCACAACAGGAAACAGAGAAAGGGAATTCCGTCACAGCGGCTCTGAAAAAAAAAAAGAAAGACGGCAGCGTTAATGGGAAACAGGAAGTCTGACTGTACGGCAGTGGGCAGGGGTGGGCGGTCAGGGTCACGAGGTATAAAGCAACAACCTCAATGACAACACGTTTGTTTTTTTCAGTTCCCCTGAAACATCAGAGAAGGCAATTCTTGACCACAGACTAGCAGGTCGCTGACCCCTGGCTTCCTAAATGAGTTACGGCTGACTCACCAAACAAACAAAAAGGCTGCACGGCAACTCCTGGGCCGTCCTTTCCGATCACGTTTCTCGTTCACACATGAACTTGTGTCGGGACGAGCTCCAACATCTGTGCCCCTATTGTGCGCTGGAAATATCCACAGCATCTCCTCTGGCTCGAGACAGGCACGTTTTCTGACTGAGTGACTTTATATTTAGACGTGACGGTCTTTTAGGGTGTCCTGATCCAGGGATCATGGAACTGAGGAGACTTCCCTTTCGGAGATCCCGGGGAAGAATATGGAAGCGGACCCACCAGCCCTTAATTCAAGTATCATGTCACAGTTGCTTTATTTTGAAAGGCCACTTGATGTTTTATACTCTTTGGCTCTGATCTACTAATTCAATGAAATTTGGCTTCAAACTGAGAGTGACATCTAGTGGTCTTTTAAAATGAAGACACTGTATCATGATACTTTATCAACTGTTTCATGAAGCCTCATCAACACATCACTGGCAAAGACCATTTGCATCCGGGGATTGTTATTCCAAGGCATCTGCTCTCTGCCCCTGATCTGGAATCTGCCAGTTGATTCGGCTCGATACCTTTTTTACTCCTGGACAATTCCCTCTGATATTGTGGGCCTGTCCAATTCGGAAGAGACATTAGGGAAGACCCAGGACACATTTGGAGATACTAGGTCTCCAGTCATCTACCAGTTTAGTTGGAAGAAGTAAGTAAGTAAGTAAGTCATTGTTATTTATATAGCGCTTTTCCAGACCAGGGTCACAAAGCGCTTAAACAATCAAAACAATATTCAATAAAGTATATACTTTAAAGATCAAGATAAAACTGATAACACAACAGGAGTTCCAGAAAATCAAGGAAAAGCCTGAACAAATAAAAATGTTTCTTGAAGGAGTCAGTAGATCATCAAGAGCAAAGAGAGAAGAAGATCGTTCCAAAGTTTAGGAGCAACAGACTGGAAGGATTTCTCTCCTCTGGTCCTGAAGCGTGTTCAGGAACCATCAGTAGATCCTGATCCACAGACCTCAGAGCCAGAGCTGGGGTGTAAGTCTGGATCAGATCACTGATGGAAGGTCTGACCATGAATAGATCTGAAAGTAAGAACCAGAATTTTAAAGTTGATCCTGAAATAAACTGGAAGCCATTGAAGAGTTTTAAGGATCGGAGAAATGTGAGTTCTTCTACTAGAGCGGCTCAGAAATCTCGCTGCAGAGTTTTGTATTAACTGCAGGCGAGACACATCCTTCTTGTTAAGACATGAAAACAAACTGTTACAGTAGTTCAGGCGAGAAGATTCCTGCGCCTCGAGTTCCTGTCTCGTACTGTGACGTTTGACGACATAAAACCTTGTTTGAACTGCAACACAAATATGAAGTTTAAGAAATATTGAATTTGGCTGGAATGCTAAAAAATCCTTCTGGTAGAAAACGACAAGAAATATACACTTTCTAAAGTATCTCCTGACACAGTGGACAGAAATGGTACTTACACCGTCACTACTATAGCTCATGAGTAGTTGATCAACATTCTACTAACATATTTGGTAGAGTAGTGCACGTGACCTGTCCATCTGTTCAAGATACCCTCTGGATGCCTCCCTCGTGAGATGTTAAAGGTCTAGTAGGAGAACCGTCTTGTTAAAGCCAAACAAAAAAAAAGCGACAACGACACGTTCTATGACTTCGCGGCCAACGCTCCAAACGTGCAGGTTTTCATGGCGCACACAAAGAAACTGTTATTTTCTTTCAACTTTCCGCTGGTTTTTCCAAAACAAGCAGGTGATTCAGCAGCAGGAACACCACGTTTTTTCTGTTGTTTTCTTGGCCTCGCTTGTGTATCTCAGTGCATGGATTCGCTCACAAAGTCCTCCAATGTTCCATCATGTTTTTGTTCGATGAAAAATGGAGCCAGACGTCGGATTCTGAGGTTTTTTTTTCGAAAAAATGGTGGAAAAAGAGAAGCTGATCGAGGTCTTTTCCATCCCAGCGTGGCCAAAACCGCATCATACCAGGCAGGGTATTTGAAAGTTGTGGCAGCAGTCACATGTGGGTTTTTTTTGCAGAAGGCAAGAATGTGTGGGTTTAAGTGACGGCGAGGCCTGAACCCCGCTCTGATTCTCAGCCCTCCAAGAGTCCAGCTTAGTTGGAGAATGTGGAGAGAGAGAGAGAGAGATAAGTGAGGAGAACACTGAACACTGGTGAAAATGTTTGGAGTTTGGAATCGTTTCCTACGGATTAATGTCATAAATGAACGTCAAGGAGAAACTGACTTCAAGGATAAGTCTTGAGTCTTGGCCTCCTGATGTTCAAGGGTTCCTGATCAGATTCATGGGACCCCTTCTTTTATAGATTTTCTTCTCTCTACATTCGTTTTTTTTTTTTTACGCTTTTTCTCACCAAGTGTGTATGGCCTTATCTGGAATCCATTCTCCAGCAACCTAATCATTGTGTGTGTCATTGCGTTTCGAAATATGCTTCTACTTTTTTTTGTTACCTTCTATGGGTTTGCTAAGCAAAGAGTAGAGCCACTGCTTCTCTGTGTTAAGATGAGGTTGCGTGGACTTCTGATCACTATATCTCCTAGACAACCTTGTTGGTGAGGTACTCATTGTAGGTTCAAATGGTTCAAGACCATTGGGACCTGCTGCAGAGACTACATCTGTTAACTGGCTTGGGAACACCTTGGAGACCCCCTTGGTGATCTTGAGGAAGTAGCCGGGGAGAGTAAATTTGAGGCTATTTATCAGGCGTTTCCTGCCACTACCCAAATCTGGAAGGCAAGAAAGCAAGAGACAAGCTTGCCTAGTGTCTTAGCTTAGCATACATTAAAGGGTACCCTCATTTTTTTTTAGTTTACTAGTACTTTTTACCTCTCAAATAAGCTTGTCCTTGCCTGTAAGTGAAAATAAGATCCAGTGAAAGTTGAAGGGATAGACGTTGCAGGGGAGGAAGATGCAACTGACTCTTACTGTAGCACCTGAAGAAGAGCCTTTCACGCGGACCTTTTGGTAAAATGCACCAAATGGACTCTAATGATCTGTTGGAAACCTCATTTTATCAGGCTTACGTTTGGATGTTTTGAACCCAGTTTTGTTCTATGTTTAAACCATCTGGAAAAAAAAAAAAGTGGGACCCCTGCGACACGCTGTTGACGTCAGAGGGTCCACGAGTCAATCGTCATCAAAGCTATTTATGAGGCGCTCGCGGGCGAAAGTGTTTACTGCTCACATGTGTCAGTTACACATGGCAATGGACCCACCCGCCCACCTACCCACCGTGAGGGATTTCCATGACACCAGTTGACGACAGGGAGCCGCTGGTCCACGTCACGGACACACAGATATGATTTCACAAGTGTTGTCACTTCCTGTAGTCGCTGGAGATGCCTCTTGGTACAAAGAGATTCTGAGCGAGTACCTGTGAGAGGATGTTGTGACTTCTGTGTTGTTGTGAACTGGCGACATTTCCGGCAAACCAAAAGTGACACTCTGGTGAGAGTTTGACTTTCCCGACTACCTTATTGAACTTCAACATGAATATTCCAGGACCCGTGTCTTTGATGCTAACAGCTTGGAAATGTATGCTAGCATTCTGTAAGCGTAATTATTAAAAAAGTAGTGAACAGATTTTAATAGTACATGTTGATTTTGAGACAAGAAACCTATAACCTTCTGGGAGATATTGACTTTCTAGAAGAACTTGTATACGTAAACTAGGTGATGTGTTGATGAGGCTTCATGAAACAGTTGATGAGGTATCATGATACAGTGTCTTCATTTTGAAAGACCACTAGATGGCAGTGTTTGCTTCATAATCCTTGACTCTGATCTACTAATTAAATGAAACCTGGCATCATTTTCAAACTGAGAGTGACATCTAGTGGTCTTTCAAAATGAAGACACTGTATCATGATACCTCATCAACTGTTTCATGAAGCCTCATTACTATATATAACCCACTTTACCTCTCCCATGATTCCACCTTCCTCAGAAACTTTCTAAACGTTTGTAGCAGCACGACAAAGACCGAATGAGCGAGAATGTCCTATGGACACTGACCTGAAGGACAACCTTTAAATAGAGAGTCCCACTCATGGACACCCTCGACTGCGAACTCGCACCAAAAGAACTGATAAGATGAAGCAGCCTCTCCAGAGCCACCATGTGACTGCTGTCATCGTTGGACCCGGTTGCTGAAAGGTACGACCAGACAAAGATAGTGGCAAACCCTTACAGAGAAACAAGGTTACATGGTCCACTTTGATTTAAACTTTAATTAAAACTAGAAAAAGGCAAGTTGTGCTCATTGTTTGTTGATATTTGTTCACAATAAAGCCACTATTATTCTTGGAAAGCAAAAGAGAAGAGTGCAGATGGGGTGGAATAATTGGAGAGATGTTACAGAATACTTCGTACTTAACTGATTATTTGTTTGATGATTTGACTTGGCCTTGACAGTATATCAGGGCAAGTTTTACTTCATATTTTGTGAGAATTAAAAGTCTTCAGGTTTTATTTTAATGTTGCTCTTCACTATGACATTTTCGGGAGATGGCGGTTTCATTAATTTCCATTGTAACTGAAGCCCTGCCAATAGAAAAAATGGAGTTACATTGGCCACAAACGTACTACTACTACTACTGTTTATTGTTGTATTTGTATAGTTTTTTGCACTATTAATATATATTGCCCTAGTGTAATAGTTTATTATTATTATGATTTGTGTTGTTATTATTGTTATTATTTTTATGTAATTATATTATATTCTTAATTAGTTTTGTAACTTGCTCCTCCCCTTGTCTTTACTTGTGTACATGTATGTGTACTAATGTAGTTGTTTATATATTAATCATGTTTACTTTATATTTTTCATTTGTATTATTTTATTATCATTATTTATATAATTATTTATTCATGTTTTATTTTTAATTTACTGCTGTGTAGTTATATATGTTCTGTATTTCTGAACGTAAAGTGATGTTGCTAATCATTGTTATGCTGTGACTACCTAATTGTCATCAATGTGGGGAAGAATAAGTGTGGTATCTTTTACTTATTGTGTTATTATTATAGTGTTTTAGTTTTATTTGCACCGTATGTTTAATCTAACATGTGTTTATGTTGAATCTTTTTTTCCATTTGAACTTTGAACTTTATTTTCTGGCGACTCAAATACCCCTGTCCGAGGGACGATTAAATGAACATCTTATTTTAAATAATACATGTGATGACAGAGGGGTCGCATGAAAAATCATCTTATGGACCACAAATTGACACAAGGGCCTCAATGACGACATTTTATTATGTTGTATTTTGTTTATTTATTTATTTTTGTTTTATGCAAGTAATATTTACAGAGATGCACATCTGGAATTCAAGATGGCGACGCTGATGGCTGCCTTGGTGGTTCGTTCCACTTTTTTATAACTTATTTTTTGTTGTTTTTTTGTTAATACTGTTTCTTGTGAGTCATATTCAAGAAATTTAGCTTCTGAATATCAGGATTTATTCCCACACTCTAATTGTAGGACAGACCAGAACATCACGGTTTAAGAATTATTTACACCCGTCTTCTGTCTGGATCACGAAAATGATTTAATTAGATTTGATGTAATTTTTTGGTTTTATTTTATTTATTTATTTAATTTTTTTTGTGTTTTTTTTTTTAATTATTTACATTTTATTTTTATTTTACTTTATGTTGCCACCACAAAACAATCCAGAGTTTCTAATCTTTTTATTTTGTTTTTTAAATTTTTTTCCAAGTTTACTTCACACATCCTCGCCAGTCTCTGGTCCAAAAGAAAAAGAGGTTTTGTCGCTGAAGACAAATGTTTGTCTCTGGTTCTCCATGGTGAGCGACTCTGAGCAGGATCCCCTGCTGCTGCGTCAGAGGGGGCGGGCCCCGGCGCTGAGGAGGGTTTCCCCGCCTTCATAAGCGCAGGAGTCCTCGGCGCGCCGGAGCAGTGCGTCACAGACGGCCAACGAGGCAGGAGAAACCCCTCCTCACCTTCACCCCTCCAGGAGAACCTCAGACGGGCGACCACACCACTGCCATGCCTTTATTCTGAAAGATTTCAATTCGAGCGTTTTTTCACTCGAATCCCCTTCATTTTTATGGAATATTAAAATCCAATTGATGGATGAAGAAAACTCTTCGTTCTGAAGTTTGATCCGGACGAACAAGATGAAATCTGCAGAAGAAGGTGAGTTTCATTTTTTTTTTTAAATATATATATATATATATATTTTGAACGAGTGATGCTGTTTAAACAGGACACGTCGGTGGGCGTGGTCCTGCTCGTGATCCCAAAAATAGTGGAATGGCATCAGAGACTGACTTTAGGCAGCATGAGTCAGACTCGTATGATCGACCCGGTGCTGTATAACTGTTTAATGTCAACTTCTCCAAAAAAAAAAAGAAAAAAGTATTGAATTTTAAATAAGAAAAGTGAAGAAAAATCTATAGTGGCGCAACTTTTCTTCTACGTGTACAACTGAAAAACTCCAGTGTTGAAGATGACAATTTCTGACTCCTGACTACACACTTAAACACATATTAATAACCAACTACTCACTAAAAAACAAGACTATTCTCGCAGTTTTTAATCCCCCTTTTTTTTTTCTTTATCCAAGACGCTGATCCAGGAGCTTGTTTTTTTTTTTTTCTCCTTCCACATAATTCTTAGCAGCCGTGTTTGTTATGTTTTTCGGTGTGTCACACACCGCAGGCTGTGTTCAATCTAAACATGATTTCCTTTTATGACAGGGAGTCATATGGTGCAATGGTGATGTCATAGACTTTTATGATGGGGCCCCCGAGTCTTAAATGAACAGCAGGCAGGGAAGCTATCAAGAGTTGGAACCTTCTTATTAAATAGAAAGTCGTTATTTTTCCTTTTTTTGTAAAAAAAAAAATTCTGTCTTAAATTGTAAAAATATACATGGATAACATTTATAACTTGCTAGAGAAGTGTTGTCGCTTGAGGTTTTTCTACTTGTGATATAATAATATCAAAATATAAAGACATATACATGCATATTACAAATACCACAACACCTGTAAAAGGTAAAAATAGCAGTTGGAACTTACCAGTCAACTTACGAGCACGAGCAAGAGAAGAAAATTACATGTTAAGTTAAGAAAAACCCAGGTTTTCCCGTTTGACAATTCTGTCCTGTAGCCATGGTAGTTGTTGACTTTTACAACATCAGATGATGCTTAAAGTAGAACATTTGAGCCATGAATCTTGAAATTTAGAGCTAATAGTTGTTTTTGACCTTTTGAAAAATCTAAAGGACAACGCGGATGATTATTCCAGATGTTATTCTGAGAAACTATAGTTTTGACAACATCATCATTAGTGATCCAACCCCCGAGAACTAGTGATGAAGCAGCTGATGAGGTATCATGATACAGTGTCTGCATTTTGAAAGACCACTAGATGTCACTCTCTGCTTTATATCTTTGACTCTGATCTACTAATTCAATGAAACCTGGCATCGTTTTCAAACTGAGAGTGACACCTAGTGGTCGTTCAAGATGAAGACACTGTATCATGATACCCGTTCCACCCAAGAACATCTAGTATCTTCACCTGCAAACTGCTACGAAAGGAAGTCACTGAAGACCAACAACCTATTGACCCTTAAATATAATTAAATTTTTTCATTGTGTGGACTGAAATATGGCTATTTTATTTTCAATTTATATCCGGATTAGTGATCGACTACGTCTTGCGTTTGCCAGCGGGAGTCTTGGCAACGGATCACAGGTTCATTTCAATCAAGCAAAGCGAGCACTCCTTGTAGAGATGACAGATAAACAAACCACTTGAGTAGAATCTTCAAGTGTTTATTTTTGGTTGGGGATTGGTAGTTGAAACTGCCGGAGCGAACGTGCGCTATAAAGCGCTGGAGAAGAAACGCAGCTGGTCTTCTACCAGACTGGATTTATTTTTGGCTCTTTTATTCGCACCTAATTTCTTTACACAATGTAAGCCATTCATGTATTCCCAGTGCCGTTCGGTTGGCAGGGTTGTAAATGTGTTTGGAGAGGCATTAAGCTCTAATGTGCATACCTATTGCTCCAGGAAATAGCCTGGACCGCGTCCAGTGGCAACTTGGCCGGTGCCATTAACAGAAGACACCTCTTCACCAGCTCTAATAAGATCTCGCAAAAAACGCAGCGGTTCTGGCCAGGAGAAGCAATGGAATGTGTGTCCGATTATCACGCTAATAAACTCAATCTGTTTTTTTTCCCCTCCAGATGCATATGGCTACACGCCAAACGTCAGTCTCTCTCTCCCGCTGGGAAATCCTTGTCTTCCCTCCCAGTATCACAGCCTCCAGTCCAGCCCTGTCATATCCGTGTCGGTGAGCGAGCCCAACAGTTACGACACGGAGGACGACATGAGGACGTCCGGGTACTTTTCATCTCCGGGCGTTCGACCGAATGGAGCCCCGACCCTGGAGAGCCCTCGCATCGAGATCACGGCGTACGGTCAGTTTCCTGAGGATGGCGCGGAGGAAGGCGGCCATCCTGTTGCCAAGCGAATGAACTCCATAGTGACGTTGACGCTGCCGAGTGCTGACGGTTACCGTGACCCCAGCTGCCTGAGTCCAGCCAGCAGTATCTCCTCCCGCAGCTGCCACTCCGATGCGTCTTACGAGTCCACCTTCTCGTATAACTACAATAACTCGCCGCAAAACTCCCCGTGGCAGTCCCCGTCCGGCTCCCCCAGGGGGTCCACCCTTGCGTTACCGGGCGAAGGCGGCGGCGGCGGCTCCGTAGGGTCGCCGCGACACTCCCCTTCAAACTCTCCTCGCACGAGCGTGACGGACGACACGTGGATGGGTCACCGGAACTCCAGGCCCAACTCTCCTTGCGGCGCAAAGAGAAAGTACAGCTTGAACGGAGGGAGGGTGTTACAGAAGCACTACCAGCTCTCCCCCAACCACTCCCCGGGTCTATCCCCGCAGACCTCCCCTCGCTTGAGTGTCACCGAAGAATCCTGGCTGCCCAACACCAACCAGTACACCAACTCTGCCATCCTGGCGGCCATCAACGCTCTGACCACCGATGGAATGGTGGACCTCGGAGAGGGAATACCGATAAAGGCCCGAAAAACCAGCATGGACCACAGCGCCACCGTCAGCCTGAAGATGGAGCCGGGGGGCGAAGAGCTAACCCAAGGGGATCTCGGCCACGATGAGCACCCCTCAAACAGACTGTCTTTAAAGAAAGAAGGATTCTGTGGCGGTTATCTGGACGTCCCGCACAACCCCTACTCCTGGTCCAAGCCAAAGCAATATGTCAGGTGAGATTACTTTTTTTTCCCTTAGGAGACAGAGTTGTCAGACTCTAACATGGTCCCCTTCATGACCCTACTCCTTCATGAGCGAATGTGTACTGCAAAGTCCTCTAACGTCATCTAGGTTTTGGTGCACTCAGTGCCTGTTTTTTACAATTGAAAGGACCTCGGTTCTAGACACCTCCTGAGCGAACTGAGATACGTTAAAAAGTAAACAATACATCTTTTGGCTCTTTTCGGCCTCATTGAATGAACCTCGTGTCTTGACTTTGACCAGATGCCCTGGAATTGGATATAATTGAACCGTTCTTCATGATTGTACTGACTAAGAATTTCTTAAATTATGACTCTTTACCATGCACTGCTGGCTCGACACAAGTAGATGCTGGTTAACTTCTACCTTCAGGGAATCTCAGACCTTTTTAAGAGGTGTTTATATGTTTTCCCCAGTTGCAGTGGTTTGCTCCAGGCACTCCGGTTTCCTCCCAAGGTACAAAAAACTGTTCTTGGGAGTGAGTGCGTACTCTAGCAACCCCCAGATAAGGGAATAAGGTTAGCATGAGCATCAAGCTAAAGAGGTGTATCTTTTGTTCTTCACAGCCCATCGGTGCCAGCTCTGGATTGGCAGCTGCCGTCCAGCTCGGGTCCATACAGCTTGCAGATTGAGGTCCAGCCAAAGTCCCACCACCGCGCCCACTACGAGACGGAGGGCAGCAGAGGAGCCGTGAAGGCTTTGTCGGCGGGACACCCGGTTGTGCAGGTGCCCACCAGAACTTCATTTTTCTCTTTGATACGTCAGCTTCTGTCTACAGATTTACGGCCAACGAGCTCAGCGTGAAACATTCTTTTGGTGCCATCGATCATTTTAAAATAGTTTCTTCAGGTTTTCTCGGACTACTTCGTGGCCGTCTTGGATTCCATCACCAGAGACGTGACCCAAGAGTTTTCACAACCAGTTATATCTCTCACATCTTCAAATGACTTCTGGCCCGCCTGACCCGTCCGCGGCGCTATTTAAAGGTGCAACATTTCTGAATGGAATACCTTCACCGTGATAGACAGACGGGTCCAGGTCGGGTCCATTCCTTGTCCAGACGCGGTGACTCAGATTTTTCCATTGCGTCCTTCCAGAGCTGCACAGACACTTACACAGTGATGTAGCGCGGCCAGTAAGAGCTTAGTCATAAGCTTTGACCACAGTTGCTCCGGTGGTCGAGATGAGAAGAGAGAGAGTGAAAAATGGGCCCAAGATATGTTTTAGTTATGAAACCCATATGGTCTCCTTGATTCTCTTGAACTCCAGACTGGATAAATAAGAGCTCTGCAGCGAGCAGTTGGTTTAAGTGAGCGGTTAAGCTCCGTTGTCAGTTAAATTATGACCTTCGGATTTTTTATGAATATGTCAACGACGAGTGTTAACAGCTCTTAGGCGCCATTTTATGTTTGAATTGCGCTTTTAATATAGTTTCATATTTTTCATCTTGGCAGCTTTTTTCTTAGAGGAGTAGAACAAACTTAATGACAAAAGGGAGCAAAATACTTTAGCAGATTTAGTCACGGGTCAAACAAAATGTATATTCTTGGAGGCTCGATCCATCTACTCTAATCAAATTCCTTTCCTACCGCGTTACTCTGATTGGAAGTCACTGTATATGTGTTGATGATACTCCCCTTTTCCTAAACACTGGGATCTTTATCAGTCAAAACATAAACATTGATCTACTTTGATTTTGGCCATGCGTTTGACATATGGAATAGGAGAAAAAGTGCAACCAAAATTCAAATTTTCCCTCATTTTCTACTCACCCTCATGTCGACTAAGGGTTGTTGTTGGATTATTTTCAGAGTAATCCGTGTCTTTTTGAAGTAAAAGGCATACATTTAGGTTCATATGATGGTTGTAACCGAAACTCACTTTTCTTTCTCTAAAAAAACACCAAAAGAAAATACTGTCTTAACCGGCATGGAGTGGAAAATGAACGAAACAGAGAGTTGACTCTGTTTTTATTTATTTTTTAAACCTGTCAGTTTAAAGGGCGACTTACTCAACTCTCCTGACTCACTCGCATATTTCAAATGTTGAAGTCTTCCCCTCCAGGATGCAGTAAGTCCCTCATCATGACCATGTTTTGAACTTTATAAAGTTCTCCCTCGTCTGAAATCTGGGCAAACGAGAGGTTACAAGAGCGGAGTCCATTATGACGTAATAATGGCTTCACTTCTCCTCCAGCCAGCTTCTTTGGAAGAGGAGACTTCCGGGGGTTGATGACGCGCGGTGACAAACCTTGATGTTTGACCGATCACAGCAGAGTGGTTATCAGAGTTATGATAAACAAGATTTCATCTCCAGACATTTCATCCGCGAGACATCAGGATTGGGATGTGAAGAGTCGAGAGTCCGATCTTGAGTTAGAGAGCAGAGATGTTGCTGCCATACTTGACATCTCCGCTCGGAGCACATGTTTGTCAAGGGGAAGGTGTTAATGATTTAATGACGAGGGGTGAGGAGGGGTGAGTTCAGCCTCTCAAATAGAGGGGAGTGTGTTCTCTAAACCCGACCCCTTCCTCTACCGCCAGCTACCACCCCAAAAAAAAAAACCCACACAGACTCTCTTTGTTTAGAGAACGTTCCTGTGTGCTGGTCTGACATCATCATCCAACGGTGGCTCAACCACACACGTTTTTGGCAGCACCCCTCGCTGGAGATGTTGGAGCGTAGGGGCCCCTAGAACCCGGGTCGCCTCATCTCCACCCGACTTCCTGATGACACCAAAGCGGCAGCGTAGGCCGTCCCTCCGGTTCTGTTCTCTGACTTCACAGCGTTTATTCTGGAAGGCTCGGCTCGGTGCGGTCGCCGCTGTACGCCGCTCTGCCTCCTCTTTTTTCATCGCCCGCCTCCCCCCTTCCACCACACCCTCTCCGAAAGACTCAAAAATGCCCTCTTTTTTTTTTTCTTTAAACCACAGCCAAAGTTCTCTGCTCGTCCTGCACTTTCTTTTATATCTGACCTGATCTCCTTAACTAGAATCACAAGTGTCTGCCCAGCTCTGCTGACGTTCTTTCTGATTCAATTTAATATCTGAAGATAATTAAAAGAAAATCATGAGACCAGGGACGGCAACTGCTGTTGTTTAAGTCAAAATACACTCGTCTGTCTCGTCGACTTAGACTCTTCTTTGATCTAGAATCTTGTGCGTCAAACTCCAGACTCAGGGGGTCAATTCTCCTGGTTTTTATGTGGACCTCGAGTAACACTCTATTAAATCAGCAGGCTTTTTCTTTTCATGCAGTTTTTTTGAAGAGAATATATGCCAAGTATTCGCTCTGTTACTTTCAAAAAGATACAAAAAAAAAAATGGAATTTAAAGGTAAACATTTATCATTCAATGATTGTATTTTGATTAATTATTCTCCAACTGGAGTTGTAGATTCTGTTTAATATTCTGGCCGCTTGTGTGTTTGAGTTTAACGCAGCTAAAAAAAATGCACCAAAAAAATATTCAAATGTAAATAATTTTCAGGTAAATAGAAGCCGAAAGTTTATTTAGAAACGATTGTGCATGATTTTTTTTTTTTTTAAATAGTGAGTAAGTAAGTAATCTTTATTTGTAATGAGCCTTTTTAGACCAGAGCGCTTTGAACAATCAAAACAAATCACCTTTAAAAATACCTTCAAATTTAAAAACTCTAAAGGGCATAAGACAAACACAGCAGCCCCAGATTATTAGAAAAGCACAAAATAAATTGTCTTAAGATGTTTCTTGAAGGAGTCAGTAGATCATCAAACACAGAGGAAGATCGTTCCAAAGCTTAGGAGCAACAGCCTGGAAGGATTTCTCTCCTCTGGTCCAGAAGCGTGTTCAGGAACCATCAGTAGATTCTGATCCACAGACCTCAGAGCCCGAGCTGGGGTGTAAGTCTGGATCAGATCAGTGATGTAAGGACGAGCCTGACCATGAATAGATCTGAAAGTAAGAACCAGAATTTTAAAATTGAACCTGAAAGAAACTGGCAGCCAGTTAAGAGTTTAACGGTAGTTATTAGTAGGTTAGTTCAAATATAGTTAAAAAAAAATTCTCTTCTTAAAAGCCTAGCGCATCATATTAAGTACATTAATGAAAACGTTCAAAAGTGAGTAAGTTAATCCACTTAAATTCAATCTAGAAAACACTGAGTTAAATATCGATATCGTGACACACAGAATTCCAGCTTTGCCGATCCAAAGGCTGTTTCCTAGCTTGATGCTAGCAATAAACATGGACTAGTTGGAGGCGAGTTCAACAAAAAACTTTAATGCAAAGTGCTTTGAGCGTTTGAAAGCAGTTGAAGGAGGGTGATACAATAACATCGTATCATGGCAACAACCATGGAGATGCTTTGTGCTAAGATTAGCATCGAATTAGCAATAAAAACAAAGAATGAAATAACATCCCATGTAGACTTCCTGTTATCGACTGTTTGATGAAGACATTCGGGTTGTGTACTGTGTAAGTTTAACCTCCTTGAACAGGGCTGGGCAATTAAGGTCCTTAAGGGCCACAGTGGGTGCAGGTTTTTCGTTTCAACCAATCAATAGGGAGACTTTTTGACCAATCAGGTGTCTTAGGAGTGTATTCGGTTGATTGTCAATCTGGTGTTGCTTGTTTGAGTTGAAACCTCATTGGTTAAACATATGCTTGATCTGTTGCAACATAAATCTTCACCCACTGCGGTCCTTAAGGACCGGAAGTGTCCACCCCTGCAGCTCAGAGTGGGGTACTGCAACGTGCATTTTAAAACTTAATAGTAATATGTGAAGTTGGAGAAGATAAAGAAATGAAACTTGAGCTGACGAAGTGGGACCAGCTTAGCTTTCTCTACGGGTGGTCCTAAATACATGCCCGAGTGTTTCTTCTTCAGAGTTTATGTTGTGAAAAGTGCGGCTGCAGCGTTTGTTCTAGATGATAAGGAACCTCTTTCTCCCTCCTCTTTCGGTGCCTTGTGCTGCTGGAGTCTCGGCATTCCTCCCGTGGGTGATAAAAATGAGCTGGGAGGGGCCGGCTGCGTTGCCAACGTCCAACTCTTTGGGTGGGGATCCTCTGGGTTAACTGGATCGCTTCAGTCGTATCGACAAACCGTTCTGCGGTTCCTGCAGCTGCTTCAGAAGCCCGAGAACCCCCCTAATGGAGAACAGATTTTCTATAAAGCGAACGTATGTGTGGGGCGTCAAGACACCCAAAGACTTTCATACGCCGATGATGGTTTAATAATCAGACGAGAACCTTCGAGAAGTCGCTGCCTGAATAAACAGCATTGCTAGGCAGCGACACACTTCCTTGCACAAACAAACGTCACTTCTAAAAGGCTTCTAACCCCTGACCAGGATCCTCCTCCAAATCACATGTTGCGCCTTGCGGTCGATGCATTTTACAGTCTCGAGAAAAAATATGGGTGCTCCTCCTGAAGTTCTGTTCGGTAGAGTTGTAGAGCGTCGTAGCCGACACCGAGGTTTTTTTTCGGCGGATTCCTTCTCCGTCTGATCTGAGCTGGACCGCATTGCCGTCTTCCCGACACACTCTCTCTGGCTCACACAGTAGTCGCCACTGTTCTCAGGTTTCCGCCCGCCGGGTTTTGGGCTCCTCGCCGGCACTCGGCCCGGGCGGCTGAGGTCACGGTGGCAGGAGGCCTCTTGTCAGCTCACACCTCCGGCGGTCTGGGAGCACTTGAGGGTCCAAGGGTGAAGAAAACAAAGTCACCCACACCGATCAAGTTACCGATTATTATCAAAAGATGTCTTTTTCAGCCGGAGTCGGTCGGTACTGCATGTGTGACGCGTCTCTTCTCGCTAGCAGAACGTCTAAGAACTTTCCTGCTTCTCTTCCCCTCACTAGCTTCACGGCTACATGGAGAACGAGCCTCTGACCCTCCAGCTTTTCATCGGCACCGCGGACGACCGGCTGCTGAGGCCTCACGCCTTCTACCAGGTGCACCGTATCACCGGGAAGACGGTGTCCACGCCGAGCCACGAGGCCGTCCACAACAACACCAAGATCTTGGAGATCGCCCTGCTGCCCGAGAACAACATGAGGGCCATGTGAGTCCCAGAGAGTTCCTTCTGTGTTTCAATGTTGAAATTACGAAATTCATAGAGATGATGATGAGCTCGTTCTTAAATCAGATGGTTTTTCGGGTCTGAAATTTCCTTCCACGACCCCAACACATGCAGTACTTGTTATTTATTTTGTGAGCAGAGCGACAGCCTTGAGGCCGGCGGACCATTTGAGGCCTGTCGGATGATTTTCAGTGGCCCTCCTATATTATAACAAGGGCCGAGCGTGGGAATCCATCTTTGTGCAACGTTACATGGTTAAAAAATAAAGATCATTCAATGTTTTTATTTAGTTAAAATGGAACCAAAATCTAAAAAAACACACATAAAATAAACAGAGAATCACCCGAATCCACAGTGAAACCAAATCAAAATAAATAAAAAATATACAAAATATAAATCAACTTTAGATCAAAGAAGTGCTGAATAAAATAAAATATCTCCTAGAATTGACCTCTGTCGGCCCTTAGACCAGTTGAGTTCGAGACCCCTCTTGTCCTAAGTATATATAAAATCATCCTTTACTATAACCTTTTTCACTGTGACCCAATTGTAGTCTCCCAAAAACCTCCTATACACACACATTCAGCAAAAAAAGTTCAGCTTCATGATGACTTATCTTTAGGGGGATTTTTCTTCTTTTCTATTCAACCTTTGTGTTATATCAGGGTCAAGGTGACCCGAAGGCCTGTAAACAAATGTATAAAGGCGCACATGTTGGCAAGTTCTAGATTTATTACATTTGCTGACACACAAAAGTTATTTTTAATCCCAAGAAAGTGTATATAATGTTTATTGTCTTCAGTATTATAAATGTTTAAAATCCAGTTAAATATAGAGTTATAAAATACATGTTAAATTAATAAAATACAGTTGCATATTTTTGACTTGTATTGTACAAAGATCCAGATGCAATTTGCAAACGTATATTTCAATCATGTCACTGGAGTATTTTTCCTAAAAATGTCATAAAATAAATAAATAATAAAAGCAAAAAAAAGCTGCTATCGGTTATCCAATCAAAAACTGTGGAAAACAATGTTCTTTATTAAAGAAAAGTAAACTTAAAACAAACAGAAAAAATAGTCTGACATTTTGCAGGAAATATGCACCTTTAAGAAGTATTTTCTATGACCTCGGAAATGATTTACTTAATAAGTCATGACATGTTTTTATGAAATATTTCTAAACGTATTTATGAAGAAGATTAACAATCATGACCGAGGATCAAATGATCAAGTGCTGTGTTCAACACAAATCAAGTGTTGGTGTAAATCAATGTGTCCTGGTGAAGTTATCTAATGTGTCGTCCATGTGTGTGTGTGTGTGTGTGTGTGTGTGTGTGTGTGTGTGTGTGTGTGTGAGAGTGTGTGTGTGTGTGTGTGCGAAGCGATCATGTTACCGTGGAGGCGTGTGTGTGAGTGTTTGTGTCTGAGCTGCAGACGCTCTTCCTGCTCACCTCAGCACTTTCTCTGTGTTTAAATGGTCGAACCACAAAAGTGCTTCTTATATAACAAGCAGAGATTTTTTATTTTTTTTTAACGCAGGAATAACTTCGGGGTATTTACAGAATGGGTTCAGGATTTAAGGGGCGTCATCGGCTCGGACATGAAGAAGATGATTCATAGGTGTGGGTTACAAAGTGTGAATAAGACCAACGTCTGCTGTGATTAAGAAGAAACTGTTAATGGAGGCAGAATTTGGGAAGATTTGTCAGAAATATGTATGGACTCCAGAGACATTGTGAGGAAGGTTTAAGTTGTTGCATTGACTCTGTTGCTGTACAAGTGAAGACCATAGACTGACTCTGGCGAGAGATACTGTACATCAGTGTGTGAAGCTTCTGTGACGAGTATCAGCTCCTCCAAATCTGAGACCATGATAGGTGTCTGGGAGAATCAGTCAGTCTGTTGTGACCAACAGAGAATCTTCATCTTTATCTACATCATCATCATCTTTATCTTCATCATCATCTTTATCTTCATCATTATTTGTATCCTCATCATCTTCATCTTTATCATCATATTCATCCTGATCATCATCATCTTTATCTTCATAATCATTTTTATCTTCATTATCATTATTTTTTATCTTCATCATCATCTTTATCTTCATCTTTTTTATCTTCATCATCTTCATCAACATCATCATATTTATATTCATCAACATCATCATCATCTTTAGCTTCATCATCATTTTTATCTTCATCATCATCTTTATCTTCATCATCATTTTATCTTCATCATCTTCATCAACATCATCATCATCTTTATCTTCGTCATCATTTTTATCTTCATTATCATTATTTTTCATCTTCATCATCATTTTTATCTTCATCTTCAGCTTTATCTTCTTCATCATCATCTCTATCTTCATCATCTTCATTTTATCTTCTTCATCATCACCTTTATCTTCCTCATAATCATCTTTATCTTCTTCATCATATTCTTTATCTTCATAATCTTCAACTTTATCTTCATCTTTATCGTCTTCATCTTCATCTTCATCTTTATCGTCTTCATCTTCATATTTATCTTCATCATCTTCATTTTTATCTTCATCATCATATTTATCTTCTCCATCATCATCTTTATCTTCATAATCTTCAACTTTATCTTCATCATCTTAACCTTATCTTCTTCATCATCTTCACCTTTATCTTATTCATCATCATCCTCATCTTTATCTTCATCATCTTAATCTTTATCATCATCATCTTAATCTTTATCATCATCATAATCATCTTTATCTTATTCATCGTTACCTTTAGCTTCATCATCATTTTTACCATGACCTTTATCCTCATCATCTTCATCTTTATTTTATTCATCATCACCTTTATCTTCATAATCTTCAATCTTTATCTTCATCATCTTCAATCTTTATCTTATTCATCGGTGGCCGCTGCCGCCGCCATCGTCATCACCACTTTCATCATCATTAAACACGTCCCTATCTTCATTATTTATCTTCATCATCATATTCATCTACTTCATCTCAATCTTCATCATCCCCATCATCATTCTATCCATCATCGTTATCTACCTCAATATCATCAGCATCACCTTCAATCTCCCTGTCATGGTAATCTTGAACATCATCTTCATCTTCTTCACCATATAGATCTTAATTATATCCAAACCATCATCCTTTACATCATCATCATCATCATCGTCGTGTCCCTCCAGCCTATCAAGGTTCTGCATGCTGGTTAACTAATGGAACGATGGCTGGAAGGATTGAAAAAACAAAGTTATTTCAGGTTCATGAAACAATCGTGACTCAATAGAACCGAGTTATCCAAGACGCTTCCTCCTCGAGCTGGAGGCACATTATTTTACAATGTGGTTTTGCGCTCAGTCCGTCTGCGTAGGTGGAACCGCCCGGGTCCTCGGCTCCGCCACCTGATGACTTCGCCAGGGCTGGGGAGAAGAATGTCGGGGGGGCTGGGGGGGGTCCTCATAATGTGCGTAAAGTCGACGTGAAGTCCGGCGCCTGGAATGCGGCGTCGAGTAGCAAAGTGATGGAAAATCCAGAAGTAAAAAAAGGAGGGAACAGGAGAGAGAGAGGGGGGGGCAATATTTTGGGACAGTTATTTATGATGTAATGGACATTCCCAAACATTTTCAGGAGTTTAAGTCATGGAAGAATCATTTGTTTGTTCCAACAGTATTTAAGACAAACATTTCTCTGTGTTTACTCTTTAATTTCACTGTTTTATTTAGAAGGAAAGCAACTTTTTTACGCTCCTCTGTCGTCCCTGATCCATTATATCAAATGTGTTATATATTTTTAACATTTTGTTTTAAATCCCTTTCACGTGATCTCACATCCTTATGTGTGGTTGTTACGACGATCGTTTTCAACGATGTTTTTAATAACAGACCAGCCCTGAAAAGTATTTTATAAGATGGGAAAACATAAAAATAAATAAAAATAATCTTACATTTTTATTTTGTTGAATATAATCTCATTTTTAAAATTCACATTATTACATGCATTCTAAAGGAACAAGCATATATATTTTAATGTACGATTCAAAATAAAAATACACACAAAATTCTGTTATTGTGCTATAAGATAAATTGTGTAATATTCTATTTTATATAAATATGTTAATTTAAAAGTATAATATAAAAGCAATAAGAAACAAACAGACACTTAAAAGGAATAAAATAAAATAAGAATATGTCGTATAAAAGATCCTGAACAACTTTTAGAGTTGAACTAGTGATACATTTCTTAATGGTCACTTTTATAGTATTCATTTGAGGCCACACATTTCCTGACTAGAATGAATTATGGAAATAAACACAACATTTAAACGGTTGGCTTTTGAAATCTGACCTCATGAGGGCCACAGAGTTTCAGCCAAAGGGCCTGAAAAGGTCCAACTCTGGTGATTCAGATAAACCCAAAGGAAACTGCCATGAATCAGAATCCTGTTAGACAGACAGACAGACAGAGGATACATTATTTTGTCCTGCAGTAATGACACATCCGTACAAACATCCATAAATAAATACATGTGAAAATAATCAAATAAACACATTCAAAATATGTAAAAAGACAAATAAATAATTAAAAAGTAGCCAACAAATAGTAAAAAGTGCATGTAAAGCATAAGGTTGAAAAGGTACAAAGAATTCTTAAAACGTTCCATTCTGCAGTGCGTGGAGAGGAGCCTGTTGCTCTTCTGAGCTGCCATAGTGTCATGCAGAGGGTGTTGATGGTTACTCCGGATGCATAAGAGCCTTCATATTTTTCTCCAGCATTGCTCACACGAGTCCACATTTTACACAATCATAGACGTACATTTAGTCGTAGATAAGGCGCAACATTTCATTTTTCACATCAAACGGCATCAAGAGTATCTTTTCAGAAATTACTCACAATTTTAGTCTCTTGTGAATCTTTTTAAATAAAGATATTCCTTTTTTTCTCATCCAGAATCGACTGTGCCGGGATCCTTAAGCTGCGGAATTCCGACATAGAGCTGCGGAAGGGAGAGACGGACATCGGTCGCAAGAACACGAGAGTGCGGATGGTCTTCAGAGTTCACTTCAACCAGCCTACAGGCCGAACCGTGTCACTGCAGGTGGCCTCCAACCCCATCGAGTGCTGTGAGTTTTTTTAAGTTCTTTCTCCAGTAACAACTGTTTACATCTTTAAAAACCTTTAAATTGTAATAATATGCAGTTATTTTCACTATATAATCAGATCCTAATACATCAACTACATTAAACAATTATTTCTATAACTAGGAATTAAACAAAAATGATACAAAATGTCGATGATTAATTTAATAAAATCATTAAATTAAAAAATAAATGCAATCGAAAATAATGTAAAGACAAATTTAGAAAACTGTATTTACATAATAACATAAAACGTTCTTTTTTTTTCTCAGAAAATTCAGATAATATAGATAAATAATTAAAGATAAATGTGTGTAAAATAAATTAAAGTAATTTCTTTAATTTCCTGTAGTTGTGTCAAACAGTCAGGAATGTTTTATTTAAGTAATAATGGGAAGGTTAAGAAAGTTATTATGAACTAATATTTATTTATATATATAGTTATTAAGAAATACGTTTCTTATTTTCAAACATGATGAAAGTAACGCCTCGTGGTTCCTCAACAATAAAAATCAATAGTCGTGGACGATGTTTCGCCGAGTGAACTGGGTCTGAACCCGGTGGCAGTGAAATAAACTCGCCTCTTCTTGTGGGTTTTGGCGGCGAGCGATGCCATCGAGATTAAGTCTGTGAGGTCAATGAAAGAGGGTCGTTAAAAGCATGAGCTCAGACCCCTGGAATAGAGAGCATTGTCAGAATCTGGAGCTGCCACCACAGACACTTTTGGGGGGGAAAAGAAATCAAGGAGTGAGAGAGAGAGACGCCGAGTGAGACGAGGTGTCGACGAAGACGTGAACCTCAGAGACGTCTGTGACACAACAATAACATGTTGATTTTGAAACGGTCTTTCACGGTTTGTTTATGATCGACATTCAAATATCTCCGCTTTCTGTGATGATTTTGTATTATTATAACATTTTTCTGCTATACCTCCTTATCCTGGTCCTCCTGATCCAGTCTTCATTTCTTCTTCCACCACAACCATGATCCCTCCTCTGGCCTCTATCTCTCCTTCTCCAACATTCTTCCACCAACGCACGACTTTTAAACAAAACTTGCTTTAATATTTTGTCTATTCAATAATTGAATGATGGTAGGAACAAATCGAGGTTCAGCAAAATATTTGAATATAATAAAAAATAACTTTAAGTGGCAGCTTCTGATGTGTTGATGAGGCTTCATGAAACAGTTGATGAGGTATCATGATACAGTGTCTTCATCTTGAAAGACCACTAGATGTCACTCTCTGCTTTATATTATTTGGCTCTTATCTACTAATTCAATGAAATCTGGCATCATTTTCAAACGGAGAGTGACATCTAGTGGTCTTTCAAAATGAAGACACTGTATCATGATACATCATCAGCTGTTTCATGAAGCCTCATCAACACATCACTGGTTGCAGCTGTAAAATATTACGATGTGTTTGCCTTAAAAGTCCCAAATAGACCTCCATTATTATTTTAGCGTGGCAAACATTTACAAGTACCAAAGCACTTTATTTTGTTTGTTCATTACTTTAGCGTTTTTATAGTAAAAATAAACAATTCATTTTGTATTTTAAACTCTGATTAAGTGACTAAAAAAGTACAATTTTGAAGTGTGATCTTCATCCAAGTAGTCAAAAAGATTGTGTGGCTTGGAAGAATGTTGGGCTTCAGAAACTAATTTCCCTTCATTCATATTGAATGGATTAAAAAAAAGAAATCCTTAAATCCTTTAATAGTTTTGTAAAACCCTATTCATAGTTTTTTAAATAGTGTTTCTGTTGGATCAGTGCAACAGCAAGGTTCATTTATGGTTTCAGAATGTTCTGCATGTACATTTCTTTACAAAACAAGATAAAAGCTCTTACTTAAAACAAAAAGTAATTCAGTTATTTTTATTTGTAAAGCGCCTTTCTCAGACCAGGGTTAGAAAGCACTTAAAACAATACACAGTTAAAATATATACTTTAAAAGGTCAAGACAACATTGAGACAAACATAGTAGCCCCAAGAAAATTAAGAAAAATCCTGCACAAATAAAAAGATCTTAAGATGTTTCTTGAAGGAGTCAGTAGATCATCAAACACAGAGGGAGAGGAAGATCGTTCCAAAGCTTAGGAGCAACAGCTTGGAAGGATTTCTCTCCTCTGTCTGACCCAGAAAGCAGTTTGCTGGAAGAGTGTCTAGACACAGTTTTGTATTGAAGAGCACCGTTAAAATAACGGCTAGAGAGTTCTACTACATGAGTCATTATGTTTAAAATTAAACCAAACCGTAGAAATTATGCTTTTTCCTCAATTTCCCTGGATGAAGAAATAGTGGAGAGAGAGAGAGCGAGAGATCAACCCATTTCTTGCATTGGCGTGAATAGATGAAAATAATGTCAAATTAAAAACGTAGCGAACTGTGTCGACTTTTGGAACTGCTGTATTGCTTTCTAACCCTGAAACTAAGATCTTTAGGATGGTTTAAAGCTAGCTCTGGTGGACCAAGATCTAGTCGCCACAGTAGCTTGTCGAGGAGAGTCCCGAGCTAATAGAATCAAATAGTAACTAACTTGAGGTTGATTTAACTCATAAATAAAGGGACAGTAATAGCGGCTAAAGTGTCTCTCCGGAGTCCGACGGAGAGAAGACAGAGATTTCGTAACTCAATCTCACAAACCAAAAACATCCAGTCCAAAGGGAAAGACAAAATAAACAGCACGTAATTCAGGGCTGCGCGGGACCTCTGCGAAGCTATTGAGTCAGTCTGGATGCTCAGGTCTGCATGGGGAGTGGGTGTGTGTCGGGAACCCGAGTGGCTGATCCCGACTCTCTCCCTCCCACAGCTCAGCGATCGGCCCAGGAGCTGCCGCTGGTGGACAAGCAGAGCGCCGAGACCAGTCCCTCCCCCGGAGGGGAGACCATGGTGCTGGACGGACACAACTTCCAGCACGACTCCAAGGTGGTGTTCGTGGAAAAGGCTCAAGGTAAAAAAGGAAGCTGGTGTGTCTCAGCCCATGTGTGTGTGTGTCTCCCTCGCTCTGTTTTTTTGGAGAAACCCCAGGACTACTCCCCACCCCTCCACCGTCCTCCTCCCTCCTCAGCCGTCAAAATATCCCGGGCCCTGCCAGAGCGCCACATGTGTTGCACATTAATGCACTGTATTTTTAACCCGGCAGATTTACATTTGCACAAGTTTCCATTGCCTGTTGGACGCAGGTCTGGATCACAAAACGTGTGTGTGGCTGCCCCGTTTCTGTGTGTCAGAAATTTTTGTTTCTCTTATTCTTAAATGGAAGCTGCTGGGGGTTCGGGGTGAGGCGGGGGATTAGAGGGGTTGGTGGGGGGACTGCTCCCAGATGTTGGTACGAGGAGGTTTACAAACAGTAATTTCCCTTGATTAGCTTCAGCGAAGCAACGTGAGCTGGAAGTTTCGGGGCCGAGCAGAGTAAACACATGTGAGCCCATCATCCCACTGACTCATTCATCCCGAAAAAAGGAAAGAAAAAAAAGAAGATAGGAAGTGGATTCATCGTTGCACCTGTGAGAGGAAGTATTTAAGAACCCACCGATGCCCTGAAGACGTTTTAACCTTATCGAGGCTTATTGGATTTTGGTTCAGTCCACAGATTTCTTGGGGCGATATTTGGCCTTTTCTGCTTCATTATCGGAGCTATCTAGGGCAAGACATTGTGAATTCTCCTTCAATACCCCCACGCTGGACCAAACCAGGTACCTGTAGAAAGGGATCCGGCGTTAAAAACTTAAAGACCATTCTTTATTGGTAACCGTCCAAACGCAAATATTGTTTCTTGCGGTTTTCTTCAAAACCAGAAGCTCTTCTCGATCAGATCTGGCACAACTCTCAAACTCTATTTCTGATGGCTCTTTGTTTTTGACAAGGGTTTCCCCAAGTCTGGCTCCAGCAAATGGATTCCAGGGTAATCCTAGTATGGAAAAAAAAAAACAAGAAGCCAGGCCTCCTCCTCCTCTTCTTCACCCCGTCAACTCTACATTTATCAGCTTTTTTGCTGGCGAGCTGCAGACTTAGGGGAGGTGTCGTCTTCACAGCTGCAAAACCTTGGAGAATAATTCGTCTTGCTCCTAGAGGGACAGGTGTGTTCGGTTCAAAGACTTGGCCGAGGTCAACCCGGGTCTAAAGTCCAAGGTTCAAAATCATTCGACACGTGACCAACTGCAGGGGTTTTTTTTCTTCCTCATGTTGGGTTTTCCTTCTGTTTTCAAGAAGAGAGTTGAGAAGTGAAATGAAGTGATTTGGAAAAAGTGATGGGGAGTTGAAAGATCTGCACCATCTACACCAGCAACAGCTTCTGGGCTTACCTCTAGATCATCATTTTGAAAGACCACTAGATGTCACTCTCTGCTTTATAATCTTTGGCTCTGATCTACCGATTCAATGCTACCTGGCATCATTTTCAAGCTGAGAGTGACATCTAGTGGTCTTTCAAGAGACTGTATCGTGATACCTCATCAACTGTTTCATGAAGCCTCATCAACACATCACTAGTGTCCACACTAGCTGAACTTAAATTCAAGATATAAACACTTGCATTTCATGTAAACAAGAGACTTTTGTTTTGTTCATGATTGTATCTGTTAAAGTTATCAAAAGCCCTCTGAGTACTCCAGACTTTATGGAAATAAATGCAGGCGCCATCTCCAGTAAGGCTGTTTGATGTATAAACTGGATGAAGATGTAGATATAGATCACTCTTATTGTGATATTACTGTCATATTTGGCCCCCATCTTTGGAAAACCCCCTGATTCAGCAGTTGTGACACGTCATAGGTCCCTTAATTGATGAGGCTTAATGAAACATTTGACGAGGTATCGTGATACAGAGTCTTTATTTTGAGTCAGTAGTGAAGATCACCGTCAAAGTAATAGAAAGTTCTACAAAGCGAAATATGACTGTTCAGAACTAACTAATCCTAACATTTAATGTTTTGTTTTTTTTAAATACTGGAAGCAAATAAGTTAAAAGTAAAAAAAAAGTGTTGTTGTTTCTCATAATTCCTGTTTAAGGAACAGAGTTTCTAGCTGGACGGGGACACAGTCCTGATGTAACGTTTCTAATACACACGTGTCAACAACAATCATCGTCAAAAACCTTTTTTTTCCTGAAAAAATGTTTCTAAAAAAAAAAAAAAAAAAGCCAACGAGTTTCCACTTGCACCAGAGCTGTGAGAAAACATTTAACAATCACGCTTGTTAATCCCCAACGGTTGGTTTTTGTTGCCCATTCAGCTAATTTTACCAATGGACAATTTTTCCTGCGGGCGTTCCAACAAACACTACGAAAGGAAAGCTCCCAAAGGCTGTGGTTCCAAACACGTGGGCCCAGGCAGATGTGAGCGTGGAAGTTGTTTGCATTACAATTACGTGTGTGTGTGTGTGTGCATGTGTGTGTTTGTCAGAGTTTCCCTGCAATTATAACCAGGAAAGACGGGTCTCCCTGCTTGAAGACGCTGCCAGTGAACTTGAAACTTTTGTTTGCTGTGATTGCTCTGGATGGTTTATTAAAGGGGAGGAACCGAGGAGAACAAAACGCTGCAGTGCACCGTGTTACTGTAATCATGGTCTCCGTCTTTAATCCCGTCACTGCTCTTTAATGGTATCCTGAGTTTACGTCAGGGATTTTCTCCCGGACGATCGGAATGAGAACAGAGACAAGTGTTAGGATAACAAACGGAGTCAGAATCCAGTTTTCTTGCTGTTTTTTTATTCCATAGTTCAGATGACGACACAATTGAATACAAACAGTTTGTTCATTTGTTGCTGGACGCAGCCAGCAAAGAACCTGTTTTCTGTATGAGTCAGTGAGCGTAGCCTGGACGCTCCCTTATCTTGCTGAAGGTCACTGTATCTTAATGCACAAACTGTCATTTCTCGGGAAACGAGACTCTAACTGGCCACATTCCATGTACATGACTACATGCTTAATGTGATAAAACTATAAGCAACATAAATTCTTTAACAGTTTCTGAACAATAACCAGAGTATTTTACATTTTAGCGCTGTAGCTTTAGTGCTATTACATGTGTGCTGGCTGCATTGTCGCTCAATGTGTCACAATACCTGAGCTGTATTTAAATGCATCCTTCAATTCTGCAGCTAATGGTGAACATTATACTTTGGAAATTGATTTGTCTAAAGTCTCACCGCTGCCTGCTAACTAAACTTGAACTAGCTTTAGGCTGCTTTATTTTTCTCTCTCCCAAATCAATCACAAGTAAAACTACTGTCTCGTTCATGTCGTTCTTTAGTTATCCTTGTACCGCAAGCGTTGCCTGGCTGCAGCCAATGGGTCGTCTCTCTCTACGACCTCCAGTGTCCAGACAATCAGACTGTAATCTAAACCTGGCCTTGCTCTCAGTAGGCTGTTATTAACCCCCCCACTGCCCTTTTGATAGCATCTCGTAGGTATCTTACTCACTCTATCTCCAGGAAATAATCCCTTCTTTCAGCGAGGAGACCCACATACGCTCTACAGTCCAAGCACAGGAGTGTCAAAATAGTCTTCATCTAATGTGGACATGTTGTTTTAATAACCTATAAACATGTTAAGATTCAGCATTTTTGTTCACCTGACCACAGGTGTTGCAATAGAAAGTCTTTCACCGTCATGTTCTTATTCACCACATTCATTCATCCTCAATAGTCTTCTTCCTCTCTTCTACCGTCAGCCAATATGTCCCCCCGCCCTCTTCTCTCCATGTAAAACAATACGTTAAGTAAAACAATACTCAATATAAAATATATACTAAAAAGGTCAAGATAACACCGAGAACAACACAGGAGTTCCATAAAATCAA
Organism: Callionymus lyra; assembly: GCF_982586985.1. NCBI lineage: Eukaryota > Metazoa > Chordata > Actinopteri > Syngnathiformes > Callionymidae > Callionymus > Callionymus lyra. The sequence goes on from NC_141820.1 coordinate 12,597,524, forward strand.
AGAAAAGCCTGCACGAAAAAAAAATGTCATTAGATGTTTCTTGAAGGAGTCAGTAGATCATCAAACACAGAGGGAGAGGAAGATCGTTCCAAAGCTTAGGAGCAACAGTCTGGAAGGATTTCTCTCCTCTGGTCCTGAAGCGTGTTCAGGAACAATCAGGAGATTCTGATCCACAGACCTCAGAGCCCGAGCTGGGGTGTAAGTCTGGATCAGATCACTGATGGAAGGAGTCTGACCATGAATAGATCTGAAAGTAAGAACCAGAATTTTAAAATTGATCCTGAAAGAAACTGGCAGCCAGTGAAGAGTTTTAAGGATCGGAGAAATTTGAGTTCTTCTACTGGAGCGGTCAGAATTCTCGCTGCAGAGTTTTGTATCAACTGTGCCTAAACCATTTGAGTGTTATATCAAAATCCAATCTCCCAAAAAGAGCAACAGAGTTTTATAGAAAGAGATTGGTACAAGTGAATTCTAAAGGCTTTTTTGTCTCCCTTTCCAACATTACCATCCAACATCCAATGGAAGGATAACTTTTCTCTTCCTCTCATTTGCCCTTGAACCTCGGTTTCCAACTTCTAAAATCCTCATTTCCGTTCTATGGCAAAGGGCTAGAAAACAAAGGTCACCAATGCTTCTTCTACCAAATGGTAAGGTGCATTGCTCCTGACCTGGTCATGGAGGATTCTTGAAAACTTTGTCAGGCATCTTTATGAGTTTGCAACTGTAGTTTCCTGTTTTCATAATCCCTGTGCCCTCTTTCTTGTCCTTTAATAAAGGATTAGATTTTTAAAATACTGCACTTTATTTTGCTTAATGCATTTGATTGGTATTTTGCCCTCCTTATTATCAATCCTACCGCTGATACCTTCATGAAGCACCATAGACTACAGTGTACCATAGTGAGTGAATACCTGAGTAGCACTGGCTATCTCATTGACTGTGTGGATTTCCTGAAGTTTTGTGGGTTAATCATTTATCCTAGTGTGTGCAGTAATGGTGTTTCATAGGTTTATCGTGATAAGCTGTTAAGGTTGACCCCTCTTTCATCCTTAGTCACCGGGATAGTGTCCAGGCCCCCACATAAGAAAACGCTAGAGATGAGCGGACAAGGGTGCGTCCTTGAGAACTCAATTTGTGCTAATGTTATAACTCTTTTTCGTTAACGAAAAACATCTGCTGCAGTTATCTCTGCACTTTTACTTTACGTACATTCCTGTGTTTGTGTTTGAGTCACGTGTCGAATACAGCGAGAGATTCTGAAGAAGAAAAAAAAAACTTCACGGAGCAGGAATTCCCGGAAGAAAAAAGAGCAATTTTAACATCTGGCCTGGCAACTGGACATCAGCTGCCTACAAATAGCCGTTTCCAACGAGCCCCTTTTGTCCGTGTTCTTTGGATCCTGGCCATCACTCCGGGGCCCTGAACTCTGAGCTGACTAAGCCTGGACGTCTAAATGGAACTCCCCAACAATTATGTCTAATTGTTGTTGGCTTAAGCCGGCGAGAGGAACTCAAAATGTGAAAAGGACCAGCGGTGTTATGATCTGGAATTAACTTTTTGACATCAGCGACAAAATGATGGTTGAGTTACATCAGAGGGACGGAGGGTTGTCCTGAAGATGAAGGAGGTTCTGGACAGAGATGGGAAGGTTGGCAAAGACAAGGGTGTAGGCACAGACTAGTGAAGTGTTGATGAGGCTTTATGAAACAGTTGATGAGGTATCATGATACAGTGTCTTCATTTTGAAAGACTAGATGTCACTCTCTGCTTTATAATATTTGGATCTGATCTACACATTTTCAAGCTGAGAGTGACATCTAGTGGCATTTTTAAAATGTAGACACGGTATCATGATACCTCATCAGCTGTTTCATGAAGCCTCATCAACCCTTCACTAGTCTATGCCTACATCCTTGACTTTGCCAACCTTCCCATCTCCCAGAACCTCCTTCATTATTTTAGAAATGGCAGTATTGGTAGATACAGTATTAATTGTTGCAGTAAATGTAATATTATATATATATACTAAATTATATTATATTATATTATATTATATATAGTATAAAATAATATGAAAATTGCAATTGTACTAGTCAAAATAAATAATAGTAGTAATTTTTGATGATGCATCAGTAATAGTAGCATTAATAATACTGTTAAGTGAGAATAATCGACTTGGGGATTTATTAATTCGTTGTGCTATTAGACTGTATACCTTTCAATTTGGGGGCAAAGAGTAGAGTGAAAAGATGATGTATTTTATTTTATGTTAATCTCTGTGTCCCTTTCTTTATTTTCTTTGATCTACGTTCTTTATACTTCTACTACAGAATGTGTGCACTTTGTTCTTTTAATTGCACTTTATTCTTGTTCTTATGAAACTATCGTCTGTTTCTGCTGTGAACTGGGAACCCAATTTCTCAAAGGATTAATAAAGTTGATCCATCTATCTAGTAAGAGCTGACAATATATATTATTTGGAGAACAAAAGATGAGAAAAAACATTTGGGTTCACGGAGGACGGGAAACACCAACAAAATAAATTTGATGAGAACAATGAAACAATGAGTCATTCCTCACGCTGGCTTTTTTGGGACAATGTTGGCGTTCATAAAAAAAATAAATAAAGACGAATAAAACGTGGAGCCTGCCTTTAAAAGTAATTAAACCAACAGAACTTTACAGGAAACTTTTCACTGGGAAGGCATGGTTACAGCTGAGATGGTGTCGGTGATGAATGTGCAGTTCTGGCGTTGTTGGAAAAGGTCGAGAGAAGTGAGTCAGGTTTGGAGCAGAAGGTCCAAGTACCCGGTCCGTGAAAAGGAGTGGGGGGGCGAGGGGGGCATTCGTTTGTTGTTAATAAAGTCGCACAGTCGAGGGGGAAGTGACAACTCCCTGATGGAGCCTCGAGCCGTCGGATGCATGAATGAAACACGGTTTAGAAATGTTAATCAAAAAGCTGTGACGGTGTGTAAGAGACCCCTAAAAAAAAAAGTCCAGGTTTCTTTTTGAAGGACTTGGGAAGGAAGGATCAACGGGGCGAGGACAAGGGAAGTCTTTCAGCATGTGTTTATATTTACTGTATGTTAGCAGCGCTCCGGGCCAACACGCTCAACTGTGGGCACTGCAGCGACTCCACCCAGCTCCACTTAAGAAGCACAAGGAGCTGTTTGAGCTTTTTTTTACAAACCCGACATGACAAATAAGCGTATTGTATATTGTTTGATCCCCTCCGGCCGCCCTGACTCCGGTGCAACGCACCGCCGCCGTGTCGCTGGCTGGACTGTGTTATGTCTGCCCTGGGAAAGTAATGATTTGTATAGACCGTCACTAACCATGTGAATTGCCAGAGTTCAGAGAAGCTGGGAGGCGGCCAAGGTGAGCGGTGAGCGCTGGAGAGGGGTACCGAGTTTATATGGCACTTTTTTCTTTTAAAGGGTTGAGTTGTTTAGCTTGGATGGTGCTGGAGATGGGCCAGAACCTTGGGTTTTTTTTTTTTGTTGCAGCGAAGCTTTTGCTCACTGGTCGATTTGTGCAGATGTTGCCTCGTGACTCTGGAAACATTCTGTGGTTATCAATTACTTTTTTTTGCGGTTATCAATTATCCGACGTACTGTTTTCAAACAAACACGGCCCGAAAGGTTCTGAGGTGCTGCCTCAGCGCTTTGCAACTTTCCTGGCGAACAATGAGGATTTTGTCAATTTTCTACGTTCACGGTTGGACCATGTTGCTCGTGTGTTTATCTGAGGTCGAGGAACAACAGAAGCCACTTCCTCTTGTGTAAGACCCTCTGGATTTGATTCTCTTGGTACTACTTCAACTCCAATGAAAGTGAATACTACTATTATTACTACATAACTGTGACTTCTGCTACAACCTTTTTAACCGTATTATTATTTATATTGAGTTATCTAATAATTACCAATACTTAGTTCTTGTTTTAATTATACTGTGTAAAACTAATGCTGATACCGATACTTACTCTAGAACAACAATTAATACTAATATTATTACTATAACCTTAATTAATGCAAATAAATAAAAAACAAAACACCTAATGTTAATACTGATACTACTGTTAGAACAAAAATGTATTCTACTATTATAACTACTATTACTGAAACATCATCAACAATTACTACTATTATTTAGATTGAGATTTTACAAGTTCAATTGCAATACTATAATACAATAGGTAGGATAGGTAGAACTTTATTGATCCCTCAGGAGGTCTCCTTCGGGAAATTGTTTGTAGATATGTAATATATATACAATATAACATTTACTACAACAGCAACCATTAATACTATATCTACTAATACTTCTATTTCTAAAATAATGAAAATTACTTTTTATTCCACTACTGTTACTACTATTTCCATTAGTACTATGGTTTCAATTACTATTACTTGTACTACTTATATCACTACTACTGCTATTTTTCTTACGACTACAACATCAATTTGTTCTTACCTTGTTCTACCACTACTCCATTAACTATTACTTCAAATGCTACTACTACTATTTGTGCTACTACTACTTCATTAACAGCAGGTCCCAAAATAAAAAAAATCCATAATACTAATACTACTACTACGATTACTGCTGCTACTTCACTAATAAGACTACAAAAACAAAGTATAATTACTACGGCTAATAATACTACTTTTACAATTACTACATACATATGCTACAACTACAAATACTGCTTCTTTTACTACTATAATAACTGTACTACTATTGTAACAACAGCTCACTTTCCTTCAAGTCAACAAATACTACTACTAATACTAACTATTGTCTAGTACTAACAGTACTTTGATCTTCAAAACACTGTAAAATAACAGCCAGGACACGAACATTAACAGAATCAACTGATTAAATCTATTTAGTTTTTTCTTTCTTATCCTTGGGCTTTGATTTTAAGCCAGTATTGAGAGGATTCACACCTGCAACCCCACATCATGAGCAAGGCTAACGTTCTAGTTCGAACAACGCAAGGATCCCACGATCTGAGACATGAAACATCTATCTATCACCAAAATGGTCAATTATGGTTTGACCGTCGTTCTTGGAGAAGGTTGCTCTGGTCTAATGAGGGCAGCAGCTGCTCCGGAGTGTCGAGAGTCTGCACAGCCGCGAGGTTTCATCCACCACTGCCTTGCTCATCCCTCTGGTATGACTCAGAACCTTGTTTTTTTCACCATTGCATCAGACTGTACCGTCTCAGATTAGTTCCGAGAGGGATGTCGGCCCGACAGTGACGTGGTTCTGACGACGTTACAGAAATAAATATCTGTGATTATTTAAACACAAAAATGTTTACTCAAAGGTCACCGTCTGTATTTTGTCTCTTTTCCTTCAGATGGTCACCATCTTTGGGAGACGGAGGCCAAGGTTGACAGAGGCGCCTCCAAACCTGTAAGTGCAAACTGGCAGTTGTTTCGACATTAAAAGTGAAGACACCGCAGCTGTTGTTAATCACTCTGATGTCATCAACGTCTTGACCTAAAAACACTCTGGTGTGGTCATCTGCTGAGAAACACTCAACGGAAAGGAGGAATAGTAGTAAAATGAAATGACCAGCAGTGGTCCTGACGATATGAAACAAGTAGACGTGAACGATAACCTTTATCGGATGAGGCTACCTCATTTTATAACGCCATGGGCCGGTTCTGTCAAGACCAGAACCGACCTTAAAGCTCTTGTCTGATCCCTCATTTTAAACAAACACTTTTAGCTTTTACATTATCAGAAGAAGAACCAACTGTTGCAGGTCCAGCAATGGCTCAAGTGTCAGAACGGTAAACTCCCATCATGCCTTTCGACACACTGCTCTATTAAGTGACAGCTGATTGGTCTATGTATCGAAAGTCATCGACAGCTGCGATTGATTGGCTGGGCGGCAAAGCATTGCAGGATCTGTTCAGGTCTCCTTTATATGCAATGTTAGGTTTGCATGACAAAAATATGTTAAATCTCAATTTAGACCTTAATTTTATATTTACTTGATGGGGGGTTTGGAGTGTGTATAAAACTGTTAGTAAATATATAAAAACTGATGAAAGTTAAAAGGTTTATAAAGAGTGCAGGGAGGGATTATGAGGCTTTAACATTCATTTGAATCGTACATTTGTTCACTACTTTTCCATTTACATATTAGCTTAATTTACATTAGCTTGATTTGTTGTAAACGTCATAGAGCTAAAGATCACTTCTGTCTCACTGAACTATCAATGATACAATGATTTTTGATGCAAGATGATATTTAGGATGAAGCCAACTAAACAAGTTATAGACTTTACAACAGACTCACAACAAAAGAATCGTAGCTTGAAGGACCCCATTCTCCACTGGAAACAAAAATGAACCTGGACTCACACCAAAATTATATTTTCTGTACAGAGATGAGGCTTCACACTTATCCGTTAACTCACTTACATTATCCTCGTAAAACATAACAATTTTGTCTACTTTTGCACTTTTGGTATTTTGTCTCATTGCAAGGACTTTTACTTTACTGACTACTGATTACTATCGAGTCAGAGTGCAAGAATATTTCATTGTATCCGCCAGCTGTCTATTTAAACAGCCGATTCTCTGTCCAGAAGGCGAGACCGTCACGGTGGGATGTGTTGGTGCGAACGCGCCAGTTATGAAGTAATGTTATGAATTGACATCTGCCCATGACACAGAAAAAATGAAAAGTTATCGTATTCTAGCAACATGGAAAATGTGCTTTAGTTCTATTTTCCAGGTAACAAAAGCATGCAGTGCCACGATTGCTATTGGTGTGAGTCTAGGGTTAATGCAGACACCGCTGCACTATTTTTTGTATATACTGCTTATATATTTCTAATTTTCTCTTCTAATTTTTGTTAAAACCAATTCTGGAAAGTATAATACATTCCATGTATGTGTACTGGTGAATAAAGCTGCTCTTGAATCTTGACTGTTATAACCTTGAATAGGGTTATCTTATTCAATATTTTCTTTCTGCACATTAAAATAACATACCACCAAAGATGATTCACTCTAGGTGAGATACGTTTTAGTATTATTCCAGAAGATCTCCCTATTCTAAAGCAGTTATCTTCCATGATTCCTCTACAACGTTTATTGGTCTTAATCATTTGTTCTATTTTACTTGTTTGAAGAATTCTCTCTTGGTTGAGATCCCTCCTTACCGGAACCAAAGACTATCCACTCCGGTCCAAGTGAACTTTTACGTATGCAACGGCAAGAGGAAACGAAGCCAGTACCAGCGTTTCACCTACGTACCGTCGACGGGTAAGTCCTCTTTTGAACCACATTGAGCTGATACTCTCCTCTTTTCTCTCACTATATCCTCCCTCACTCCTCTCCTTATCCATCTGTCTACCCCCCCATCCTTCCTCCCAGCCGGTCAAAGCGGCAGGCCGTCAACAATGAGTCTGGTTCCGCTCGAGGTTTTTCCTCGCCATTGCTCACTGTACAGCTCACTGTACAGTGTTTTGTTTCTTGCTCTTTGTTGAATTGCTGGGATCTATTTTTCCTTAATCAACTGTAGTCTTATTTCAACTGTATAGTGTCTTGAGATAACTTTGTTATGATAAGACACTTTAAATAAAATTGAATTGAATTGAATTGATAGTTAACATGTTTTTAAATGATTTGCCATTATTGTCTCGATGTTTGGGGCAAAGGTGTGTTGCACTGACAGTTAGTGTTAGTTCAGAAATCATAAGAACTTTCAGTAATTTAAACATCAAGTAATGAGTCAAAAAAGCTTCCTCCAAAACCTTTATTCAAAATGTTAGAAGTCAAAACATCTTGTTAATATTTTCCCCTTTCCTGCTAAAGTTGATGTTTAGGTTCTTGAAGTTCAGTGGAAAGAGTCGGAATGGCAACAGAGAGATGTACTACACAACCTTCTGTCAAAACTTAAGGTGTGTTGGACATTGACAAGCGATGGCCACAGATGGCCACATCTTTTGGCCGACTGACTATTAACAAACTGACCAGCCTTCTGAAAGTTTGGATAATAAAGACGAATGTCATGGTCCGAGCTATAAGGCTTTTCCAAATAATCTGCAAGACCGCCATTACAGTACGCAAATTGTCTGAATAGTACCACTGCTTAAGCTATTTGATGTACCCTCAGCCGTGTGCCCTTCAACAAATTGTCCTTTTGGATACATTGTAGATGTAGATTGTCTTCCTACTATACGTCCAGAGTTTTTTAGCGTGGACATGTAGTTTGTCAGCAGTGAACTTCAGTTTGAACAGCTTTGAGTATACACATGCAGTCACACACAGAAAAACACAAAGAAAACAAGCTTAAAATGTGTAATGTTTTGGCTTGAATGTGTGAAACATTTCTCTGCAATTACAAGACAAACTCGATGGAAAGAGGCAAGATTTTAAAATTCCTTGTGGCATTTTCTCGTTTTGTTTTCCTCTTCTACCATCACCTCTATCTTCTTGGACTAATTTAAACCATTTTCAATGAAGTCGGGCATCTGAAAAAGAGAACAAACACTGTTTGTCCTCTGTGATGTCTCGTGGTTTGCAAGGGAGGAACAAAGCAATAACACCATTCCTCCATCGTAAAACTGTAAAACAAAAGAACAAAATAAATCCATAAAGCTTGTTGTTTTTCCGTACCTGCGTCTGCCGGGGCAAGCAAGTGGACACACCATGGCGTGAAGAGGGTCATGGGAAAATCATGTTATTTGAAAAAAGAAAGCGAGGTTGCCAAGCTAAATATAAACATAGACCCATCAACCAGAATGTAAAAAAAAAACCACTGCTAATTGCACCGCTGGCTAGGAGTGAGCATCCAGTGGGTGGTTCAAAGCTGTGATTCAACAGAGCTGGCCCGGCCCTGTACGTGGGCGACAGAGAACCCGGCTGTGACAGTGCACCATTGTCCTCCGGTTCTGGGGTGGGAAACACTCGGGGTCTGCTGGTCTGCTCTCAGTCTCTTAAAAACAGGGACCTCCAAAAAACGAAGGGAAAGAAAACGTATATAAAAAATCCTTTAAAGTGAGACAGGGCAGCGTTAACTTCTGGAAGTGGCACCAGTGGTGCCGCCAAAACAGTGGGCACCAGTCAGTGCTATTGCCTGGAGATTCAATTATATATTTTTGAACAATTTAGTTACTAACTTGATGCGTCACCATCACTGATTTGATGTTCTCAGGTCAATATAGCCCTCTCCAGCAACAGGTACACGGCACACAGGGGGGAAAAAAACAACTCATTATTGTCATCTGTTGTCAACCAGAAGTGGCTTCTTTGTTGTGGTTCGCTTTACACGTCTTCTCCCACTGAGCATCTGCCTGACACCACCGACACACTTCCTCCCAAAACACCCAGAATAGGACCCTGTGAGCTATTTCTGTTTCACAGTTTTTCTTTTGTGTGGTCGTAAAACAACTGAGAGGTTGTTTTTTTTTTTTTTAAAGGTACCGGAAGTGATTCCAACACATTTGTAGTGTGAGTTTTCTGAAATAGACGATAGCAAGTGCTGCTAAAAGGGCAACTGAATTATTTAGATGGTTGTTAAGGAATCAATGAGCTCAAGTTCGATTGTTGCTTTTTATTTATTTTTTTATTTTTTTAAATAGAATCTATTTCCTTCTAATGCCACATGAGTTTCTATTTTTGTCATAGTCCGTCCCTGGATCATTCAGCCAAACTTTAACCAGGTTCTTCAGCCAAAGAGTTTGAAAGTATAGGCTGTTAACTTTAATGATGTCAAGATCTAGAAAAAACATGTATTTCACACCAGCACCAGACACTTTTTCTGAAAGCAAATGTTTCTATACGTATTAGTAATTTCAGAAGCAGAAGTAGGATAAGTGGTGACACCTAAAAAAAAAAAAGGGTTCGACCAAAGTGATTCTTGCTTTACTCGGATCGAGAAAAACGAGTACCGAGCTTGAAACAACACAACTTGGGAAAATAACAATTTACATGTTTTAACTGTGAGCGTAAAACTGTGTTGGTTTTAGATTTCCTGCTGCACATTTCGGTGGCTATTAACACAAGAGAAATACCCAAAGAAAATAGTTAGTATTGTTTCAGCTGGTTGTTTCTAGTGTTGATGAGTCATCTCCCTGTTATTTTTTTTAACTTTTTTGGAATACTTTGGGCAAAACGTGCTCAGAAACCCCGTCTCACTGATGTGTTTGTTTGGCTGAAAGTGTGTATCCTAGCCACGAGCTCGCTCAGTCACACCTCCATAAAATACAAGTTTGTTTATTTAGCTTTTTCTTTTCTCCTCCATCAGTTCCTACGATAAAAACGGAGCCACATGACGACTACGACGCCTCGTTGGTCTGCACCCAGCAGAGTCGTGCCCTGTCTTTGAACCCCAAGCCATACTTTCCTACGCAGGTCCTGACCCCCGGGATGGCCTCGGACCTACGGCAGTGCATCGTCGGCGGAGCCTACGCCGTCAGCCAGCCGAGACTGGTGCCCAAGCCCGGTTCCCCGTTGCCCCCTTCCTCCTCCCCGAACTCCAGCCCTAAACTGCACGACCTTTCACCGCCACCTTTTTCCAAGTGCCTCTCGGCGAGCGTGGCGGTCCAACACGTCGGCGCACCGTCTCCGGTCCCGCACGTCTCCATCATTCAGGAAACGCCCGGATGCTACCAGCCGACCCCCAGCCTCTTCCCGCCCAGCAGTGCCTCGTCCTCGCCGGTGTCGCAGCCGTCCACGCCCGGAGCGGGTCCGGAGACGTCCTTCTCGCCGAGCCACTGCGTCACCCCGGCGCAGCCCGTCAGCGGCAGCAGCAGTCCGGTCGCTTCGGCGCCGAAAGCGCCAGACCTCCAGGAGGACAGTAGCCCGTCTGCACTCGCCGTCAGCATTAAACAAGAACCGCAGGAGCTGGACCAGATGTACCTTGATGACGGTGAGTGAAGGAGATATTTTTAGAAAAAGACAAAAGCGGCTCAATTTATGAGTCATTATCGCTGCTAATCAGGGCGAACACAGACACATGACTCACTGGCGGAAAGTAGAGCCAAAACTTCCTTAATCATTGGTCCAGATGTTACTTTAAAACCAAGACCATGGTAGCCGACTAATTGTCCATGGCCAGGCAAACAAGTTGAGCATAAAAAGTTACAAACTGGGAAACGCGGCGCTTTTCTTTATATTCTTATTTCCAAAACAAAAATTCACTTCTTGACGGTTGTCTTAGACTTTCTGTTTGTACATGACATGGATAAAAAAACATAATTGTGGTCACGAAATACTTCGAAATACAGGGTAAAGATTGCCGACTCTGGAGTTTCGGGTCAGAGTGCTCTAGGCTCTAAGCTATCTGGACTGGAGCATCAAATGGATAAATAACGCCTAATAAATAGACTTTAGACTTTCTTTATTGTCATTGCACAGAAGAGCACAGCAGTGAAAACTGGCAATGAAACTTCGTTGCTTGGCAACCTTTTAAAAAACACAGCATAGGGGGATTGTATAAATATAAATATTAATAAGTTATAAATGCAATAAAGTGAAATATAATATAAACAGAATAAATAAATGTTTTGAATATTGCATATAATGAATGTATATAGAAGTATAAATATAAATTAAAATTGAAAATAGTGAAATGTATTTTAAAATAGAACAAATAAATAATGTTAAAATAAAATTAAGACAAAGAATAAATAGCATTTTGGCCACAAATATGTCTTTCGTGTATTGTAAACAAGTATTTCGTGCCCACACTTTTTTTATATACCATGGCATTGTGACAGAGACAATGGAACCACATAGATGATAAAGTTCTGAAATCAAGATATCTACGTAAGGACTTGTGGCAAGTTATTTACTTGTATTTGCAACAAATTATACGGTACTTTTTGTTTGGCCCTTGACCCAGATTCTGGTAGACATTTTGGCCCCTCGTGTGATTGAGTTTGACGCCTTGATGCTAAGATTGCTGGTAAACCCATTTCAAAATTATAATCCATTATAATGTGTCCCATCAATGGTAACTTGAGGTAACCCGTGAGTCGGGCAAAACCTTCCATCAACTTTAATCGATCGCATTTATTGGATCCTGAAACCGGCCAAATGATACAGCTCAAGATTGTCCCGCTTTAGGAAAACAAAATTGATGTTGAGACAGTGAGATGTTAGCGGCAGCTTGGCCGCACGCCCGAGGTTGTGATGGAAAAATATTCTCGGGATTCTCTGCTTCTCCTGTCACAAACCCTTCCTGTGGTAACATGGTTAAAGAAAAGTTGGTGGTCCCATCTTTGATATACGGCTTCAGAACTTTCGGTCAAGAGAGCCATTAAACATCAGATTCAAATGTAACCTTTTGCTTTTAATCAGTCACAGAGGAAATGCTGTTGCAGGAGTTTTTTCGGGTCTCAAAACGGTATGAGCTCACTGTTCTGGGACGCCAGGCCTCACCGCTGAGGTTTGGCGTCCGCTCGCTGCTGTGTACTGACTCCAAATAAACTGGATTAATTGTCTTCTTGGATCCGAAGAGACAGCAGTTATCTTGCAAGAAGTCCCTCTGATGGGAGCAGCGATAGATATCGGAGACGGAGGCGGTCATGCCTCGATCAGCCACTGAAGCGTGTCGCCTGCTGAATAAGACTCTTTTTGTAGGAGCACAGACTGTTATTTCGTCTTTCCCGGCGGCGTCTGGGTAGATCCATTAACACGTTAGTTCTGTCTGAGCGTCGCTGCTTTTTCTTCGTTATGTCATTGGATTTGCGACTGTGTTCTTAAGTCAAAGTAGGTGTCGCACCGCTCCAAATGTTTTTTCAATTCCTTAAAACCTTAAATACGCTTGCGTAACGGTAATGGAAATAAAAGCTGAAGCCTGAAAATTCGACTTGTTTTCTTTGGCAGATCGCCCCGAAGAGACTAATCTTCATGTGGCTTCTCACGTCATAAACGTCTCTCGGTTGGTTATGCTTTATGGCCTCAGTCCGGCTTTGGTCAAACGTTTTTTTTTTTCAGACTTGGACAACGGCCGATATTAAGATTAATTTATTTCTTGTTGCGTTCAGAGATGAAAGAAAATTACACATTTTATTGAGTCCCATGATGCACTTCACCAGTTAAAGAAAAGAAAACTCCAGAATCAAAAAGTGTGTGATAGTTTGACGCCTGATTTCTATATGATTCACTTTTATTTTGACGACTTTGTAGTTACAGAGCTTAATTAGGAATCATTAAGTGTTCCAAAATTCCACTAGATGGCACTCTCTTTGCATTGAGTACCTTTGGAACAAACCTCACATCATTTTTTAAACTAAGAGCGTCACCAACTGAGCTACGAAAATGAAAACGCTGCTTACAAATGATGTGTTGATGAGGCTTCATGAAACAGCTGATGAGGTATCATGATACAGTGTCTTTATTTTGAAAAACCACTAGATGTCACTCTCTGTTTTATAATCTTTGGCTCTGATCTACTAATTCAATAAATCATTTTCAAACTGAGAGTGACATCTAGTGGTCTTTCAAAATGAAGACACTGTATCATGATACCTCATCAACTGTTTCATGAAGCCTCATCAACTGTTTCATGAAGCCTCATCAACTTTATCATGATACCTCATCAACTGTTTCATGAAGCCTCATCAACTGTTTCATGAAGCCTCATCAACTTTATCATGATACCTCATCAACTGTTTCATGAAGCCTCATCAACTTTATCATGATACCTCATCAACTTTTTCATGATACCTCCTCAACTGTATCATGATACCTCATCAACTGTTTCATGAAGCCTCATCGACACATCACTACTACTAACATTTGTGATAGTCAGTGGTGTGTTCGGTTGCATCTTCAACAGACTAGCTCCAGTCTGTCTCAAACAGCTGATATAGCAGATTATAAACACATGTCAGATTCCACCGCTACCATCTTGGAATCCCATGTTACGAACTGGCGGGTCATTCTATTGAATTTTGACCTTTTGTTTCGGATCCGTTCATTAGTTCTTGAAAATGCTTAATTGCATCAAAAACATGTTAATAGTTGGTTTATTTTAAAGAATACAAACTTTACATTGAAGTCTTGGAAATTGCATCATGATGTTTCAAAGTCATTGCAAATACAAATATATAGTTTATCGTTTTTATTTAAGTAAGAATACTAATAGACACATTTCTTCACGTTTGAAAAGTTGAATTAGCAACACAATTAGCAACAAATAATATACGAAAACAGAATTCTCATTTTTTTTAAATGAATTCTCTGATATTTTTCAATGGTTTTCACCCAGTGGTTTTACATTCCGCCCCGTAACTTTTTAATGACAAATGATCTGATGGACAGAAATACATTCTTCTTTTATTTTAGATTTTATTTGTCATCTCTTTCATTCTATTTCAATTCATCCAGATAAAAAGGCTACATGACTTCTCTTTCTTTTTGAGGTAAGAAAACATTTTCTTTGTCGTCAGCCCCGTAGCGCCGGTTGTGTCGTCAAAATCTCGTTTGGTGTAAAATCCAAGAATGTCACCAACTAGTGGATTAGGTTTAAACTTCATCGCCTCACTTGTTGTGGGTGTAAAGGTTAGAATATTTTTCTCTTTCATATTTTCACTCTTTTCGGCCTGTGCGTCACTCGCTGCTCGAACCGAAGCTCAAACGCTCACAGTTTAATGGCCGAGACGAGCAGAAGTTGAACACGGCTCTTTGACTAAGTGGTCCTGACAGGGCTACGTTACATGACCTCTGTTGCTCACCACGTTCTCACACTCTGCTCCCAAGTATGAATCACGGTCAGGCTGAAGTTTCTCAAGGCCGACTAAAATCCTGCCGACTCAAGCGTTTTATTTACCATCATTTTTTTTTTTGTTTTCGGTGCTAATAGTTGAGAAGAAGAATCGATTTAAAAGATTCCTGGTTATCATCCCTCTCTCCTCGTCTCTCCTGAGTGCTTGCGTCGCCATGGTAACCACGGCTTACAGCATCACTCGCGTCGGGACCGATCGGGGTCGACGTGACCAGAGAGCCCGACACGGATGTCACGCTGTTTCTGCCCCTATTTTTAGGAGCAACACACTTAGGGATCAATACATCGACTTCGCCTTTTCAATTAGACCCTCGGCGCCACATGCGGAGGCACAACGAAAAGTGGGCCAACGTTCGCATCAGTGTGCGATGTTTCGCTTCTGTCCTCCTCGACGGTACCACAAGACGGATTGTTGTCGGCTGATTCATTTGATGGTATCAGAAGGTGTGGACTCGAGACAAACACAAGTTATTTTATGTGACCCCTGTGGTTGGTTCAGATTTAAAGTACATTAATGTTCATGTTAGTATCGTGGCCTATAAGTCAGTGTTTGAGATAAGTTAAGTAACGTATATAATGGACTTGAACAATTATACTTAAAACAGTAAAACTGATTATTGACTGTTATTGGTGTGTGTGATTTTCTGACCGGGAACTTCCTGATGATGAAGTACTTCACATGCTGCAAACGCCAAACAACTTTTAAAATAAACGAAACTTCAAGTAAATGATGGAAGGACAGTTTGTACCACGGATGAAATGTTTATGTTTACAAAAAGATAATCTCTGTCAATTGGACCGTTTTTTTTTCAAACATCCATCTATCACTTCCTGTTGACTTTCACTTAAGGCTACATTTGGTGATGCCGCTTAAAAATAAATGAAATTATTATTCATAAGTTAAACCCTTGTGTTGTCTCAGGGTCGAGGTGACCCAAAGGCTCGAAAACAAATGTGTTTGTGGTATCCCTTGTGCTGTCTTTGGGTCAAGGTGAACGTTTTTTAACATGTTTTTGGGCCTCTGGGTCAACCTGACCCTGAGAAAGCACGTGGGTAAAAAAAAGAAAGTAGAATAGGATCTGATGAAGCCTTCTTGGGGTAAAGCTCACGTTTGTCTTTTTGTTGATACAAATGTTTAATTGTTCGGGTTCGTTCACTCAAAATAAGATCATGATAAGTCGTTTGCGTTTGCAGCGTCTGACGTCATCAAGTACATAGTAACCAAATAGTAGGGCAGACGGAAATAGTTCTTGGACCGGATGGCGAAACAAATTGATGGAGATCCAAGTAACTTCCATTATTTTGTTAGGAAATCTACTCAAAATTCAACAAATATCAATACTGTAGTCTTCCTCTGTTGAGCTACGACACAGTATTGATATACAGTGTATCACAGAATGAAGTAAATAATCCAAAATATGCTATAAAAAAGTAAAATGTGACTCAAAATTGAGGAAACACAAAAGTCACTCTTGTCAGACGACCAAGATCTTACCCACAAAAAAACACTTAGCTTAGCAAACACACAAAAGCTTATTTGATTTTGTGTTGTGGATATAGTAACAGTCTTAGACGAGGTATCTGGAACATTTATCGTGTAAAGAACTGCCCGTCACCTGCCAAATTAACACTCACACAAAGCTGTAAAATCAAGAGCTAAACTCAAGCGTTTGTTTTAATCAATAACATATAATGCTGGGAGGGAATTTTGTGGATAGAAAAAAATAATAAAAAAAATGGTTTCATTGAAATATCTTTGAAGAAACTTCACTCATTCACAGTCAACTACTTTTTAATTCACATTTTTTTTTACTTTACACATGTGGCCGAGAAAGCCGTGGGTTGGAAACAAAGGGAGGATGACTATCAACGTATGAATTCGACTGATGGTGCAATTCGTGTGAACCATTGATGACAAATAATTATATATTTGATAAAAGGTTTGAGTGTAATGAGTAACATCTTTCTCAGAAAACATTACAATACAGGCCAAAAGTTCGGACACACCTAACAGGCTCATTCAAAGTTTTTTGCCAATTTTCTGGTCCGACCTTTGTTTATTAAAGTAAAGATTGTCACTGGTTTCTCTTAATTTAGCTGATTGGTCCAATAAAGATGTCGTCTGTGTTACAAACTGACTTCTGTTCAACACAACTGAAGGCAGTGACTCCATTAAAAAGTCAAGAATCTCACACACAATAGAGCAATAATTATTTAAAAAAAAGTTTTAAAAAGCTACTTTGAAGAAAATAGAATATCAGACATGTTCAGTTATTTCAAATGTGTTTGTTGAGAACATAATTCCACATGTATTCATTCATAGTTTTGATGCCTTTATTACGCCTGATAATCTGTGATCTAAAGAGTCATGAAAATAAAGAAAATACATTGAATGGAAGAGTCTAAACCTTTGGTCAGTACTGTGAACATCCTTAAAAATACATTTTTATCTTGCGATGGAATGGCGACACATCAAAGGTTCAAATACGAAAATTGAGTTTGATCCAGATGTCTCCAACCTTCTCTTGCACCAGTAAAATGTCGGCACTATTTTCCACAGATAAAATCAAAAAACAAAAAATGGTTCAATCTGCAGAAACCAAACTTTTAAATGCATAAAAATGCATCTTAGCTGATTTTCTCTGCAACAACCTGGTCATATATAGAGTTTATACTTTACTCTTTTCCTCTACTTTAGTGTTTTTTAGCAAACTTGACCAACTAACATCTTGACGTGTCAAAAATCTCATGCTAGTATGACTTTATGACATGTTTTAAGACAGTTATAGTTAATACATAATAAATTAACTTTCTCTCCTGATATTAAATGCCTCGAAAACCGGTACCGGTCTGAGTCGTTTTAGAAACATTTCAAATCTCGATGAAATGATGTACTTTCTTAGACAAGTTTCTCTTCTTCCATCTGTCCTTCTGTAGATAGAATAAATAAAACAAACAATAATATTTTAAAGCATAAATCAAAGTAAATCAGTTATAGTTCCAATAATATTTCATCCAGATACATAATACCTCCTGTCGTTCTAACACTAGCTCCTCCAGAACGTCTCCTCTAATTTCCTCTCTACGGTCGATGGTTTATCGTCGACATTAAAACCTGCAAACACTGATCGAGCTTCATGTCCACTCATGCTTTATCACCCTGAAGTCTCAGTGGAGGGTTTTTTTTTTTTTCTAAACATATGATTATAGCGAGAGCTGCCGTCGCTGTGACTTTTATCCTGTCGACGACATATTTATGGTCAACTTTCCCACGTCTTTGTTCTCGAGGGCGGCACGGACGCTGTTCCTTCAAGGGGAAAAGCCGAAGGTGCCGGGTCGTGACGGGAGCAGAGTGATGAAAAACGAGGGGGGAAACAAAAAAATAACAAGACAATTGTGTGGAGGGGAATCTCGGGTTTCCGGGTGTTTTCACTCGGAGGGAATTCCTCCCTTGGCCTGTTGGCACACAATCGCATATAGCGTGTTTCCCTTCCCTTCCTGCTCTTCCTGCTCGGAACAATAGACCGGGGCTTTTCTTCTCGGGATGAGATTCTGATCATCGCACTGTACGGAGTCATGAAGTCACGGATCCAAACACTTTCAGCCGCTGAAGGGATTCAAACATGTTTACGGTGTTTCCCAGAGAGAGGACTAAGAAACAGACAGTAAAACTCGAAAACCACAGAGACTGGTTTGGTTTTTATGAGGGACTGTGAATCACAAAGACCAAATAATGAAAATTCAAAGCTCAAATTTGGTTGTAAAAAAAAAATGGGCGAAACGAAAAAAAAAAGGAAACTTCTGGATGGTCCTGATGAGGTCACAGAATTTCAAATATGGTTTGACTCTGTGTAACATAACAGACTTTAGATGGACTACTACTGCCCCCAAACTCAGAATTGTGCAATCTAATAGTAATAGAGTCCCTGAGTCTATTAGTGTTGCATCATGGGAGGAGTATTCGTGCGCCATCTGCTTCTCTGTTCACAGATGACAGTGTTCAGATTGACTCTCATCAAATGTTCTACTCACCATCATGTCGACTAAGGATTGGGATTATTTTCAGAGTAATCTGCTCCTTTTTAGAGTTATAGACAAATATGCATGTCCAAGAATATATAGCGACTGGCGCCAACTTTTCCAAAAAGATGCACTTAAAAACATTCAAATACCTCCATACTGATTGAATGTAACATCCATCTTGAATTGAAGCCTCGAAAAGGGAGAAGAATTGTTCTAGAGAAACTTCAATAAATCTATATATTTTCAGCTTGTTTGAAGTGAAAGCTCCCAGGCTCTCAGCTCCAGCTTCACACATTTCAGACTTATTCAATTTATTCATGAACCATTATCAATGTCGAGGCTTCAATTCAAGATGAACGTTACAGACGAGCAGTATGGAGGTATTTGGATGTTTTTAAGTTTGTCTTTTTGGACGAAGATGTAGCGACTTTCTTAACACAAGTTGCTACATTAAAATGAACAAGCATTTTTGTCTTTACTCTAAAAATTCGACATGAGTCGACATGAGGGTGGGCAGAAAATGAGGGTTCTCCAAGATGCAGTAAGTCCCTCATCCTGACCATGTTTTGAATTTATCACTTTATAATAAAGTTCTCCCCCGTCTGAAATCTGGGCGAACAAGAGGTTGCGAGAGTCAATAACGATGTAATAATAATCTTTGATCCTTCTCCAGCCAGCTGTAATCACGCCCGCTTTGTTTATACAACAATCCTCTTGGAGGTGGGTGACTTCCGAGATTGATGACACGCGGTGACAAACATTGACCAATCACAGCAGAGTGGGTGTGGTTATGGTAAACAAGATTTGTTTTCAGTGGGCGGGGCTTGAGTACATTTTCTAATGTAAATATTTCAAAGAAAATAAAGTTTAGTACAAACAGATGCATACTCATGATACAATAGAGTCAAACATCTATTTAGTCAGTTAGATATTCCACATGTGTCTGTTCTAACCTTTCCAGGGTCTCCAAAAAAATGTTAAGTTATGACTCATTATCCACATGTCAACCTTTCTTTTCCTTCTCTTTCAGTCAACGAGATCATCAGGAACGACCTCTCCAGCATCTCCGTCCAAAGTCACACGTAGTTCCCTGCAAAGGAGACGAACAAAAACAAAAACAAACTCCAGACGAACTTTGCAGGCTTTTATAAACCAGTGTGCGGATCAAAGAGGACCAGGGTCCAACGTGTGCCTTGTTTTTCTTCTTCTTTATACGAAAAAAAACAACCCCCCCCCGAAAGACTTTGAACGTGTACAAATTGAATGTGTAGCATCAAGAGGACCAAGCTATGTTTTGTACGTGCAAATATTTCATGAATCAGTGCCTAACTATTTACACTGTCACTATCTAGAGGGCTTCAGTTTGCATATCTTTTTTATTTTTAAAAGTGCCTTTAATGTCCAAAAGCCACAGCCTTTGATGATGTAATGCTTTACTTTGGTAACACACCAGCTTCAAATGTATATTTCTTTGACTGTTGAGAAACCTTCTTGTGTAACATAAAGGGTGGAACTGGATATGTTAAGTCAGGTAAAGCAAATCAATGTATATATATAAATATATATATATATATATATGTCACAGTACAGATTGGAATCCAGAAGGATCTGGAATCCTACTAGTACAGATTGGAATTCTAATGCTACTGAACTGGGATCTTAATATTGATATGGGTTAGGTTGGTTGGGGTTTGATTACATCAAAATAACCTGCATTTTTCCTAATAGAATTGGAGATTGTCCTGGTAGAATTCCCATTTGCCCTATAGGACAGATTGGAATTCCAATATTCAGATCCCAATACAGTAGTAGGATTCCAATCTCTCCTAGTAGAGATTGGAATTCACAAGTATAGTCTGGAATCCTCCTAGGACAGATTGGAATTCCAATATTCAGATCCCAGTTCACTAGTAGTAGTAGATTGGAATTCCAATCTGTACTTGACTACATCAAAATAACATTTTGATGTAATCCGAATTTCTCCTATAAGAATTGGAGATTGTCCTGGTAGAATTCCCATTTGTCCTAGGACAGATTGGAGTTCCAATATTTAGATCCCAATACAATAGTAGTATTCCAATCTCTACTAGAAGAATCTGGAATCCTCCTAGGACAGATTGAAATTCTAGTATGTACTAGTAGAATTCCAGATCCTACTGGATTCCAATCTGTACTGTGACTATATATATATATATATATATATATATATATATATATATATATATATACACTAGTCAGTTCTGAAAGTTGTAAGTTCATAACTGACCATCAGCAATACTAATTTAAACCTTTGACTCTGTTGTGAGAGCATCAATTGTTGCAGTGCATTATGAGATTCGTGGTCATAGTAGTGAGCAGGCGAAAAACAAGAACAGGATGGAGACCCAGCGATGGAAGTGAAACCACAAAGTAAAACTTCCGTTATAGTCTTCGACACGGAAAAACAGAAGTTATATTCGAGCAGACGGAACAAGCCGAGAGATAAATGACATACAAAAATACATATGAATGAAAAAGAAAAGACTTGTGAATACTGGCAGTAATGAAGAATCCTTGAATATCTATCCCTTGTTTTCTTTCGAGGAGAGAAGACCAGGTGGAAAAAAGTATGACGGATATTGTCCAATTTTTATTTTATACATTTTTCGTCTGCTTAACAAATGTATTCCCTAATGGAAGATACAATTTTTGTCTTTGATAATAAGCCAAAACAAAACGTATATGAATAGATTACAATTACATTTTCTGCTGATAATATCTTGGTGCAATTACCATCTGGATCCTAGACAGTTTTGCTGTATTGCTTAGTTTCTACAAGATCATTTCAATTTGAAAATATTCAGTAATTTTGCACGAAATAAGTATTTTATTATGCTAATAAAATAATGTCGAAAAAAATATGTTGCGTGAAATGAACAGTATGGGTGAAAGTGAGCTGCTTGGCAGGGGTCTCCGCTCTTAAACCAGCTTTCAAGATTTTTTTTTACTGCGTTATTTTGGCTGCAGAACAATCCAAAGATTACATTTTGTAAAAAGAAACTTAAGGGAAACATTTTCTTCATCTCATTTCAGTTCTTTGATCTTTGTTATCCATATTTATTCGTAACGCATGCGCTCAGTCCAACCATGTTTATCGTCGAGCTTCTTTTGTACCTGCTCACTGTGGTCCCTGTACTTCCCGAAGGCGCTTAAAAGTCTATATATTTATGAGTCTTAATGTCTGGAGAGGACGACATGTTTACCAAAGAGTTGTTGTTTTTTTATTAGTCTGAATACATGTTTGTCAATAAATAATCTCTTTCAATCATCAGTCGCTTAATCTTTTGGACAGTTTGTGGTTTGCTTCAAGAAGAGAAATATTCATGGAAAAAAATATTTGAGATGATTTTGACAGATTGGAATTAAATGTTAACTGTAGACACTGACCCCTTGTGGTGTACGAGGCTACTGCAGTTTAATATTGAACAATATCACATAAGATCATATAAAGTCATGTTTTTCTTCTTGTTCCTCCATCACTTCCCACTGAGGTCTTTTTTACAACTTTAACTCTAGCAGCAACATGTGTGTTGTTTTTCCAATTTAAGTTTTAAAATTAAATCTATTATTTTAACAATACATTTGCCCCAATAAAATAGGTGCTATTTGTAGCCAGAATCTAAAACACATTTATTAATTAATTTTCATGTTCTTTATTGAAAATAAAAAAAGGAATAATATTTTATTATTATTATTCATAATGAACTATTTTGTTAAACTACATATTCGTATTTATATAATTAAAATATTTATTTTTTAAATATTAATATTATTTGAGACTGGATTTTACATGAATATTATCACATTATCGTGACATTTTTCTTAACTTAACTTAACCCAAACTAATTTGATCAAAGCTAAAGTGACTAAAAAGCAAAATGATTCTTAATAATAATAAAAATTATAATTTTACCTTAATTAAGCCACATTTATTTGCACAAATCGAAAAAAAACCTCTTGATTTTAATTGTTAAGTGTTTAGACCTGCTCATGAAGTTTTGTTTTTGATCCATGCTGCCCTCTGGTGGTTTTCGCAGATACGGTAATGTGGAAGGTTTTGTTTTACTGGTGTAAAATAATGTGATTCATTTCAGGATTTTCCGTCCCATTTAAAGGGTTTTTTACACACTTGCTCATTCAATGGGTTGATACAGACATTTACATTTTTTGAAAACAACTAATCATCTGAGAAAAGAGAAATGAAACTAAATAAAAGTTAAATCAGGAAGACACAACTCTTTCACTCAGCTGGGACTCTAACTGCCAACAGGTGCTTCTCCGTAAACCAATCATCCCTGACTGTCAAATTTAATTCTGTGTCACCAACTGTCAATCACTCTTGCAGGTGCGCAACACATCCCTCCTCCCTGTGAACCTCCAGTCCTCGTGGTTGAAGCTCTGATCCTCCTCTCTGCAGTCATCTTCAAAACCCTAGACGGGCCCTCATGGATTCAAGATCTCTCTCTAGAGCAGGGGTCGGGAACCTTTTTGACTCAGAGAGCCATGAAAGCAAAATATTTGGAAATTTATTTCAGTGAGAGCCATATAAATAATATTCAGATGTAAGAATCTGTGCTTGACATGAATTCAAGCCCTTTTCCTTTGTTCATCAAAATCAACAAAGAATTCAGACGGGTTCATCCCTTTCCATGCCTCCATTTCAATATGTCCATCATATTTAAATGAAGCTCAAGACTAAAATTTCTCCATTTCTGTGTTCATGAAAAACAAAAACAAATGAAAACATGAATTCAAACTAACAGTTTATATTTGTTAATTTTAAACATGTCTGATATGAATCACACAAGTGGATTAATTAAATTTCAGATGAAGTTTAACGAGAATAAAACTGTTCATCAGTAACTTCACATCATCATCGCTTTGTCTGATCGTCTCTGACGTCATTAGAATGTGTGGTTCACCTGCACCTGTTTAACGTGTTTGTGTTTCTGCGTATTCTTATTACATTCGTGAGATAAAGGTAATTTACAAATAGTCATCATGTGATGGTGTATTAATGCAAGTGTGTTTTAAGGACGCGATCACAAAAGGAAAACCAGCATTTGTTGCGCTTTCATTGAAACCTGCAGCTTAACTTTGATGGACCTGACGTCATGTTTCTGTGACTCTAGAGAAGAACCTGAAGCGATCAAACGCGCATTATTTTGTTCGATATATTATTTAAAAAAAACAAGCTTATAATTCTATATCGTTTTTCTGAATTGCGTAAAATGACGCACGTTTTGCTCTTTTTATTCTCGATTCATATGATCATTTTTCGTGCGTTCAGTGGAAGAGGCAGGAGCTCTGATTGGCTGCTGTGCATGTCAATCACATTTTCAACCAATCGGCACAATAACCATTTCATTGACATGCACAGCAGCCAATCAGAGCTCTCTTTACTATTTTCTTATATCATATTTTATTAAATCACGCGATCTACTCGCAACAGCTTCGCGATCGACCGGTTGATCTGCAATGCAATCATCAAAAGAGCCACACCCGGCTCGCGAGCCATAGGTTCCCGACCCCTGCTCTAGAGCGTCTAGACTGCTGCTCTGCTCTCAAAACTCCCTCTACTCCCATGTTTGGTTCTGTTTGAAGTTTCTGCCTCACCGGCAGTTTTTCCTCGCCAGTTGATCTTGTGATTTGCTGGCACCTGTTTTCCTTAGATTAGTGTAGGTTAAATCATTCTAGTTAACTCATAATGAGTAAAAAAGTATAACCAATACACAGATAACAGAACCACTTGTGATCCTCAGTCATCAGGTTCGAACTACCAAAGCTACTTTGCTACGTCACAATATAAAAACATTTTCTTTTTCAAATCCTAAACTTCTGTCCAGGGCCATGGCACACTTATGCACTTACACTTAGTATTTTGAGAGTACAAGTGTGTCCCAATTAGTTGCGAGTGTGCGAAAATGTAGTGCGCAATGAGCACTCAAATAGGCAGGAAATTGAGTGCGGATCGATGGACCCTTAAAGTCCGCCATCTTAGTGATGTAGATGACGCTAAACTGAAGCTCCAAACGACACATCTTTGGAGCAGATAGCGGCGTAAACAATAACACAACGACAATAATAACACAATGAAACACAATTTAATAACTTGTTTCGATCTGCGAAAAAGTGCTTTCAAGTGTCGATGATATCAGCGTTAAAAAGTAGTAGAAGAAGAAGCTGTCGAGTCAAGTGTGTAGCAACAGTGTTTGATTTGAGACAGTACTACCCTGTGGAAAATTTGCGCACTGGGAAAGTATGTGCACTTTCTTACAGTGTACTGTAAATCAGTGCACTCGGAGAGGTGCGCTATTTGGGACACAGCCTCTCTCTAGTCATTCCCTTCGTCACTCTAACTGCCAACAGGTGCTCCTTCGTAGACCAATCATCACTGAGTATCAATTTAAAATCGGTGTCCCTTATTGCGCCCTTCTCTGAGTGCACTGGTTTATAGTACGTAGCTTCAGTTTGGTGTCATCTACGTCACTAAGATGGCGGCTATTAATGGTGGAAATGTTCTAGCCATTTGAGTGTGCCATTTAAGTGCACATAGCGCACTACATTTTCGCACAATGCTCAGTGTGAACGCACTTGTGTACTGAAAATATCAAGAGTAAGTGCAGAAGTGCGCGATTTGGGACACACCAATTATTCCATTGTTGTGTCTCAAATCGCATACTTCTCTTGCACTGGCGGTTAG
The DNA here is from genome assembly GCF_982586985.1 of Callionymus lyra. Classification (NCBI taxonomy): domain Eukaryota; kingdom Metazoa; phylum Chordata; class Actinopteri; order Syngnathiformes; family Callionymidae; genus Callionymus; species Callionymus lyra. The sequence continues at coordinate 12,623,054 of NC_141820.1, forward strand.
TATGCATCAGGATAGTGTACATACTAACTAGTAACAAATCAAACACTGCTGCTACACACTAACCGGAAATGACGCGAAAGCTTCTTCTTCTACTACAATTTAACGATGATTTCAATCAGCTGTAGGAACACTATCGACACCTGCAGGCAGCACGTTTGGTTTGAATCAAGAAATATGAGAAACCAAATTATTCGTGACATATTTACGCCGGTATCAGCACGGAAGTGTCATCCTCCTACTGCTGGCTGAAAATATATATATATGATGTCACTTCCGTTTACAACATCAACGTCACTAAGATGGAGCCGTTTACGGTAGAAAGTGTCCATTGATCCATACTCAGTTTTGTGGGCGTTTTAGTGACAATTGAGTGTGCATGGAGCACTACATTTCACATACTAAGAATTGAGACGCACTAAAAATACTAAGTTTAAGTTGCAAGTATGCGATGTGAGACACAGCTCAGGTGTGTCCACCTATAGTTCTGATGCCTTCAGAAGTCAAACAAAGAAAATATATTAAATAAAAAATACTTTTTCCAAACCTTTCGCCTGAACTGTATCGTTTGAGTTCATTCTTTAAGATCATAGGGTTGAGTGTTTTCAAAGAAAGATTGTTCCTTCATTTTTCTTCAGTTCCGTTTGTTCTCTTCGTCTCTTGTTTAGACGGATAATGACTCTCAGCTGGAACTAATTCTACAATCAGCTTCCACCTGCTTTTTAGCTTCTCAGCCCCGGCGTTGTGTTTCAGATCGACCTGACTCTGTTGATAATGTGGCTTTTGGTCTCCTTTACTGTAGTTCCTGGTGTTTGAGCTTGTTCCTATTGATCTTCTTTATGTTTTCTCTTTCTTTATTCACTTTCGTGTGAGTGTTTGTGAACCACATGTTTTATTATTGATTCTTCTATTCATTCTTTTTGCTCTATGCTTGTGTTTACTGCTGTGTTTACCTGGATATAGTGTTTGTCTGACTCTGTTGACACATTAAGTTTTGCTTTGATGTTTGTCAGATAAATTGTTTAACCTGAACTTGTGTGGTAAAGATTCTCTGTTCTTCCGTGTAGAACTTTCTTTCATTTTTTCATCACTCAAAGCAATTTACTGTAAATCTCCCACTTCCCCATTCACACAAACGGTCACATTATGTCGACACACAATCAGGCTAAAATTAACTTTTTAGCCAAAAGACTACCATCTGAATGATTCAGCCTTGACAGTGCAACATTTATGTGTTTTTTCTTTTAATGTACATGGACAGATTAGACCCACAATTTTACATGAGACAACACTTATTATCATGTGACTCTAATATGGTTAAAAATACACTCCCTTTACTGCTGCACAAGGTTCTTACCCAAATACTGCTAATGGTAGGTTTGTTTGAGGGTTAAACCAAGTCGCTTAATTTCATGAACTCACACCTATAATGTTTTCCTAGTCATTTCTATAAAATTCATAGGAGCTTTAGTGTTTCCTAGTAATTTTTTTCCGCAATATGCATTTTTAACCTCCATGCACAGTTTATTCTCTTTGTGTTATTTATGTCACTACAAGTGTGTGTTGACTGCTAACATTAATGGGTTGATTAAGTTGTTACACAGTACTGGCACCTGCTGGATTTTTAACATTAATGCAGGCTGTCAAGTGCCTTTTCAACACTTAAACACTATGGGTGTGTCCCAAACCGCCCGATGGGCAGTGTGTGAAAATGTAGTGCACAGTGAGCACTTAAACAGCCAGAAAATTGAGTGTGGATCGATGGACACTTTCCACCCTCAACCTCCGCCATCTTAGTGACGTAGATGACGCTAAACTGAAGCTACGTCACTGACGACACGTCTTCGGAGCAGATACCAGCATAAATGTGTAGAGAAAACACTAATTTTACCACAAAACAACACAACAACAATAATAACGCAATGAAACACAACTTTATAACTTTTTTCAATTAGAGAAAAGTGCTGTCAAGTGTCGACGATAGAGTTCAATGGACGGTTGCAATCAGTGTTAAAAAATAGTAGAAGAAGAAGCTGTCGAGTCATTTCCTGTAAGTGTGTAGCAGCAGAGTTTGAGTTAAGACTACCCTGTCGAAATTTGAGCACTGCGCGAGTAAGTGCACTGTCTCACAGTCTACTGTAAAGCAGTTTACTTATAGTGCTCACTTTGAGACAGAGCAATGGTTGGCTTCACCACTGAGATCGAACCTTCTGCCATTGTGACATTCCTCAAAACTATGCCCCATTTCTCTGCTCTTCCGGCTACTCTTTCACACGCCACTACCAGGTTCTCATGCTCTCCACAAAAGCTCCAGAAGAGTTTAGGCTGGCCTTGATGGTGAATATAGCCCATGTTCTTTCCCAGGACTACCATGAATGGGACATGTTTCACGATTCCGGGCATTTTAGAATGGGGACCTGCCATGAGCTAACTGGGAACATAGCAACCTCGGCTCGTGACTTAACGTATTTTAGTATTTTAGTAATCCTGAAGCCCTTTCTATATGGCATGGAAATTATGCAGCTGAGGTCTTTTGCACATACCTTTCTGGAGATGCCCAGCCTGGACATCTAGATGGGTTTTCCATCTACGTGACAGACTCAAGAGCACAGTTCTTGTCATCCGTTGTGACATTTATCTGTGATTTAAACAGAAATCCTCAATAAAAAAGAAGTTGTATCTCTCATGGATCAACAAAAGCCACATGGGACTCCTGTTATATCCACCGTGGAGCTGACCACAGTCTTGAACAAAAGGTAGAGAACGTTCTAAGGTGTAATATGGTGTTAAATTGAGTTGTGTAAGGGAGGTGCTGTTAACCATGTTCTGATATATGCTGCCCTCTGGTGACAGTCCCAGTTAAGGTTATATTGAAAGTGTAAAGCAAATGGAATCATTCAATCATTCATTTTCTACCGCTTTATCGCTTACCGGGGTCGCAAGGAGACTGGAGCCTATCCCAGTATCATAGGGCGAGAGGCGGGGGACACCCTGGACAGGGTTGTCTGGGGCACACAAAGACAGACAACCTTTCACACACACACTCATACCTATGGACAATTTCCCAAAGTTCTCAATCAGCTTGTTTAATAGTGCGTTTTAGTGTTAAACCAAATCTATCTAGTTTTTGTATGACAAGAAACAGTTTTCCTTTAAATATTGTGATGTCAAAAGTTGAGTTTTAAAGATGATCTCATAGACTTGAAAGTGTTTATCAAGTTATGAAATGGTAGTGTTAGTGTAGTGATACCCCTTCACTGCTGTGAACCATTTGGAGTGACATGTTGAAAAAGTATTTTACCGAGAGTTGTTTCTATCCGGTGATCTGTAGGACACAGAGGTGGACAAAGTCCCACAGCGACCTCTGCTGCTGAAATTGTATTTAATTTCCCGATGTCATTGCTGTTTAAGAACTTCATAATCTAGACAATGCAGAGCTTTTTTTTTGATAATGTAAATATGCACAATAGTGACACATACAGTACAATGACTTGAAGTTAATACTTGGAATACACACCAAGTTGGGTTAAACGGCATAAAACAACAACTAACATCAATTAAACAAAAACAGTTCAACAATGCCAGACTGGAGAAACGGATAACATCGAGGGGTTAAAGTAACTGCAGTGCTATCAATTGTTTAGAACGATATGTGCCACTGGAAGCTTAAAAAAACCCAAACTGAATCTAGATTGAAGGGATTAAAATTCCAGAGCCAAGGTTTGCATGATAATATTGAATGTATCTGGCCATGTATACGTAAATTATAATGTTGTCTTTGACATCCAGCCTTCAGAAATTCTGAATTCAGCCTGCAAGTTTCCCGGAAATGGCCTCAATAAAATAAAAGAAGCAGGCAATACCAGGAACATGTTGCTTGTCTGTAGAAAAATAAGTACTTTAACGTTAAGGTTAGAAAACGAATACATTATTATAAAGGTGGTGATTACCAACTGTATCTCTGAGATTCATATACAGCCTTCTTGCCACACCATATGGTTGTAATATGTTTTATCCATGTGATTTTTTTATTTTATTTTTACTTCTGTGCTAGTGACAAACAGCTGGAACTAATCCTGTCACCTGCTCAAAAGCTTCTCAATTCCACCATTGTGCGTCAGATCGTTCTAGTATTTACTATCATATCTAGGTGCTTAGTAGTAGTTTCTCTGCAATTTCTTAACCTCAATGCACGTTAATTCCCTTCGGTGTTCCTTCTGCCATAAGAAACATGTTTTGATCGCTGGGTTTATGTTGTTGTTACTCATCACTGGTACCTGCTGGATTTTTGAAAAAAATTGCAGGCAATGACACGAGTGTAAAAAAAATAAATATATATTTCTCACAGTCGTCTCTGTAAATGAGACTAGAGATGCCGACACTGGTTCGACCTCATCATCTATCCTTGCTAGCATCAGATATGTGACGTACCAACATGTGGGCACCTCATTAGTTCGCTTCAGGAGTGGCCGTCCATCTGTTGCTGCACTTTGAGCAAGCTTCTCTCTGCTGTGGTGCTGAAACTGAAATATGTAACACATTCGTGAAAATGCCTTTTAATAATTAAACGTTTGACTTTGAGGAAAGGGTTGCAACTGCATGTTTTTATTAATGTAATGACATGTTTAAAGAGGATAACATGTCGGCTGTAACACTCACTGCCACAGCTTTCTGAACTTCTTTTTCTTTCACTAGCCATGCTTAATAATCTGTAAACATTTTTCACATAACGTCTAAACTCTCCAATGATAACTTTTCCCCTGCAATGGCGTGTTTTACCTGCAGATTTCTTCCAAGTGAACAATCTCTTCACACGTTCCAGCTTGCACTCTACTTTACGAAAAGGTTACCTTGATCAAAAATAAAATTACATTTAGTTTTTCGAGTATTTTATTGAAATGTGTGCCAAAAAAAACCAAACAGTTAAATATAAGTACTTTTATCAAAATATGATATTTACCTTTTCACATCAGGACATTTTGTCTTCTATGTACAGTGAGCTAAATCATGAAAAAATTCTTCAAGGGCAGGAGATGCTTTCCCTAGAAAGTATGTATACTTTAAGACTGAATATTGTGATTTCCCAGATTGTGTATCATTCTCCTATTTTGAAATTGTTCCATTACTCTTTACGAGTCATTTTAGTCCAACATTCTGGTTTAAAATGTGAAAACAGCATGTTGGGTATAAATATAACCAGTATCAGTTCTCACCATTTTAAGACCCAGTTTGTTTGTCAAACCGCCTGTCATGGTGGTGATAGTTGCTGCTCATTGGTTAAAGAAGACGACACAGGAAGAAGAAGTCTTTGCTCACTTCCTCATTTTAAAATCATAGAATAAAATTACATCACATGGGAAACTTTTCTCATGAGTCATTTCTTCACAAGAGACTATTGAAAAGACGCTTGAGAACAATGTCGGACAAACTCTTTATTCTTCTGCTGATTCTGCTGACCTGCGCAGGTAAGAGCGTCCAACACCTGTTTGGAAATGTTCATGGATGATGGACTGGTGTCTTCACAGCAGCAAATGGGAGAATTTCTGTCTTCGTTCTGGAGGGAGACAATGTCACTCTCTCATGTGCCTCCAAGACACCAGACCAGCTGTCCTGTGATGGAATCAGATGGACATGCTATGAAAATATAGATGAAGGACCCAAAGTTTTGGTCAACGGTACAGAATTTAAGAACGACGTTGATGTGAAGCGACTGAGTTTAGAACCAGACTGCTCTCTGGTCATCAAGGAGGCGAAGACTGAAGATAATGGACGTTACTTCTGTGAACTGGAAAATGAAAAGGAATCATATTCTAAAGACAATGAAAGATCTTTAATCGTGGTCCGCTGTGAGTGTCCATCACATTTCTTGTTTCTCCTCCTTCACGTTGCTGCTTCACCTGCTCAGTCTCTGGGCCACTACTGGCTCTCAGCACACACACACCGCCTGGAAACTTTCCTTTTACTGTCTGTTCTCTTCTCTCTGTGTCTTGTTCAGTGACTCGTGTGGAGAATCGAAGCAATGTGACTTTGACTTGTGAGATCTTCACACCTTGTATCAGTCCTAAGAAGGTCGAGTGGCTTTTCGATGGTCAAGAAGAGAAGACCACGTCGACCAACTGCAAACCAGCTGTTGCTCACTTTCCTTCATCTTCCAACCTTAACAAAGCAAGGGCCAGCTGTGAAGTCTCGGAAGGCAACAACACTCACAAGTTCCATTTCAGACCAGCAGGTGAGTCGTCCTTGTGTCATTTAAGTCGTTTGTGAGTCAGTGTGTGCATGAGTCCAGATGTTCATGGAGACGGTCGATACACACCTCTTAATCTTTGGACTTCTTTCCCTGTTGTTACTGCAACAACAACCATAGCACCTTCTACGAACAAATCAGCAGGTAAGAAACTTTGTGATGCGTCGAAACATTGGTCGTTGTAATAGAAGCAAATTCAAAGGCTATGTTCAAACTGCAGAGCTAAAAGTGGTAGTTCACCCAAAATTCCAATTTTACTTGGATCTGTTTCGGTCAGACATTCACCAATAGATCAGATACCGGTGTAAGGCTCACTTCAGGCTGCAGTTTGAACATAACCAAAGAGTGTGTTGAGACCTTGAAGCTGGTTGTCTGACTTCCAGGCGGGTGGTGGGTGTACGCTGCTGCTGCAGCAGCTCCTCTGACTCTGCTGGTCCTCGTGGTTTCACTGGCTAAATGGAGACGATCGAAAGGTTTGGAAAAGTCTAGTCTGGACATCCAGTAAATGACCTTAACCCCTGTGTTACCCCTGAAAACAAATATGTGTGTGTCTCTTGTGTTGTCTTTGGGTCAACGACCTCCCTGGCTTCCTGAAAAGCCTATGCAGTTATGAAGGTCGTTCACCTTGACCCAGAGACGACACAAGGGATACCACAAACAGATTTGTTTTCAGGTCACCGGGTTACCTTGACCCAGTGACAACACACAAGGGTTAACCTGTATGGTTCCCTCGCTCAGGGAAACGAACAAAGGTAGACGACGTCCTGACCTCCAATCTCACCGCGGGTCCTGCTGACCCAGCCCAGGCGGATCACAACCCGGTAAGTCAACACCATGAATGATTTGACCCTGTAAAAAAAGACACATGGTGCTGCTGCGTTCCTCTCTGGGTACTTGACAGGCGTGTCATGATGATGTTGTCTAACTCAGGACGATCCTGGACACGAACCCGGCTACACCTCTGTGTTCTATAAGAAGGACAGCAACAAGGTAACTCCCACTAAGTGGTGTGTATGGTCAAGAATCTGGGGATACCATGCATATCCAGATACAGGAGTAAAAATACGATATATTGCGATAATGTAAGAACATTTATAGGTAGTGATTTGTTGTTGCGTACTTGTTCGGAAAGCTAACAGTGGCGTCCTACTCCTGCGACAAAACAATAATGTTTTGTTTTTTTAGCATGGTACCAAAATGTTTCTTTGGCTCTGTGTCCAACAGGTCGAAGGTCACGTTTATGATGAGGTGAGGAGTGAAACCTCTCGGCCCAATGTGTGCACCATCTATGCGACCGTCGATAAAGTCTCGCAATAATTTATGTGGTCTCGCCATCATCGATGTAGCTCCAGTCCTGTAACTTCACTATTTTAGTTTTTTGTTAATATCTGGTTTACTTTGTTCTCTTTGGATTTTTTTGTATAATTCAGAATGAAGTTGGATCTTACTCCTAACAAATACGGCCTCTATTCAAGCTAGCTTTAGCATGCTGCGTCACTGTGTTTGAGCTTAGCAACACTTTTATAATAAACTTTTTACACCATTCTGATCTTCCTTCTGTGTCTTGTCTACCTCATCTGTCATCTTTAAATGTATTCTTTTCATCTTCTGGCTCAGCTCTGACATTATTTTTGGGAACTTCCCAGGCCCAGTAATGACCCAGATGTAGCTTGATCTGACCAGCATCTGCTCCCATTGGTGGGCTCTGGTTGGGATGAAGTGGTGTGAGTACATGATTATAGAAATCTGAGCAAAAACATGTCTGGATTTGACATGTTTTTATGGAAAATCGCTTTGGACAAAAAGACGAATACTGAATATAAGTGTTGGTAAAGTGTAGTTTATTCATATAGCCAAGAATCTAATGTATTTTCTAATCTCAAAGAATCAGTTTTTAAAAAAAAAGAGATGATTCAGTTTTTGTGTATATTTACTATAAACATCAGGATTTGTCTCCTAGGTTGTAAACATGACACAATTATTTACCGTGTTATATACTGGGAGCTTCCAAGTTTTGCATGGACAAACTATTTCTTTACGTTACTCGACACAAACTCACAACTGTACAGTGACACTGACAGCAGATATAGGCAAAGTCAATGATTAGTGTTCTTCATCTTTAAAAAAAATGTCTGGAAGATCATGGAAGCTCTGTATTAGAAGGTCGAGCTGCAAAATGTCGAAGCTAATTCCTTGACATTTTTTTGTCTAACTTCTTAATGACTTAACTAATGTTACTGTTCATGTTATCAAATGTGGCCCTTTTTAAAACAAGTTTAGACAGCCCTGCTTTAAACCATACAATACACCACTGCAACTTTTAACAGCGGGTGAACCAGGCATAGGTCCACTCTACAGATCAGCCAAAATACTCTAGAAACGACTAGACTAGAAACCTCATAAAATGTGAGGATTGATAATCCCTCTCTGCTAGTTGATGAGGCTTCATGAAACAGTTGATGAGGTATCATGATACAGGGTCTTTATTTTAAAAGACCATTAGATGGCACTCTCATTTTAAAGGCGACTAAATGGAACTCACTACAATATTTGGCTACGATCTACTAATATTAGCATCATCTTTAAGAGTGACATCTAGTGGCTTTTCTTAATGAAGACACTGTATCATGATACCTCATCAACTGTTTCATGAAGCCTCATCAACTCATCTTTAGTCTCTAGTAACCATTATACCCAACATGTTACCACTCAAACCTTTAGTTTGCAGTTCTCTACTTGACCAAACCAAGTATATGTCCTTGTTCAGAATCTTAAAAGTTAAACTTAAAAAATGTGTAATTAATTATTAAAAAGAAAATACCTTTTATAGATGAACACCACAGCGCAACAAGGTGTCAGACTGTTTCTTAAATAGCACGAGTAGTTGGGATTTTCACTGGGACAGATTATTGACTTTTCTCCACAACAACAGTCTGCGATGATTTATTCATTTGCTGCGTGTTGAGTTCACTGCCCTCTGGTGGCAGTCCCAGTTAAGGTTATGTTGAAAGTGTAAAGCAAATAAAATCATTAATCTATTTATTTTGCTACCACTTTATCCCTTACCGTGGTCGAGGTATCATAGGGCGAGAGGCGGGGGACACCCTGGACAGGACGCTAGTCTGACAGACAACCACTCACACACACTCTCATACCTATGGACAATTTCCGAGGGTTTTCAATCAGCTTGTTTAATAATGCGTTTGAGTGTCAGTTCCTTTAAACCAAATCTATCTAGTTTTTGTGTGACAAGAATAAAGAGTTTTCCTTTAAATATTGTGATGTCAAAAGTTGAGTTTTAAAGATAATTTAATGGACTTGAAAGTGTTTATCAAGTTATAAAATGGTAGTGTTAGTGTAGTGATACCCCTTCAACTGCTGTGAACCATTTGTATTTTACCGTGAGTTGTTTCTATCCGGTGATCTGCAGGACATTGAGGTGGAGAAAGTCCCACAGCGACCTCTGCTGCTTAAATTGTATTGAATTTACGATGTCATTGCTGTTTAAGAACTTCATAATCTGGAAGATGAAGAGCCTTTTTTTGATAATGTAAATATGTACAATAGTGACACATACAATGACTAGAAGTTAATACTTGGAATACACACCAAGTTGGGTTAAACGGCATAAAACAACAACTAACATCAATTAGAAGAGAAGAGAAACGGATAACATCGAGGGGTTAAAGTAACTGCAGTGCTATCAATTGTTTAGAACGAAAAAGGCAACTGGAAGCTTAAAAGAAAAAAACCCAAACTGAATCTAGATTGAAGGGATTCAAATTCCAGAGCCAAGGTTTGCATGATAACATTGAATGTATCTGTTCATGTGTATGTGAGTTATAATGTTGTCTTTGACGTCCAGCCCTCAGAAATTCTGAATTCAGCCTGCAAGTTTCCCAGAAATGGCCTCAATAAAATAAAAGAAGTGCAAGTAGTTAAAAAAAAACGACAATACCAGGAAAATGTTGCTTGTCTGTGGAAAAACAAGTATTTTAACGTTAGACAACGAATACATTATTATAAAGGTGGTGATTACCAACTGTATCTCTGAGATTCATATACAGCCTTCTTGCCACACCATAGGGTTGTAATATGTTTTATCCATGTGCTTTTTTTTATATTTACTTCTTTGCTAGTGACAAACAGCTGGAACTAATCCTGTCACCTGCTTAAGCTTCTCAATTCCACCATTGTGCGTCAGATCGTCCATACTCTTCTTTTTTTCTAGGTGCTTGAACTTTCCATAGTAGTTTCTCTGCAATTTCTTAACAATGCACGTTAATTCTCTCGGTCTTCCTTCCGCCATAAGAAATGTGTTTTGATGTTGTTGTTTCTCATCACTGGTACCAGCTGAGTATTTGAAGAACATTGACAATTGCAGGCAAGACAGTGTGAGTGTAAAAAAACAAACAAACAAAAAAGCCTCAAAGTCGTGTCTGTAAATGAGGCTGAAGTGGTTCGACATCATCATCTATCCTTGCTAGCATCAGATATGTGCCGTACCAACATGTGGGCACCTCATTAGCTCACTTAAGGAGTGGCCATCCATCTGTTGCTGCACTTTGAGCAAGCTTCTCTCTGCTGTGGTGCCGAAACTGAAATATGTAACACATTCGTGAAAATGCCTTTTAACGATTAAATGTTTGACTTTGAGGAAAGTTTAGCAACTGCATGTTTTTATTAATGTAGTGACATGTTTAAAGAGGATAACATGTCGGCTGTAACACTCACTGCCACAGATTTCTGAATTTCTTTTTCTTTCAATAGTCGTGCTTCATAATCTGTAAACATTTTTTACATAACCTCTAAACTCTCCAATGACAACTTTTCCCCTGCAATGGCGTGTTTTACCTGCAGATTTCTTCCAAGTGAACAATCTTTTGACACGTTCTAGCTTGCACTCTCATCAAATTACTGGACGAAAACGTTAACTTGATCAAAAATAAAATTACATTTCGTTTTTAGAGTGTTTTATTGAAATGTGTGTCAAAAAGTAAAAAAAACAACAACTGTAAAATATAAGTAATTTTATCAAAATATGATATTTACCTTTTCACATCAGGATATTTTGTCTTCTATGTACAGTGAGCTAAAACATGAAACAATTATTTGCCCCGTGATGTTCTGGGATCATCCACCGTTTAGCAGGGGCAAACAATTTTACGATGCACAGAACAAACCAACTTGACTCACGTTTTTTTTTTTTCTCCAATAAACGGACATGCGGAAAAATCTAATATAATCCAGGTTGTATGAATGGTGCAATAATTTTAACCGAGCTCTGCCTTTGGCCATCAAGGATTAAGGAACAGCGAAGCTCGGTGAAAGGCATAACACCATGTAGTAGAATCCCCAAATTACCAAATTTTTCCAGGTTCTAAGAAAAGTTCGTAGCCCTCTTGCCAAGCATTACTATTGGTTAAATCTAAAAGGCAAATAGTCAATCTTGGATACAGAGCAGTAGAACCTTTCCCTAGAAAGTATGTATACTTTGAGACGGAATATTCTTCTAGGTGATTTCCCAGATTGTGTATCATTCTCCTATTTGGAAATTTTTCAGGTTGCCATAAAATTACTCTTTACGAGTCATTTTAGTCCAACATTCTGGTTTAAAATGTGGAAACGGCATGTTGGGTATAAATAATAACCAGTATCAGTTCTCACTCTTTTAGACCCAGTTTGTTTGTCAAACCGCCTGTCATGGTGGTGATAGTTGCTGCTCATTGGTTAAAGAAAACGACACAGGAAGAAGAAGTATTTGCTCACTTCCTCATTTTAAAATCATAGAATAACATTACATCACATGGGAAACTTTTCTCATGAGTCATTTCTTCACAAGAGAAAGACGCTTGAGAACAATGTCAGACAAACTCTTTATTCTTCTGCTGATTCTGCTGACCTGCGCAGGTAAGAGCGTCCAACACCTGTTTGGAAATGTTCATGGATGATGGACTGGTGTCTTCACAGCAGCAAATGGGAGAATTTCTGTCTTCGTTCTGGAGGGAGACGATGTCACTCTCTCATGTGCCTCCAAGACACCAGACCAGCTGTCCTGTGATGGAATCAGATGGACACGCTTTGAAAATATAGATGAAGGATACAAAGTTTTGTTCAAGGATACAGAATTTAAGAACGACGTCGATGTGAAGCGACTGAGTTTAGAACCAGACTGCTCTCTGGTCATCAAGGAGGTGAAGACTGAAGATAATGGACGTTACTTCTGTGAACTGGAAAATGGAAAGGAATCATATTCTAAAGACAATGAAAGATCTTTAATCGTGGTCCGCTGTGAGTGTCCATCACATTTTTTGTTTCTCCTCCTTCACGTTGCTGCTTCACCTGCTCAGTCTCTGGGCCACTGCTGGTTCTCAGCACACACACATCGCCTGGAAACTGTCTTTTCACTGTTGGTTCTCTTCTCTCTGTGTCTTGTTCAGTGACTCGTGTGGAGAATCGAAGCAATGTGACTTTGACTTGTGAGATCTTCACACCTTGTGTCATTCCTAAGAAGGTCCAGTGGCTTTTTGATGGTCAAGAAAAACCCAAAGAAGAGAAGACCACGTCGAAGAACTACTGCGAACCAGCTGTTGCTCACTTTTCTTCATCTTCCAACCTTAACAAAGCAAGGGCCACCTGTGAAGTCTCGGAAGACAACAACACTCACAAGTTCCATTTCAGACCAGCAGGTGAGTCTTTCTTGTGTCATTTAAGTCGTTTGTGAGTCAGTGTGTGCATGAGTCCAGATGTTCATGGAGACGGTGGATACACACCTCTTGCGCTCTCTCTTTGCGCTTGATGGAGTCTACTGACTCCTTTAAGAAACATCTTAAGACGTTTCTATTTGTTCAGGCTTTTCCTTGAATTTCTCGAACTCCTGTGTTGTTCTCGGTGTTGTCTTGATCTTTGAAGTATGTACTGTTTTGAGTATTGTTTTGATTGTTAAAGCGCTTTGTGACCCTGGTCTCGAAAAGCGCTATATAAATAAATATAACTTACTTACTTACTTACTCTTAATCTTTGGACTTCTTTCCCTGTTGTTACTGCAACAACAACCATAGCACCTGCCACGAACCCATCAGGAGGTAAGAAACTTTGTGATGCGTCGAAACATTGGTCGTTGTAATAGAAGCAAATTCAAAGGCTATGTTCAAACTGCAGAGCTAAAAGCGGTAGTTCACCCAAAATTCCAATTTTACTTGGATCCGTCTCGGTCAGAAATTCACCAATAGATCAGATACCGGTGTAAGGCTCACTTCAGGCTGCAGTTTGAACATAACCAAAGAGTGTGTTGAGACCTTGAAGCTGGTTGTCTGACTTCCAGGCGGGTGGTGGGTGTACGCTGCTGCTAAAGCAGCTGCTCTGACTCTGCTGGTCCTCGTGGTTTCACTGGCTAAATGGAGAGGATCGAAAGGTTTGGAAAAGTCTAGTCTGGACATCCAGTAAATGACCTTAACCCCTGTGTTACCCCTGAAAACAAATATGTGTGTGTCTCTTGTGTTGTCTCCCTGGCTTCCAGAAAAGCCTATGCAGTTATGAAGGTCGTTCACCTTGACCCAGAGACCACACAAGGGATACCCAAAACACATTTGTTTTCAGGACACCGGGTTACCTTGACCTGTGACAACACACAAGGGTTAACCTGTATGCTTCCCTCGCTCAGGGAAACGAACAAAGGTAGACGATGTCCTGACCTCCAATCTCACCGGGGGTCCTGCTGACCCAGCCCATGAGAAGGACAACAACAAGGTAACTCCCACTTGTTGTGTGTATGGTCAAGAATCTGGGGATACCATGCATATCCCGATACAGGAGTAACAATACGATATATTGCGATACTGTAAGAACATTTATTGGTAGTGATTTGATTGCGTACTTGTTCGGAAAAGCTAACAGTTGTGTCCTACACCTGCGACAAAACAATAATGTTTTATTTTTTTCCATGGTGCTAAAATGCTTCTTTGGCTCTGTGTCCAGCAGGTCGTAGGTCACGTTTATGAGTTGGAGTGAAACCTCTCGGCCCAATGTGTGCACCGTCGATAAAGTCTCGAAATAATTGATTGTGGTCTCGCCATCGTCGATGTAGCTCCAGTCCTGTGACTTTACTACTTTTGTTTAAATACTTTGTTCTCCTTTTGTATTTTTTTTGTGTAATTCAGAACGAAGTTGGATCTTACTCCTCACAAATATGGCCTCTATTCAAGCTAGCTTTAGCATGCTGCGTCACTGTGTTTGAGCTTAGCAACACTTTTATAATAAACTTTTTACATCATTCTGATCTTCCTTCTGTGTCTGGTCTACATCATCTGTCATCTTTAAATGTATTCTTCTCATCTTCTGGCTCAGCTCTAACATTACTTTTGGGAACTTCCCAGGCCCAGTAATGACCCAGATGTAGCTAGATCTGACCAGTATCTGCTCCAGTTAGTGGGCTGTGGTTGGGATGAAAAGGTGTGAGTATATGTTCATAGAAATCTGCGCAAAAACGTGTGGAAAAAATGTCTGGAATTGCCATGTTTTTTTTTTTATAGCAAACCGCTTTGGACAAAAGACGAATACTGAATATAGGTGTTGGAAAAGTGTAGTTTATTAATATAGCCAAGAATATAATGTATTTTCTAATCTCAAAGAATCAGTTTTATAAAAGAAAAGAGAAACAAATGATTGAGTTTTTGTGTATATTTACTATAAACATCAGGATTTGTCTCCTAGGTTGTAAACATGACACAATTATTTACCGTGTTGTATACTGGGAGCTTCCAAGTTTTGCAAGGACAAACTATTTCTTTACGTTACTCGACACAAACTCACAACTGTACAGTGACACTGACAGCCGATATAGGCAAAGTCAATGATTAGTGTTCTTCTTCATCTCATAAAAAATGTCTGGAAGATCATGGTCCTGTATTAGACGGTCGAGCTGCAAAATGTCGAAGCTAATTCCTTGAGAAAAAAAAATCCATCTCTACGTGAAGCATTTTTTTGTCAAACTTATTAATGACTTAACTGATGTTACTGTTCATGTTATCAAATGTGGCCCTTTTCAAAACAAGTTTAGACAGCCCTGCTTTAAACCATACAATACACCATTGCAACTTTTATTAGCGGGCAAACCAGGCATAGGTCCACTCGACAGATCAGCCAAAATACTCTTCATTTTTTATCCTGGAATGAAGCATAGAGTCTGAGTAGGAGAGATTTGATACTAGACTAGAAATCTCTGAAAAATGTGAGGATTGATAATCACTCACTGCTTGTTGATGAGGCTTCATGAAAGAGTTGATGAGGTATCATGATACAGTGTCTTTATTTTAAAAGACCATTAGATGGCACTCTCATTTTAAAGGCGACTAAATGGAACTCACTACAATATTTGGCTACGATCTACTAATATTAGCATCATTTTTAAACTGAGAGTGACATCCAGTGGCTTTTTTTTTAATGAAGACACTGTATCATGATACCTCATCAACTGTTTCATGAAGCCTCATCAACTCATCTTTAGTCTCTAGTAACCATTATACCCAACATGTTACCACTCAAACCTTTAGTTTGCAGTTTTCTACTTGACCAAACCAAGTTATGTACCCTGTTCAGACATCTTAAAAAGTTAAACTTAAAAGATTCGTAATTATTATTATTAAAAAGAAAATATCTTTAATAGATGAACACCACAGCGCAACAAGGTCTCAGACTGTTTCTTAAATAGCACGAGCACTTGGGCTTTTCACTGGGACAGATTATTGACTTTTCTCCACAACAACAGTCTGCGAGAGTCGCTCATTGATTTATTCATTTGCTGCGTGTTGAGTTCATTTATCGGACACGTCCGTCAGTTGTCAGGGATCCATGTTTCCAGGGAATCGCGCAGTAAAACACAGGAAGAGCAAATAGCGGAACACACAAACAAACGACCAATTTAAACAAAGCTAAGCGATCGATGAGCTCTCACTCAGGTGAACATTTACACTTGACTCTCAGGAAATGGCTTCACGGCGGGGCCAGAGAAAAAGGTGACAGCGCGAGTCTTTTATACTTAAAGATGTGGCTGGACTGCAACGGCTTGTTAATAGTGTACGCCCCGTTTATGACCCAAAGGAGTCCGGTGGCTTGGATGGAGTGTCGCCCGAGCAACAGGTTTCCGACTTCAGACGGCGGCAAGTGATTTCACGGTCTATTAGGTCGCTGATTGTGCGGCTGCCGTCTGCGACAAATTCTACATCAGTTCCAGCAACAAGAGCGAAATCCAACGCGCCCAGTTTGTGTCCAACACGGAGATAAGTGGGGGTGAGCAAAGACATTTCCTCAGGTGTTAGAAACGCTCCAATCCAACTCTTTAGCTACCTCCGCCAAGGAGATTATGCTTCATCTGGTGTAGATCTGTCTGTTTGCCAACAACTAAGTAAAGGATTTCAATAAGAGCTTCAGGAAAAGTCGATGACATATAAAGAAAGATATCAAGAAACAGGTGCTGGTTGTTTTGCTGAGTTCCATCTACAAGCGATCGCACCAGAAGTAAATGATTGTCGAGACTTGGATGTCGGATTAGGGGTCTTTCTTCTGTCTTTGATCCAAATTTCATTTAATATTTTGTTTCTTAATTTTTTGTTAAGTGGTTTAAACTGAATTTAATGCTTTTTCTTTTATTTTAAGCTTTTATTGTTGTCCATTTATGTTTCATCTAAACTTAATTCATTCATTGTCTACTGCTTTATCCCTTACCGGGGTTGCAGGGAGACTGGAGCCTATCCCAGTATCATAGGGCAAGAGGCAGGGGACACCCTGGACAGGACGCCAGTCTGTCGCAGGGCACACAAAGACAGACAACTATTCACACACACTGTCATACATACAGACAATTTCCCAAAGTTATCAATCAACCTTGGTATGTTTTTGGACTGTGGGAGGAAACCGGAGTGCCCAGAGTAAACCCACACAACATGAGGAGAACATACAAACTCCACACAGAAAGGTTGGCTGGGCCTGGAATCGAAACGGTACTCCAAATCCGGACCCCTGTTGTGAAGAGTTTTGCCCACACTGTGGCGCTCTCTGGGTGCTTTTTGAATAAAAATACATTTTTTTTTTTTTTTAATTATTTAGTTTAGTGGTTTTAAACGTTTATTAAAGTTTTAAGAGTTTAAAACTTTAATAAAAACTTGCACATAGTCGTGAGCCAAAATTGATTTAATAAAAAAAAAATTGCCAAGTTCAAACATTAACGAAAAAACAAAGCTCATATTGCACACATTCAATTCTAATAAATACAATTATATTCGAAATAAAAGAAAAAACTATACATATATAGAATTCATTTATAAAATAAAATTTTAATTACAATTTTAATCGACAGTTATCTTGTTCAAGTCTAATAATAATACTTAAAAAAACAAAAAAACAAAATAAATAATAAACCAATTTAATGGACAATATTCTTTTAATTAATCTGCAATTATTCAAGCCAAAGTCTTGGACTGGTTAGAAAAGGTGCCTAAAAAACGTTTTATTTTATTATTTTATTTTGGTGTGAGTCCAATGTTAGCAGTAGAATCTAAACATTTGAAAAACAACTTTAATTGAATATATCACATATGTTATTACCTTTTTACACCTAATTTTATTTGGCAAGTTAAGTGTAATACAATGAATTCAGACTTAATTTGAGTTCGTTTTACAGTCCAAAAAGTCCAAAAAGTCGAGGTAATAAATTCAATTCTTTTATATATATATTTTTAAATGTCCTGTAATACCGGTTGACCAATAAAATGATACTGCATGCCATATACACCTAATTGTTTCTCATTTTCAAGATATAGAAAATATAGATTTAGTAAATAAATGCTAGAATAATCGGGTTTCATGATATTGAGATCCACTATTATAGGCAACTGTATTGTTTATTTATTGTAAACATATTATTCTCCCATCATAATATTCGGAGACTACTATCGTTTTGCGATAAACGTAATGATTCCGAACTACATCTCTGTCTTCATGGCACCTCAAACCTCAGCAGAAGATGGCAGCATTGTATCATGTCCACCTCCTGACGCCACCAATCTCAGCGTGTTCAATGTAATTCCTCTTCCAAAAAGGGAGATGAGTCACTGCTGTTCTTCAAAGAAATGTATAGGAAAACGTCTCCCTTTGATCATTATGATAAGTTAATTATACTTTCTTTATTCACCGTTTTATTCTCAGAAGTGTTTTCTCTCCATGAGGGGAAAGTTAAGAAGTGGAAGAATAAAAAAGTTCGTCTCTCTGATGGATTAACACAAATAACAAATGAAAACAGAGAGTGTGTTGGATGTTTAGTTGTGTAACTGGGGCCACACACCTGCTTGTTGAACACGGATCAGGTTCATCTAGAGATTTAGAACTTCGTCTTTCTTTGTCCACCTCAGTAGCTCTGGACGTGGCTCTGCTTAAGGTTGACGGGTCATTGTGTCCGGTCCATGTCATGTGCTCTATTTGAGATGTATAAAAATGACTAAATATGAATTTAAATCACATTGTATATATGTATAGTATTCATACTCATTTTTTTTAATTTTTGAGGAAAACATCAACATTACATGGAAATTAAGACACAGAATTAGCAACAAATATATGTATAATTCAAATAAATAATAATAATAATAATAATATTTTTTCTGTCCTGCATTTTGTTCTGGCATTTTGTTTTGGCTTTTACAAAGACACTGTTTCTTTAATCCTTGTGTTATCTCAGGGTCAAGGTGACCCGAAGGCCCAAATACAAATGTGTTTGGGACATCCCGTGTGGCGTCTCTGGGTAAAGGTGACCTGAAGGCCCGAATACAAATGTGTTTGTGGTATCCCTTGTGTTGTCTCTGGGTCAAGGTGAACTCAACCACTGTAATAGAAAAATAGAAATAGAAAAAATAGAAAAAGCTTTATTCATCCCCAGAGGGGAAACACACTTTCACAACAGCGCAGTTTAAAATGATGTAATGTAAATTGAAAGAAATGTTAAACTTAAAAAAAGCTTTAGTGGATCTAGTCTGTTGGGGACTGGAAAACGCTTAGATCTCCTAAAAAAGGAAGGCTTATCACGATAAAAATAAAATGTAAAGTTATTTATGTCTGAAGCAGTTCATACAGTACGTATTGTGAGAGTATAAAACATGACTAGATGTTGTTTCTTTTCAATATAAAGCTGGAAAAATTAAAATAAATGTATCATATGCAGGTTAAAAGAGGGACTTGTTGGTTGTTCTGGTTGGTTCTGGTTTCACCGCAATAGCTCTGAATCAATCCAGATGACTAGTGATGTGTTGATGAGGCTTCATGAAACAGCTGATGAGGTATCATGATACAGTGTCTTCATTTTGAAAGACCACTAGATGTCACTCTCATTCACTCTCAGTAGTAGATGAAAGCCAAAGATTATAAAGCAGAGACATCTAATGGTCTTTAAAAATGTATCGTGATACCTCATCAGCTGTTTCATGAAGCCTCATCAACACATCACTAGAAATTATTAAATCACTGGTAAATGAACTATTCAAGGTCCATTTATTCACCAAACCAAACCCTCAGAACCGAAGCTCCCATGTGAAAAGGCACTTCTTTCAATCTGTTCCTCGGCTTCAAACGAGTCAAGCCTGACCTCGTCTCAACTCGAACAAATCCATCTTCTGATCTGACAATCAGCTGCTAGCTGTTAATTTTCATTTGCTCACATCAAACACTTCCCTTCCCTCTCATCCTTCCTCAACCGTCCCGACTATTTCCTGCTCGCCGGCCCACTCCATCCACCTCTCCGGTGAGCAGCCGAGCATCCTGCCCGAAAAAAAAAAAAGAAAAGTCTCCTCGGTGGAAAAGCAGCTTCTCCTGGTTCCGTCGGGATCGCGGCAGATTAAAAAGAGCGATGTGCGAACGTGTTCTCGGCCCCCGCGGCGAGCCTTGTTTCTCTTGTGAAGGCGTGAATAATAAACTAGCTGTGTGGATTGGTGGCAAGAGCCTTTTATATCATCAAAAGTTAAAATCAGAGTGACAACAAATAGCCTGCTGAGCCCACTGAATAATGCATCGATATTTCACCTGAATATTGTCCCGGAGTAAGAGCTCAATAACCTTCAGTGCACCCGCGGAAAAAAGAGGCTACTTCAGATGTTTTATGCAGCGTAAACGTTGCGTTGTAGCTTCTTGAGAACAGTCCGTTTGTGTCCGTTCTATTGATCCAGTGTAGCCGAGGGACCCCGCGATTCGTCTCCCGGAGTTTAAGGGACTCGCGGCAACTCTCAATTAGCTCCATTTGAAAGGTTAAGAGAAGCTAAACCACGACTTTCTTCAGTGCCGTTCGAGTCGGCCTCTTGAGCGAGATGATGATCTTTCAGCGGAAGATGAATATCTACGTCTGTAAATCAGGTTTTTTTCAATCATCCAATCCTCCTCCACTTACCTGGTGTCATCACTGACATCCTTGTGAGACGCTTGAAGCCCCTCGTGAGCCACGTTACGAAAGGAAATATGTTCCCTTTGCTAATGAATGAGTTCAGAAGCATGTTTTAGAATTTGACATAATATAATATGAAAATTATATTTCATTTTTGGAGTTCTTCTATTCTATTCTATTCTTGAAACTCTGGAAAACACAGTTAGTACCAAAGTGGTGGAAAGAATGTTGAAAGATTGATGCATTACATAGTGAGGTGGTTTCGGTATTCGGTAAGTTACCATCTGGATCAGTGAATCCTTTGAAGGTTTGTTACTCTCTGTGGTGCAGAACGAGCGACAGCACTAGCTGCAGTTCTTGCTCGTCTACTGTTGTTGTTCGATTGAGTTCTGGAACCGTAATTTGACACGAGGCTTTTTAAAATTTCAAATGCTTAAAAACTTTTTTTTTCGAAATTCAAATATGGATGAAACTGGATTTATCTGGTTAGATCTTTAGTTTGGAGAAAACATAACAGAAGAATTTATGATAAAAAAAAAAGTTGAAAACATCAAATAAATTATGGAAAAATGCAAAACTAAAAAAACGAATTATAGCTAGTAAATCCTTAGAGAGTACAAACTTCCAACAAAATATTTCCACACGGAACTTTATTTCTATCGTAATAATATAGCTCCACATATATTCAGTTTTATTTGAACCCTTTTTTTATAAGTAATTTAGTAATATTTGTAGAGTGCCTTTCAAGACCAGGGTCACAAAGTGCTAAAACAAATAAAACAATACCCATTCAAATATATACTTAAAAGGTCAAGACACCACCGAGACAAACACAGGAGTCCTGAGAGAATCAAGGAAAAGCCTGCACGAATAAAAGTGTCTTAAGATGTTTCATCAAGGAGTCAGTAGATCATCAAACACAGAGGGAGAGGAAGATCGTTCCAAAGCTTAGGAACCATCAGTAGATTCTGATCCACAGACCTCAGAGCCCGAGCTGGGGTGTAAGTCTGGATCAGATCACTGATGGAAGGTCTGACCATGAATAGATCTGAAAGTAAGAACCAGAATTTTGAAATTGATCCTGAAAAGAAACTGGCAGCCAGTGAAGAGTTTTAAGGAGAAATGTGAGTTCTTCTACTAGAGCAGGTCATAATTCTCGCTGCAGAGTTCTGTATCAACTGCTGGCGAGACAGATCCTTCTTGTTTGGACTATTACAACAGTTTGTTTTCATGTCCAAACAAGAAGGAGCTGTCTCGCTATATCAACTCATAGATTATAAGCTCCAGATCATGCTGTGACAACATTTTCCTAAAGTAGGAGCGAAGTGTCTGGCCAGGTGATATGAAGTGCTCAATGAGCCGATCAGCACCCAGGACACGCATCTGAAAATAGACCCATTAAAAGATTATTGGGCCTTAAATCGGGTGCGCCAAAAAGCCAGAAAAAACCCGGTACATCGATCTGCTTCTTGACCCATTCAACATTTTCAGAAAATGAGTGATTTTGCTAATACATTGACAAGCAGACGATTATATTAGCCGAGGTAATAATACAGTGGTTTCATTAACTACAAGAGTGAACTAAGACCTTCTCACCCAAAAAGCACAGATCTCTGCCAAGCAGCTGAGTTAGCCTCATATTATATTTACTTAAATGGAGTAGGTGGTTATCTTTTTGTATGTGAAATAACAAACTAGTCATTCCAATTAGCTAACTGGAACAGCAGGTGGCAGTAGAGTTCTGGAACTCGCTCCCTTAACGCTGTAGAAAAATGTTGAATCAGGAATCATAATTTCCTGATCTTATTAACTTCGTTTTCTTAATATTTTCATTGGAATCTCTTTATATATATTATAAGCTATTTGCAAACATGTTTATGAAATGTGTCGTAGTAGAATATCCTTTTTTTTTCAACAGCTTACAATTTTTGTTTTGGTTTATTTTTTTTATCACATCTAAATACAACTTTCAGCTTTTTCTTTCATTTTTCTTTCACTTTTTTTTTGTAACTTTTAGGAAAATTACTTGCCCCTACAAATAATTGAGAAAATATTGACATAAATTTTAGAGGTAAAGGTCCCTTTTCCATCAAGTTGATATTTCTTTCTTTACTATTCTTACTTTCTTGTTTTTTTTTTCCATCATATTTTAGCTCTTCACTCCTCTTTTTTGACCCCTCACAACAGTCACACTATATAAATATATATATATATATATATATATATATATATATATATATATTATATGTGTAAATTTAATAGCCGACCCCTGAGTTAAAGTGAAAGTTCACCCAAAATTTAAACTTAACTCATTTCCTACTCATCCTCATGTTGACTAACATGTGGCATTATTTTCAGGGTAATTTGTTCCTTTTTAGAGTTATAGACAAAAATGTTTGTTTATTTTAATGTAGCGACTGGAGCTCAATAGTCTTCGTTTTCATCTTCGTCCGAAAAGACAATTAAAAACATCCAAAAACACATATTTCAGGAGAAAGTGTTGCTAAGAAACTTAAACAAGTCTATATTTAAACTCGGTTGTAGCTCATTCAAGTGTCAGTGTGTAAATGCCCAAGATATTTGCTGAAGGTCTAGGAGTTTTGCTACACATAAGCTTAAAATATTAAAATATTTTCAAAATATCTCTTATATCGAGGCTTCAATACAAGATGGACATTAAAGACGTGAAGTACGGAGGTATTTAGATGTTTTTAAGTTGTTTTTGTTTGGAAGAAGATGAAGACGAAGACAGTTAAGCCACATTAAAATGAACAAACATTTTGTGTCTATAATTCTAAAAAGAAACAGATTACTCTGAAATGAATCCGAACCCTTAGTCGACATGAGGGTGAGTAGAAAATGTATAACATTTCAATTTTGGTGTAACTAACACTTTAATCTCAAACAAGCTTTTCATTTTTGCAAATCGCTTTGTTTTTTTGTTACTACTCAACACACCTTTTTAGAGTAAAACCAAATAAAATAACGACACAAATGGATCCTTTCACACATTATTCAGTGAAACCAAAGGACACACACTCTGTGTTGTTTGAAATCTTAAAACTCTATGTTTGTCCCTGGATTTATGGTGAATGTTTTCCATTGGTTCCAAGCAAACTATAAACACCTTACCTTGAGTCCGGGGCAACAGCTGATGTGTCCTGGTCTTCCATTCACACTCACCTTTTCAACGGGAGGTTATGCGCTCTTGTGTTCAGCCGTTTTCTCAAATTTCAACAACTTTTTAAAGCTCCTCTAAAGACGGCGGGATTAAAAATAATAAACCATCGAGAGAGCGAAAAGTGAAATCGCATCCATATTTCTTATTATTCAGTCGACTCTCCGTGAAGATATTGCCAATAATCGAGGTATCATTGTAAGTGTAGCCTTTACACGCTCAGGGCAGTTTATTTTATCGCGTGCCTGAATCTTCAAATCAATATTTAATATCAGAGCTGGAGCTGCAATTAAAGGAACATGTTGTATGATGCACCGTAAGCACACATTTGACAGCCGTATTATTATGGTCTATAGATCGTAGATCATGACACTATCGCCAATATCACTGAAGAAAAACACGTCCAGAACATCCTTAACCTTTTGGAGTTACTTTGTATTCATGTGCCTGTGAAGCTTGATGTAGTTTTAACAGTGTGAGGTTTCAACAGAATAGCTGTTTAAAGCAATATGTTGTAGAGCAGAAAGTGCCATCTAGTGGACAATGAAAATAATGACACCGTTTCATGAAGCTTTGTCATTACTTAGTATATTTAAGAGATTTGAAAAGCAGTGAAACATAGATCGAATAATGCAAAATGTTGTCTGGAACTAGTGATGGGTTGACGAGGCATCATGAAACAGCTGAAGTATCATGAAACTGTGTCTTCATTTATGAAATATCACTCTCTGCTTTATTATTTTTGGATCTGATCTACTGATTATTGCATTATTTCCATCATCTACAAATCCTTCAAAATGAATCATGATATCATGATACATCTTCAGCTGTTTCATGAAGCCTCATGGTTATTATTTACTTCTGTTCTTTTCAAGATAAATATTTTTAACGTCCGAATTTAGGTGCATTTAAACTCAGGAGTGTATTTAAGAAACATTGAAAGCAGCAATTATCGAGTTGATGAACATAAGGAGTGATTAATTGACATCATTTTTTTTCCGTGTTTACTTAATAAACACAATTTGGAATTAATAAATAAATAATTATAAATAATCCTGGTATTTTCTTTACATTTGTAACTTTTTAAGATGGGATAAAAATCCGACCCAAAATCTTTCTAATATAATATTTAAAATAGAAGTATTCAAGCATGATACATATACACTGATGGATGGTGTTTGCTAGTGTTACGTTAATCACGGGCATAGGTTCCAGGTCATGACAGTGTATAAAAAACAAACAAAAAAAAAATACCCAAGTACTAAAATCTGAAGCTTTTCTTTTTAGATTCAGTAATATATAAAGCGAAACATATGTGTATATATATATATATATATATATATACATATATATACATAAATATATACTGTATATTTAATATTTGAAAGTGCCTATTTTAACCAGTGAACCTTTGACTTCTCTTTCATCTCTACAGGTGATGCAGTTGTGACGTCGAGACAGACTGAAGTGGATCCAAACAAACAAACAAAGTACAAAAGTGTAGCCCACTACAGCGGACAGAACCAGCCTTCATTGTTCGCCAGTCATGGATAAAGGTGAAGTAAATACTAACTAAGTTTTACTTGTTTTCTTGTCAGAATAAACTTAAAACTGTTAATGCTAATGATGCTATGATAATAAAATGCAGCGGTAGCTTTAGCTAACTTTGACTAGAACCAACAATGGCACAGTATTTTTTACTTCCTGGCTCACGGAACAGCGAAAACATCTGACATTTCGGTGAAGTTTGCTAAGAATTCTAACATTTGGCAAATTTCTGTTTCTTCTAAATAGTTTGTTATGCCTGAAAAGCTATTGCTAGCAAGATCTGCTTATTGTTAGCTAGCCTAACCAGCCACCAAAATTCCTAATTCATTGGCAAAACAAAACTTTTAGGTAAAATTAAATGAAGTTTTTATTATTAACAGATTCATTTAAGCCTCTCGCTAAACAGAACAATTTGTACTTTAATTGTTTAATTCTGTTTTTTTCATATTTTTATTCGACTGTCACACTTGGGCTACACAGAAATATACATTCAAAAATCTGGATGTATATTTACGACGATAAGTTGAAACAGAGCAGTGAGTGAGTCGTCACTTGTGATGAGCTGAACTTACTCGGTGGTTAAAAAACAAATAGAATTATAATACACACAAGTCTATGAAATAAAAAAAAAAACAAGAGCATGGAGGGGAAGAAGGTTTGTAGAACAATACGACATCAGACTACAAAACCGTAACACAACAACACAAAGAGACAAGTATTAGGAAAAATGGTTTAATATAGGAGACAGAAGCAAAAAACTGCATCACACAAGAACATACGTTTACAAAAATAATTCTGACTGCTTCAGCTACACAGTTAGTACACAGAGAAGGACAGAGAAACCGGAAAAATCTAAATAGCTAAAGCAAAAACAAAAAAGTTAAAAAAAAAAAAGAAAAAAAAAAAGTAAAATCTAATTTGTCGATTTCTTTATTAAACTAATACATTAATCCACTGAAGGTGACTAAATATTAACTATTCCTTCTTTTTCTATAAGTGTCTTATCGTGTAGACGCACAATACAGAAGTCAAATGAAACTTACCGCTGTTGTATAGACAAACTTGCTAGTCACAGAGAAAAAGAAAAATTCTTGTTTTGTGTATTTTTTTTTTCTCTTTGGAAACCGAACAAAAAGGTGGAAAGTAACACTGAGTGAGGAAAAGAAAAAATAAAGAAATAAAGCCAAAGAACTTCTAGAAAATCTTATATCAAAAGCCAACGTTCTTGATGCCAGCTCGAAATCATTCTCAGGCCACACCCACCAGGCCACACAGCTTTTTTCTAAGATTTTTCTTGTATCCTTTAATCTCCAGTATAAAAAATTCCACTGGTACAAAATGCATAAGTACAATCAGTTGTAGAAATAGGAAAGCCTGCATTTTTTGTTCTTTTTAAATCCCATCCAGTGACAGATTTCCAAGTGTTGTCAAACAAACATACATCACGCTTACAGGATCCACTGAAATGCATTGACTTTGGCTTCTCTCAAGACAGTAAACTACTGAGAAAATAAAATATATTTTGAGAGTTGGAAAAAAAAAAAAAAAAGGAAAACAAACAGAATAAATTGATAATTTCTACAGACGACAAGCTCTTTTTTCACGGCACAGAAAAGAGAAAACACGCAAACATTTTTCCTCCAAAAAACTTGACATAAGCCATAATGCAAAGAAACGACAAGTTCTTTTTTTTTTTTGTTGTTGTTTTTTTTTTTTTATCCTTTCAGATTTCATTGTTTGATAAATAGCACTTAAGAAAGGAGAACATAGAAGTGAACAGTGACAAGATAGAAAGATTACAACAAGCATTGGTGATGACAGCCCCTGAGGTGAGCCGCTCGACAGGAACCGCCGGA
Source organism: Callionymus lyra (assembly GCF_982586985.1). Lineage (NCBI taxonomy): Eukaryota > Metazoa > Chordata > Actinopteri > Syngnathiformes > Callionymidae > Callionymus > Callionymus lyra. The sequence continues at coordinate 12,650,296 of NC_141820.1, forward strand.
TCTACGACCCCGTTTGTGCTTCGACATTGAAACAAAGACAGATGCTTCACACGAGACTGTGCAAACTTCAGACTGAGCGCGAGATTTTGGCAATTCACGACGTCGTTTTTCGGAAAAAAAGTGAGAAATGTGTTGAGAAGACGAGACGGGTGCGGAGAAAGCGAGCAGCTTGGCGTCAGTAGCCTCCAGTTGTGTGTGTTTTTTTTTTTTAAATTTGTGTACTAAACTCAGCGACGGTGGCGTCAAGGATGTAAATCATCAAATAATTGAACCTAATAATTCTTCCAGTTGAGTTTATTTTGTGCTTCTTTTTGACGCGACAAATGAGGAATCTCTTAAACTATCAGGCGTCCTCTCACTTCACAGTTTCAAGCGCTAATGGAACGTAGCATAAGAATCTGAGATCTAGAAATTCAAGACGGGAAAAATCGATTTAAAAATGAAAGTAAAATCCTGTTCTTATTAGATGTTTACGTACAAGATCTACTTTTGCAACTGGTTAAAAAGGTGTACCTTGCGGGAACCGAGTAAGCTATCTTTAATATTAAGACAGAAAGTATTTCTATGACTACCTAGTCACAGATTGATTCACATTGTTTGCGATTTTTGCCCTGATGTTTTTTCTTTTTACGCCCGTCACGAGACCTTTCTCCAAAGTTATGTAAACTTGTGATATTTTGATAATTACGGCACTTTAAGACCAAGTTGCTACCGCTGTGTACTCAATGCTAGGTTACGTAAAGAAAGATTGTTCCGAGTAGCCTAGCTTGAATATCAATGACGTTCTTGATATTTTTCTGACAAAGGAAAATAACTACTTTTGGCAACGATTGTGTTTGGATATGTTAGCACTAGCCTATGCAGTGTTAAGGCTGAAATTAAGAAGTATTGTGCTTAGTACTGTTAGCTAGCTACCCGGCCTATCTTGATGCGTACTCATATGATGCCCTAATGTCGCCCAGATGTGCTTCTAATAAATGGGCGTCCTTGTCCTTTATTGCAATGATAATGTTGTGCATTTTGTGCTCATCAAAGCAATTATATTTGTAGTTAGAATTTTGACATTGTGCTAATGCTAACAGGGCATCGGCGCCATTGTTCAAATAATAATACTGCAGTGGTTTTAAAATCTGCTTTAATACTTGTCATTTAAACAGCTTTAACTCATTCATCTGGCTCTTCTGTACGTACTTTAAACCCCCCCTAAATAAAAAGTCTGCAGGCAGTGAGATCACTTGAACTTAGCTATTGGTTTCGCTCTCCGAGAAGATAATGAAAGCGGTATTGGCTTCATCTCGTCTGTGTGTGGCCCCCCTACCCACCCCTCGAACGTGACCCTTCCTTTCCCCCGTCCAACAGGCTCTTTATTTCCCCTGTCGCTATTCCAATAAGATGTCTCCCCACATCGCCCGGTTTCTAATAACCGCGCTTAGCCTGGGAGACAACAAGCAGGACGGAAAAGGGCATCCTTCAAAAAGGGATTGTTTTCCCTGTATTTTTTTTAATTTCTATTTCCAACACTGCACTGGTTTTTGTTTGGACCTCCCTGCTCTGGGGGGGCGGGTGAGGGGGTCGACCGGACGAAATGTAAGAAACTATACACGAAGGGTGAAACCTGGACTGACGGACTCACAACATCTACGTCGTACGACACTCCCTGTTTAAGGCGACTGGTGAGCTTCTGTAGAAAATAATGTTGTCTTTTTTTTTTTAGATTTTTTTTAAGTTTTTTTTTTGCAGACCCTAAAATAGTCTCTCAGGGAAGGGGGGGTTGGTGGTGGTGGTGGGGGGGGGGGGCAGTTAAATAGACTGACAGTATCGTTCCATGTAAACCGTTTGACTATGAGAACAACACACTTTGGCATTTCACATGATTTTTGGCCCCTAACAACATCACTTAAAAGGTTCAAACGTTCTCAAAAAACGAAAAAAAAACGGGGACCGTTCCCCTGTGCTTCTCCCCCCTCAACGGGCGGCGGGTCTTGCCCTATGCTTACATCATAAAAAGCAATCTGGACTGAGGTGAAAAAAAAAAAAAAAGACATAATGACCTTCGGCGTTTGAGACAAATGGCACCGAGCCGACGACGACGCAAAAAAATCTTTTTTTTTCGAACAAAAAAAACGGGAGGATCCAGAGAAATAAGGCGAAATAAGACTCTCGCCTCCACGGAAAAAAAAAACGATGCATGCCGAGGTCGGATGTACGTCGGTGAGTTAGAATAGAGAGAGGAGTGCAAAGATTCGTGGTAAGGCTTTGATGAAGAGATCGGCTGTACAATGGCTAAAAATATCAGTGCATGATTTTTTCGAGTGTGTGTGCATTGTAAAGAGTGCGCAACGGTCGCGGGTTCGGTCGAATCGCTGGAGTGGCGTTTCACACTCAGGGGCTCTCATGTACCACAATAAAGTAAACTGTGAGGTCTGCACGAGAGTGTGTGTCCGTGTGTGAGTGTATATAGATATATATTTATATATATGTTTATGACACATGGGCACTTTTTTTTTTCTTCTTTTTTTTCTTTTTTTTTTTACATCTTTACAAAGAAAGAAAAGCAAACATGACATTTTTTTTTCAGGCAACAAGACCACAGAATAGCAAGTTAACAAACTCTTTTTTAAATCTATATTTTAAATATGAGGGATCCATACAAAACACTTATAATAAAATACCCATGTTATCAAATCATTTCACAAGAAGTACACAGACGCGCTAGGCAGGAAGTACCTTCAGAATTTGGCACTAAAATCCACTGATCTCGTCTTTTTTCATTATAAGACAAATTCGCTGAACAACAAAAACACATCTAAATATTGTTTCCCACGAGAGAAATAAAATAATGACATTGATGCTTCACAAGCCGACATTTTATAGATATATATATATATATATAGATATATATATACTTATATTCATATATATTTTTAGTAATTCTATATAGGCAATTAACAAACAGGAAATTTATCAAATAGGGACTCCTTAAAAAAGAGGCAAAATAAAAAGAAATCAACGCAGATATAGTAATATGAAAGGCTTCGTCTATTATTCAAGTAAACTGTTTTTTTTTAAGTCTTCTCTTGAAAAAACATGAGACATTTAAGACCGTTAGTATTGTGATGAACCACAACTTAAACTCACGAGAAGCACTGACGTTAACGCAGGTTTACACGTATCTGTTTTTTTTTTCTTCTTCTTTCGTCTATACATTTAAACAGTAGAAAATATAGGTCATTTCATCATGTGCATTTAAACCATGGATTGTCTATCTGTGAGTCAGTTCAGCAAAAGGTGACACAAGTAGGTAGCATTTCTCCCCCCCAAACAGGGCAAATGTCTCTTTTTTGTTTTACCTTTAAACTACTACTAGAAAAGTGGTTCTATATATAGACTTTGAATGAGAAACAGAGCCACTTAAAATGGCCTTATCAAAAAACTTTACACTGCCTGAAAAATGTAAAAACCATTAGAGAGCTCTGAGAGAGAGAGAGTCTAATATTGATCAGACAGTTTTTATTCAAAACTGTTTGGAAGTAGTCTTATTTTCTCAGAGAAACTGGCGCCGACTGCTTCTGGCACGGCTTTGTTTTGTGTTTTTTTTTCCTCCTTTTTTTTTTTTTCCTCGCGGCACCAGAAGCAAGACGAGGCGCCAATTCCTGTTGTGAACTTTCAAGTTTACTTTAAATGAACAAACACAAAATGAAAAACAAAAAGAGAGATTTCCAAAAAAAAAAAAGAAAGAAGAAGGTCAAGAAAAAATGCACACTGAATGGACACTTTGCCACAGTTTTTTTTTCTCCAAAACAAAAACAAAAAAAAAAAGAATTCTTAAAAATCTCAGTCTTTTTTTTTCAGGTTTTCTTATGAATGCAGCGTTTTTTTTTTCTCTCAATCTATTTCACATTGATTCGTACGTACCCCGTTAAATCGTCGCCTACCTCCCTGAATCCCTCCTGGATTTAAAATGAGGTCACATGCAAAATAAAACAAACAAAAATAACAAGAAAAAAAACAACAACATTTAGGCGAAAGAAAAATAACATCGAATGAGTCCAAAAAAATATCAGTAGGTGGCGAAGAAGAACCAGGTTTTTTTTTTTGATCAGCTCGGAAAAAGACATCGGAAAAAACAATGACGGGGGAAGGAGGCCACTTTTTTTTTGGAAGGGGTGGGGCTTACTATTTTTTGTTGGTTTTTGACAAAGTTTTTTTTTTGGACACCATTGAGACATGCTAGGCAGACGATGAGCTAACAGGCATGGAGATGGGTTGTTCTAAAAAGGGAAAGAAAAACAAGGGAGAGGAGAAAGTTACACACAGAACACCACACCACTGAAGCATTTCTTTTGTAAATCAGGAGAGAGAACAACAAACAACAACATTTACGTTTCAGGTTTTTAACTCTAGTGATATAGAAACAACAGCTTTCGACTACTTAGCACAAACACGACAGACCAAAGATTTATCTTTCAGTGAGATATAGGGGGGGAAGTATCTTAAAGGAGAAGATTTTTTTTGTTTTTTTTTCACTTAAATCTTTGGAAGGGTCGACACAAACAAAACACATGAAGCAAATATTTGACACAAGATTTGGCCCCATGATGAAAAGACAGCGTATGGTATAGAAAGGGATGAGTTACTAGCACGGCACAAAAAAAAAAGGGATTGGATGGATAAGCTGGAAGTGTGTAGAAGTCAACGGCAGTGGGTTCAGTTATGATCAAGGTTTCTGCGTTGATTTAAAAAAAAAAAAAAAAAAACACGGAAAAAAAAAAAAAACGCCAAAGAACCGAATTTTCACGAGACTTTTGGACGAGGGTTCTATTTAATGATACGGAATATTTAGTCCAATAACTTAACAATAGGCAATAAATAAAATCCTTTTTTTTTCTTCATCTGAGGCAGTAAAAATGTTGTATAAAAATAGAACTGCATTTTTTTACAAATAAAATTTACAGGCCTGTGGCATTCTGTACGTGATTTTTTTCTTAAACTCTTGCAACAAACGTCAAGTATTTTCAGTTACCCCTTCATCGCTTTTTTTTTTTTTTCCCCCCCCTTGTTAATAATTAATCAAGCAATTCCCGGATGTAGTAAAATGTCTGACATGCTGTGATACCCTTGTGCAACACAGACCAATGTGATCTGACCAAAGAGGAGTCGTTGCGAATGTTCGTCATCAAAAAAAAAGAAAAGGTTTTTAACATAAATAATAGGCAGGAGTTTAATTTCTTTTAAACTAGTGGCTGTGTGGTCGAGCTGACGTTGCCACAAAACCAGAGGCCACTGATGTTTTCGCCACTTTCGCTCCCGGGTTTTTTTTCGCAGGTTTGTATTTTTTTTTTTTATCTTGAGAAGCAGCGGGGGTCTGCAACCAACACCGAGGAGGTGAAATAAAATAAAATAAAAAAATTGGTTAACATATTTAAATAAACAAAAACCCTACACCAGGCCTTGAGAATAATAATAATAATAAAAAAAAATCTTTAAACCTGTTTTCTGACTTATTTAAGTCATCAAAAATGTATAAATAACCATCGGCATGAACAATAATAAAAAAAAAAAGCTGCTAAAAAGTTCATTCATAATTGCACAAAGTAATGACGGAAATGGAAGTGTTCATGTGTGTCCAAACAATACAGTATAATAAATTAAGTTTTAAAGAAAGTTTGATTAAAACAAAAAAAAGAATAAAAACAAGGCGTGTGTTTCTCCCACAGGGTGGTTGTAGGTCAACTCCCCCAACCCGCCTCCCCCCCCCCCCCCACCTTCACTATCTGTCAAGAGGTCGTGGCTCGGTTTGTTTTTCTGTTTGTTTGTTGTTGTTGTCTTTTTTTCTTTTTTGGTCATTTTTTTTTTGCTCTCTACTGTGGGGGGACTTACCCTAGCAGTGCTAACATGGGGAGCAGATAGACCCTAGTGCTAAGATCAGTATGGTTTGCTGTCGTTCTTGGAGCGCTTCAGCTGCACCTTCAGCCGCTTCATGCCGATCTGGAAGCCGTTCATGGCCTGGATGGCTGCCTGTGCCGACACTGGATTGTCGTAGCTGACAAAGCCTGCGGAGGACGACACAGGAGATTAGAGAGAAAATGTATGAAAGCTTGAAACAAAAAGGTGTATGTCTACATTGAGTGTTGTAGTGACGGGTTGATGAGGCTTCATGAAACAGCTATTGAGGTATCGTGATACACTCGATGGAACTCAAGTTTTACAATCTTTGGATCTGGATTCTCAAAGAAACCTGGCATCATTTTAAAACTCTATCTAGTGGCCCTTCAAAATGAAGACACTGTATCATGATACCTCGTCAGCTGTTTCATGAAGCTTCATCAACCCCACACTAGCATTTGGTAAGATGGTTAGTACAGTGGTAGCTGAAAAAGACTCTACAGATCTTTTTTTTTTACCGTCAAGGACATGCAGTATTACTCGACATTTTGATATCAATTATAATATTGTGAATTCAATATGGGCAAATGTGAAGACGTGAAGACGATAAATGTTTTGTGTCCGAGAAACTGACGCAACTTTTCGTAACCTAGCCCGGAAATGGATGCAGTGGAAAATATTTGGTTATAAAGACAAAGATGCAACTGACATGAATCCCAGTCAACACTCTCTATAACACAAGGGTGGGCAATTAAACTTTCCTCAGGGGCCACCTTATATACTTTTACTGTTGTGGGGGCCATTAAGCTAAAATTCAGAAACAAGTAAAAATCAAATAAAATTGAAGTAAAAAGTACCAACAAAAACAACCTAAATTAAAGTATAATAAAAACAAAATGTATATGTCACAGTACAGATTGTAATCCAGTAGGATCTCGAATCCTACTAGTACAGATAGATTGGAATAATTCAGTCTATTTTCCCCCAAAAAATGATGTAACCTAATTTCTCCTAATATAATTGGAGATTGTCCTGGTAGAATTTGTCCTTGGACAGTTTGGAATTCCAATATTCAGATCCCAATACAGTAGTAGTATCTCTACTAGGAGAGATTGGAATACACAAGTAGAATCTGGAATCCTCCTAGTACAGATTGGAATTCCAATGTTCAGATCCCAGTTCAGTAGTAGGATTCCAATCTGTATTAGTACAAATTCGAATTCCAATCTCTACTAGTAGGATTCCAGATTCTACTGCATTGCAATCTGTACTTTGACATATATACTTTTTTTTTAAATACAGTCAAAGGGGCCTCATGTGGCCCCTGGTCTACACTTTCTGTTGTCTGCTTTAATGTGTCAAAAGTGTGAGTAAAAACAAAGGTTTGTTGGTCCAAACCAACATACGCCTCTTTCTTTTGATGGCCTTACATCATGTTTTTGTGTTGTCGTGAACTGACTCCATGTTAATTGTATACTTTTTTAAAAGTGGCAGTGGCAAGTCTGGTTAAGAAAAGTGTGTATTCTTGTGTGGGAGAAAGCTTAAAGGACAAATAACATGGTTCACTTGTTATAAAGGAAATTACAGGTTAGAATAATAGCAGCAACAGCAGCAGCAGTGGCTCCAGCATGAGATTATATTTGTGCAGCAATTCCAACTCCAAGGGTATATCGACTTCAGATGTATTATAGCGAAGATTCAGAATGAGAAGTTCCTGGAAGCGTTTGAAAATTGCTGTTGCTTTGTGGGGAATTCTACACAGACCGTAAAGAGCCTTCAACGTACTTTCAGACCTTTATGTACAGTTAACTGTAGGTCATGGGATTACTAATCCATCATATATATGCGTCTCACCACTACACAGTGGAAGTGGTTCATTCAGTATTGCACCCCTAAAGTACATTTAGGGTCATAGGTTCTAGAAAAGGTGTCACTTTACACATAGGATCGACAAAAGGGCAGTTTAAGAAGAACCTCTGAAAAACCGTCAGTAAAACTGATGTTCTCATCGGATTATTTAACTATGAACTGAAGACAGATTAGATCAAATATTTGAAAACTTTGCAGGGGACATAAAAATCATTTTTTAGATTACAGTTGAAAATGATTAGATTATAGTTATGTATTAGTTGTAAATTGTTGGAATAATGTTGCAAATTGTGGAATTATACTAGCAAATTGTTAGATTATAGTTGTAAATTGTTGGATTACAGTTGTAATTTGTTGGATTAAAGATGTAAATTGTTGGATTACAGTTGTAATTTGTTGGATTAAAGATGTAAATTGTTCGATAACAGTTGTAATTTGATGGATTAAAGATGTAAATTGTTGGATTAAAGATGTACATTTTTGGATTAAAGATGTAAATTGTTGGATTAAAGATGTAAATTGTTGGATTAAAGATGTCAATTGTTTTATAATCGTGAAAATGGTTTGACTAGAGTTGGAAATAGTTGGAAAACTGTTGTAAATTGTTGGATTACAATTGTAAATTATTTGATTATAGTTGGAAATTGTTGGATTAAAGTTGTTAAGTGTTGGATTTCATCTGAAATTTGTTTCATTCCAGTTCATTACTTGTTTGATATTAGATATAAATTCTATGCTTGTGTAAAAAAACTATTACTTACTCACTTATTCTTACTTGTAGGAGAAGATAAGAATGAAAAAACAAAAAAAGAAAACTTCCCTTCAAGATTACATTTCTCTTGCTTTTGGTAACAGAATAGAAAAAAGTCGAAAGATGATTCAATCTTTAAACGTTGTTAATAAAAGGACAGTCAGTAGAGATACAGAGAAGTCGCCGAAGTGTACGATGTTTGTCGGAGTGAAGTCGTACCGAAGCACTTGCTCAGGTTTGTCTGTTTGTCAATGAAGACTTTGGCAGAAACCACATTTCCGAAAGGCATGAACATCTGCAGAATGTCCTGGTCTCCGAACTCCTGCGGGAGGTGGTAGATGAACAGGTTGGCACCTTCTGGACCTGACGGGATGAAATGAACACTTTTTTCAGTTTTTTTCTTATGAAAGGAAAAAGTAGCTCCATTGTGCTGCCGTCATTAGAAACTCATGAGCACAATATCTGACGACCCGTGCGACACTTTCTCCGCTAAACACACCGCCCAACTAAACATTCAAAGAGATGAAAGCGTCCGTTTCATTTAAAGTATTTTGTTTGGATTATTGTTCCTATTCTTTCGTTTGTTCTTTCACCAAATGTATTCGCACTAAAGACGCGGTTCAAAGGTCAATGTAACCCTACATCACACCTGTTATTACCAGTAATGTGTTCGAAAACCGCTGAGCATTAGTCCACATGAAAGGCTTTAAACTCGTATTTGAGAAAAGGTCTTTAGAAATATTAACGGTGTTGAATAACGTTTATTTTTGCCAGGTTATTCTTTATCATGTGGCTTGTATTCAGTGACGGGTGCAACAAGAGAGTCGTGATAAAAGCTGCTAAAATACACTTATTGAAGGAATATCAGCACTTTGTTCTTTCTCTTGAGAGGCTTTGGTTCGCAACTGTGGTGGTTTTTATCATCTTTAATAACACGTCTAAGTTGAGAGCACACAAGAGGAGAAGAAACGCTTGAAATATTAAATTTAATAAAAATGATCTGTGCAGATTTAGTTCGATTTCAATTGTATTTTGTACACACAAGTATTCAGGGTCTTTGAGATGCAGAAAAGTATATTTTTGTCTTTTTCTAGGCAAAGTTAAACCAATTGTTGGATTAAAGTTGTAAATTGTTGGATTACAGTTAGAATAGAATAGAATAGAATACGTTTATTCATCCCCAGAGGGGAAACAACAGCACAATGAGAATAAAGTGCAAGGAAAAAATAAAAAATAAAATAGATAATAAAATAAAACGATCTTAAAAATATACAAATTATTTACAATATTAAAAAATTAACACTATTAACAGAATAAAATAAAATAAAAATAAAATAAAATAAAAACAAAAAATAAAAACACACAAGAAGAAAGACACATTAAGGATTAACATCAGGATATTTAAAGTAGAGAGTTAAATATCCTGACACCAGTTGGGATGAAGGACCTTCTATAACACTCCGTCCTACACAGTTGTACATAATTGTTTAAGCGCTTTGTGACCCTAGAAAAGCGCTCTACAAATATTACTTACTTACTTACTGTCTTACATTTTTGGATTAAAATTGTAAATTGTTGGATAACAGTTGTAAATTGCTTGATAACAGTTTTAAATTGCTTGATTAGAGATATAAATTGCTGGATAACTGTGGTTAATTGTTGGATTAAAGTTGTAAATTGTTGGATTGAAATAGTACATTTTTGGATTACAGTTGTAAATGGTTGGATTATAATTGTTAATTGTTCAAATAAAGTTGTAAATTGCTGGAATAAAGATGTACATTGCTAGATTAAAGTGGTAAATTGTTAGATTACAGTTGTAAATTGTTGGATTACAGTTGTACATTTTTGGAAAAGAGTTGTAAATTGTTGGATTAAAATAGTAAATTACTGGATTAAAATTGTACATTTTTGTATTAAAGCTGTAAATTGTTGGATTAAAGTTATACAATGTTGGATTAAAATTGTAAATTGTTGGATTAAAGTTATAAAATGTTGGATTACATTTGTAAATGGTTGGATTACAGTTGTAAAATAAATATTTCGCATAGCTTTTGTACAAAAAATTAATCTTGTGGCTGATCTCGCTTTCTTCACGTGAGCGAAACATTTTGTCATTTATCATTATTTTCATCAACAATCAGGGTTGGTGTGACTATTACAGGGAAAATTAGAACCTGGAAAATCAAATACTTTAAGGGACAACAATATAGTTAACTTGATTTAATTTAGTTTTTTTTGTTTCAACGTTTATGTTCCCATGCAAGTTTAAACTAAGATCAACAATTGTGGGAAAGATTGCACAATCACAAAGTCTCCTGTGACCTGAGAATTGTCGGTTCAAAGGTCAACAGAGGGTCAACCTGCACGAGCTACTGACCCTCTTTCTGGCTGCCTGCAGCCCCTTGTTGCTGCAACAGAGACTGGCTGTAGAGGGTGGGCAGCGCGGCGGCGGCGTACTGCTGGATCCCTGAGTAAGCCTGCGTCAGCGCGTCCATGGTGCCCGCCGTCCCGTTGGTGAGGCCGGCGCCGCCTAGGCCTCCATTGAGCGCCGCCATACCTGAGAGCATTTGAGCAACTTTACATAAAACCCAACAATAAAAAGAAGAAAAATGCACTTATTCATTAACGCGTCAGTAAAAGTCTTTTCTTTTTTTTTCAACACATGTCGACAAAACAAACAACAACACACCAACAGATCTGACTTTAAAGCCCCTTTTACACTTTTATTTAACGCCTGTGTTATCTCAGGGTCAAGTGACCCGAAGGCCCGAAAATCAAAATGTGTTTTTGGTATCCCTTGTGTTGCTTCTGGGTCGATGTGACCCCAATAAGATTAACCCTTGTGTTATCATTGGGTAAAGGTGACCCGAATGCCCCAAAACAAATATGTTTGTGGTATCCCTTGTGTTTTCTCTGGGTGAAGGTGAGCTGAAGGCCTGAAAACAAATGTGTTTGTGGTATCCCTTGTGTTGCCTCTGGGTCAAGGTGAACGACCTCCCTGGCTTCCATAAACACATATGCAGTGGTGGAGGTTGTTCACCTTGACCCAAAGACAACACAAGGGCTACCACAAACATTTTTTTTTGGGCATTCGGGTCACCTTGACCCAAAGATAACACAAGGGTTAATCTAACTCCTGTAATCTGATCGACCCACAAGTATCTGTTTCCATGTTTTGATCCAACAATCAAATCGGTAAAAAGGACTCCAGATCAGACACGACACACAATAATATCCGACGAATTACAACATCTAACAATATCAACAAAACATTCGTTTCACACGACTTCAAAATATGGTCAAAGCGAATGAGAGCGTGAAGCATGCAAGACCCACTGTTGATATAAAACACAATGACATGATTGTTACGCTTCAGTTTTTGGTTTGACTCTTCAGTGGATAAATATAATAACTGTTGATCTCAGTTAGCTCTCTGGGAAGAGTTTTATAAAATAGCCATACACCATGTATCATAGCTTTTTTGTGGATTATATTTCAATGCAATCAAACTTTCCAACCACTGGATGGCAGCAGTCATTACATCGTACCCAGCTAAAGGAACCATTACATCCCAGCGATGACTGAGGACAAGAGGATACATTCAACTCCAACCACTTTTAAAGCTGATGTTTTGACGTATTTTCGTTTAAAAAAAAAAATGATAGCAGTTACGACTTCGTCAAGAGTCATGTGGTCTGTAAATTCTGCAACACCAGAGTCAAGTACTCGACAATACTACAAATATATACTTGTTATTAAAGTATCACAATATATTGTATCTTTGTCCATGTATTGTATCGCCAGATTCTTGAAAACACACTCCCCTACTCTTGTGCCGCTTTTATGAGTTAATATTTAATTTTTTAACACCAATGACTTAGTGTGGTTATTACAAAGACACGGTTTATTTGGTCGATACACCTTTTTACGTCCCACATTGGGGTAAATTGTGATCTCACAGAAAGCAAACACACAGAATTCTAACTCTGTAAACCTCAAAATAAATAGAAAACATATGCTTATATGTATTTAAATAAATACATGAATTATATATCATTATATATGTATTTATTTTCTATATGAAAAATAACCATTTGTTTTGCAGATTTTACGTGTGAAAGTCTTTAAAAACGCCTTCTCTCAGATTTAGGAAATGGTTTGGGAAAGAAAACAATTTGGCAATAACTGTTAAATAAAGATGAGCTACCATCAACATGCTACTGTATTTATTAAGTTTTATATTGAATCATAGCCTTAGTAGGTGTTCTCTGGAATAGAGTCAGTATTTTTTTTGGCATTTCCGATCCGGGTTGTCAATTCTGACTCCTCCTTTCTTGGACATCGAGTCACACTTGTCTTCATCCCGTCATCGTGTTCGCATTTCTCCGCCATGGCAGCCATCTTGCCAAATATTTAGAGAAGCTGAACCCACAATTGCCGTTGTTATCTTTGCTTTTACAGCCTGTGACGTTTCCCTTCTGGGGGTTAAAAAAAAAACTGGACCCGCAGGGTGTGTGTGTGTGTGTGTGTGGAGATGTAACGTCGCACAAACGCTCATTAGCCACATGTAACAGTTTAATATCATGACGCAGGGCGACTTTTCACGAGGGGGGGTCTGACATTGGCCGGGGCGTCCTGTCGCTTTTCGCCGTCAGACACAGTGAAATAAATGATCAGCGCAGAGCTCCCGGATTATAGGTCACTCATTTATTCAGGAATAATTGCACCGGTGACCTTTGCAATTCAATTAAGGCTTAGATGTGTTTAACTGAGGGCAGTGGTGGTGCTGGTGGTGGTGGTGGTGGGTTCTTGTTTGAGAGGATGTGTGCGCGTCGTCGTCGGCGTGCGCACGACTAGAAGCATATATGATTTACACAGAGGATACAGCTACTCTAGCGCCGAGCTGTAAAAGGTCAGAGGAGAATAATGTGGCGGAAGAGGCTGCGAGTACAGGATCTGCGCTGTCATAACAGGCCTGATTAAGACCCCCAGACTCGTCTCCCCGGAGGTGAGCGGCAGGACACGGAGCGAGGCTAAGTGAGACTGTGTCTCCACGATAAATGCTGTACTTAGGTAAACACCCCCGAACCGAGGCTCCGTTTTCCAGCAGAGAAGTCCGTGTTTAAACGCTTTAAGCGCTTCTATATACAGTACAGTATAGTCCCTATATGTGAGGTACACGCCAACACAAACTGTATTGAAATGACAAAACGTTGCCCTTGAAAGTTAGATTTAAAGTAAAATGTACTTCCTGTTAAATGGCTTGATATATTTGTGTTTCCCTCAAAAAAGTATTTAACCAGACCAGGGCCACGGGCGACAGAAAAGAGTATATTTACTAGGGTGGGAGGAAATCAAATCAACCAGTGTACTGATGTATCGCAATATCTTTCTTTAAGATACTGTATCCATATTCAACTGCACTGTATTCAATTTTTGGAACTCCTGTTGTGTTATCAGTTTTTATCTTGACCTTTAAAGTATATATTTTATTGAATATTGTTTTGATTGTTTAAGCGCTTTGTGACCCTGGTCTGGAAAAGCGCTATACAAATAAAAATTACTTACTTACTTACTTAGTGTATCTATTCCTTTCAAGTTTGGTAAAAATAAAATATTTACATTTCAAAAATAAATCACAACAATCTTGTGTTGCAATAAAACTTCCGGCCACTAGATGTCAGAAGTCGTTACTCCGCAGATGGAGGAACAATGAAATCCTGCGTGACTGAGGACGAGAGGATACAGTCGACTCCAGCAGCTTTTAAAGCTGTTGTTTGGACATATTTTGGTTTGAAAACAAATGAAAGCAGTTAAGACTTCGTAAACAGTCATGTGGTCTGTAAATTCTGCAACACCAGAGTCAAGTACTCGACAATACTGTAAATATATCCTTGTTACTACAGTATGGCAAAAAGTCATATCCCTACCCTGATACCCTGCTATGTATCGTATCGTGTAACAGGAAGTATGAGTCTGACTGTGATATTATCTTTAATTCTTGAGGCTCAATTTATCATAACTATCCTAAAGTTATTAAGTAAGAACAACCATTTTTCTGTTATTCGCTTTATAAGTGTTGACATAAATCGTCTTATAGGTCACTATATCAGTATGACTTTTACTTTAATTTTGAGTCAATTGAGTTGGCCAAATATAAAGACTTGTTTAGGCCATAGGTTTAAAACATTTGATCTTGAGCTAGTTGTGATGCTAAAAGGCAACAAAGATTGCAGCTTATCTTAGGTTTGTGACTGTCTTTTTATCTGTATGGGCCATTTTTGTGATTATTTTTCTAGCATGTAGCAGCTAAAAAAGACCTCAGTATCCACATAAAATTAAAGGATCTATAAAACTGAAGGGTTAAAATTGATGATCAATTATCAACCAAAGAATTTTCCCTTGACATAAAGTTCATTCAAAATGGCCGACACAAAGCATTCGATATCTTTGAACCAAAATGTTTTTCTTTGATTTTCCTCTTGTTAAAATACTTTGCAGTATTGTTGTGCAGTAAAGCATTGTAACAAACTCGTGTTTCCCATAGATTTTATAACTTATTTATTTATTAAAAAAACACTGTTTGCGCTAACTAGCGACAATAGCATGCTAACTTTTTTGATCGTGACTCTGTGACATAAGATCTCCTAAATGCAGAATTGCAAAAGGAATCTTTATTTTTCTGTTATTAAATATTCTATACATATATAAAAAGTACATATGTACATATACATTATCAAGTTATGATTCATTCATTTATAATAAAGCATGAATACAATATTTATGAACACTTATGTAGACATCTATTGTTGCATTTTATCTTTGTTTTCTATCAAAATTCTAAATAATCCTTTCATTACGACAGAATTATAAAGTGAAAAAAAAGACTCGTATCCAAAGTTTTGCTGAGGAGCTGCACGAAGTTACGGCCAGAATCTAAGGCACGCCATAAGAAATGGAGACAGAAAGCACGTGGTAGAATGAATGAATGAGTAAAATGTAAATATAGAGTGACAGGGATTCGACCTACAGACCTGTCGATGTCACTAATAGGCAGAACTTTATTGATCCCTCAGGAGGTCTCCTTCGGGAAATTGTTAATTGTAATAGTTCTGCGCCTCGTCCCTGAGGCGATGTGGTCGGTGGAGGGGGTGAGATGTGGCGGATGGGAGGGTGAATACTCACTGTTGACGCTACCTGCTAGTGCATTAATGTTGTTCAGGCCTACGGTGGCGCCCGCCAGGCCCTGCAGGGTCCCCAGAGAGGTCAACGAGTTCATCGCTCCGGCGTTGGAACCCGCCGTGGTTCCTGGTGGTGAAAGAAGATGGGCGAAAAAAGGAAGGGTAGGGAAGGAAAGGAAGGATAGTAGGAGAGAAACAAAGTGGACATGTCAGATCAACATGAAGCAGGTAAAGTATAAACGTATATACAATTATAATAACACACACTGATTGTTTTATCTGTCGTGAAGATATTTCAATGAAACTTTCACTGAAAGAAAATGGGCTTATGTAAGAATTTTAGACTTAATCTGGATTTACAAACTTTTTTTTTTTTACTTTCATGGCTTCTTAATTCCACGGTTTACGTGTCTCGCTCTGACTTTGTCCTGCTTTTTTTCCGACTTTAGGGAACTTCTTATCAAAAAAAAAACAATGGTTGAATCTGGGAATTAAATTCTTTGTTTTTTAAATAATAATAATAATAATCAATTTTATTTTGAGGATCCTTTGTGGTCACTCAAGTTCATAGTACTTATTAAATGTCATGTGATATACGTTCCTTGACAGGGGTATGCACTGGTCAAGTGCTTTACTAGTTTAGAAATATAAAATAAGATAAAAATAAAATAAATAAATAAACATTTATTAGCAAAATGTAATAGTAGATACAAAGGTTTTTAACAATTACAGTAAATAAATACTTTTATTTTTTCATCCTGTTAAAGCAGCAGCAAAAAAAAAAAGAAAAATTATATATTTTTAAAGTTACCAGAAGGATAAAAACAAGAAATGCAGAAAGTTATAATATAAACATGTGGTACGTGGCAACAGCGCATTTGAGGGGCTGCAAAATTGCAGTTACATTGTTCTGACATTAGGGGGAGACAGAACCTATATTTACAATTCTACGCGTTGCTGCTTTAACTCCACATTTAAGAGTTTTGACATATATAACTACTCTTTAAAAACGTGCTCAGATAATGTGGCTTTAAATTAGATTTGGGGCGTTTTAAACAATAGCGTGAACCGGGCGGCGAGGCCGTCCTACTGGGAGACCACCAGACCTCCGAGGGGTGGAAAGTGGAACGTGGCGTATATTCAGCGGAACTTTCTCCGCTATCATAATGGGAAAGCGCTCGTCCTTGCTAGACGCGCTCTTCTCATTTGCCTTATCAGTAAGTGTCGGGCCAATACCCTTCCACCGCCAGTTAAAGCTTCCTTCGCCACGACATTAACGCTGCGGAGGCTGGGAGGCTAATGGAAAAATCACAATATCAATAAATTCATCTTTTAAGTGGAAGGAGGAAAACTAGAAGCAATTTAAGAGGAATCTGAACTTGAAGGCTAACACTTTCTCTGTGGAGGTTTTTATCCTCGTACTCTGTCAGTTTAGCAGGAAAGACTTAAACATAAACTCCTTTTATTGAATAAGAAAGAGCTGCAGTATAGACTGTGGGAGGGAAACAAATAAATAAATAAAAAAGAAGCTTGAGCGTGTGCTCCGGATTTATCAGGTCACATGTTAGATTCACGGATAACTGCGAGAGATTCGCGGCTGTAAACACGTCCAAATCACAAAAGACCAACGCAAGCAGAGACATGCGCTACACACACAAGTACAATAAGTGGCATTCTAAAGCAAACAATGCACGTCAAATTAAATCAAAACCGTGGTCGTCACTGACAATACACATTGAACACACACACACGCACACATACACCTGTACACACACACTGATGTGCAACACTGCTGGTGAGATGGCGGTTAAGGAGGTCTTTTTTTTTTTTTTTTTCTTTTTTTTTAGTCCAGATATAAATATAAGACTTAACATATTCATTTACCCTTGGTTTCATCAAAGCGAGGCCAAAGCAGGATTGCCGCTGAATATATTAAGAAATGGGTGATAAAGGAAGCGTTATGTGGGCACAAAGAAAGAAAGCGTCGGCCTGTCTACATGCAGAGCGCTTCATATGTTGCATTTCAAACAGTTCATAGCATGTTATCAAGATTCAAATAAGGAAACACAAATTAAAAAGTTTGAAGATTTGGTACCATAAAACATTTTAAATAGGCAACACATCGCAAAAATACCAATATTTCAACCTTTTAATCCAGTTTTCTATTTAAATAAATATATTTTATTTCATTTTGGTTAGTTTTTCAAGACACATAAAGATAATAAATGAGTAATTTCAAAGAAATTCAGAGTTTTTTACTAGTGATGTGTTGATGAAGCTTCATGAAACAGTTGATGAGGTATCATGATACAGTGTCTTTATTTTGAAAGGCCACTAGATGTCACTCTCAGTTCAAAGTTATTAAATTAAAGTAGTAGATCGGAGCCTAGTCTAGTGGCCGTTTTCAGATGAAGACACTGTATCATGATACACTGTTTCGTAAAGTCTCATTAACACATCAGCAGTTCTTAGTAAACACAATTATTAAAAAAGTATTTTGTAGCACCGACTTCTTCAACTGACATGTCTTTAATATACTCCAACATTTCATAGCAGATGATGAACATTCCAATAAGAAAACAAATAGTTTGAAGATTTGGTACCATGACACATATATAACCAATAATTCAACATTTTAATTATTTATTTCAATTAAATAAATACGTTTTATTAAATTTTGGTTAGTTTGTCAACACAAACAAATAATTAATGAATAATTTAAAAGCTATTCATAGTTTTTACTAGTGATGTGTTGATGAGGCTTCATGAAACAGCTGATGAGGTATCATGATACAGTGACTTAATTTTGAAAGGCCACTAGATGGCACTCTCATATTAAATTATTCAATTCGAATTAGTAGATCGGAGCCTAGACTTGTGGCCGTTTTAAGATGTTGTATCACATTGTTTCGTGAAGCCTCATCAACACATCACTAGTTCTTACTGAACACATTTTAAGGTTGTTGTTTTTTTCAACTTCAACTGACATGTCTTTAATATACTTTTTTTTTTAGTATATTGTCTCGAACAATTCTATTTATTACTCTTTATTATCTTCAATCCTTTATTTCATTGAACTTTAATTTCTGATATTATTTTATTAAATAATATCCATTCATCTTAGTCCTGTTCTGACCCATGAATCTATCTTTCTTTTTTTTTAATGGTACCACATTTTCAAAAACGTAAAAGACACAGTTGTGATGTACTTTAAATCATCTAAATGAACAACTGAAGCAGCTGAAGACCCCGAGTTGTACAACAACAACAAAAAAAATATTGGTGGTGTTTCAGCGACACATGCAGCACAGTCGGAGCTGCCGTTTCTCACAGAGAAAGAGAAGAAAACCAAAAAAAAAAAAAAGAAGAAGGACTGAGAAGCCGAGCGAGGAAGAGAGGACGAGAAAGAAAAGACAAGTGCCAAACAGCTCAGTGGAAAGCGAGATGGAAGCGGCGTTCATGTCGAGGAGGAGAGAAAGAAAAGAAGGACTTTTTAGAGTCTGGTGAGAGCGTTTTTTTCAAAGTCATGCTCAGTCGGGGAAGTGAGCTCCGAAGAAAAAGAAGACCACGGCTGGTGGAGCGAGGCCCGAGAGTGGAGAGGGAGGAGGATGAGGCAGGAGAAAAAAATGGAGGATAAATAAATAAATAACAAAGTTGAGGGGAAAGTTATTAAAAGATATTTCACTTTAAAGACAGAATTACTTGAATCTAAGGAGAAAATATAACATTGAGAAATATGTTCACCAATGGTTGATTTAAGGATTTTAAAATTTTTAATCACATTTTATTTATTTTAATTCAAAATTAAAAAATAAAAAGTCTGACAGTAGTATCAGAACGATAAGACACACGTTATAAACTTAAAAAAGTAAATTCTGAGGTACAAAAAAACTATAATATTTATTAGCCTAACACAATTCAAAATAAGTTTGTCCATCTATTCCTAGTAATACAGTCTGGTAAGCATGTTTTAAAATACCTGTTTAAATTGATACAACACTATTTATTGCATTCACAGTTGGCTTTACCATAAAACCTCCAGTAGACAGCCAATGGAATTTCAATTATTGTATAAATCTTTTTTAATATTAAAGTTTGAATCACAATCTCTTTAAAGATAAGCTTAAGACACATATTTAAACCTTTGGAAATTAAATAAATAACCTGCCCTTCTACTCATAGCATTACGGCCTGTCACATATGGTGTTTTAAAACTATTTATTTACTTATTTACTTACTGATTTAACAATATTTTAGTGTATTAACAAAACAAAATAAAATCGATTTAAGTGTTTACTTAAATGTGTTCACAATTGGGTTTACCGTAAAACCTTGAGTAGACGGGTAATTCAATTATTTAGTTTAGAATAGGGGTGGGCAATTAAACCCAAACAAAGAAAGGACAATATAATATAGATCAATAACATCAGAATAAATTCTCTTAAAAAAGTAATGATGCCCTTAAATGGTGATAATACAATGTAATTTCAGTGTATATCCTTTCATCATATACACATAATATACAAAATATGAATCTTTTTAAATGTTAAATATGATAAAATTAACCAGTTAATTATATTTTTCTATAGTTCAAATACAAATAATTGGTTACTTTAAGGTATATATACCTATTTTACTGAATATAGAAAGTGAAAATATCTTATCTGATGAGGACAAAGATGGTGGCGTGAAGCGGCGTATGATAAACATGCAGGAATAAATGGAAACCACTTGGATCCGGACACACGTGAACTACAACGATTTGCTTGTCGTCTACGTCTCGTAGACTCTGAGACCAACTGGTTAAAAAAAAAGAAAAAAAAAAAAAAGTTCCACCAATGAACAACTACCTTTTTCCAAGAAGGTGAAGTGAGGCACACACACACACACAGAAACCAACACAAGTACACACAGAAACATGCACACGTATACGGTGTGTGTGTGTGACGCGGGTGTTGATCACAAACAAGAGGGCGGCGCGACAACGACGACAACAACCAAAATGAAAATGGAAGATACACACACCGGAGTCAACGACACCGACAATGACTCGCTGATGGGTTTTTTTTTTGGCGGTGGTGGTGGTGGTGGTGGTGGAGTTGGTGGCGTGCCGGGGGTCATGGGCGACAACACTGGTGATGGTTTACGATGGAGAGCAAAAGGCAAGGCGTTGGCGCCCCCCCCCTCCCTCACCCAACCGGAGTGGCTGCGGCATTACCTGGGCTGGCCAATGCTCCCAGGGAGGCGGCGTTGGAGGACAGGGGGTTTGCGGTGGACGGGCTGGCTGAGTTTTGGGCCGCCGCAGCCGCCGCCGCTAAAGTGGCCAGGTTCTGCAACTGCAGAGCACTCATACCTGGAGAGAGGAGCCAGAGAGGTTTGGTGTCAGACCTGGGGAGCGAGGCGCGCCCGGAGGGCCCGGCTGGTGGACTCGGGCGGGGGGGGGGGGGGGAACGGGGGACAGCCGGAAATCAACGAGCGTTAGCGGTTCCCGCAGGGAAGGGAGTGAAAGTTTGAAGCCTGGAAAACTGTAACTTTCGACACCATGAAGGCACCGCCGTGTGTGTGTGTGTGTGTGTGTGTGTGTGTGTGTGAAGATGCAACAGCAGCTGATTTCTTTAATAAGTCCCAGGACGTGTGCGAGTCAGTCGGAGCAGCTGCTGCCGTGGAGGCTTCAGTAATCTCTGTGATTTAGTCAAATCTGTTTCTTTTTTTCTTTTTCTTTTTTTAGCGAGTCCCAACTGCACCCCATGTTTAGTGAAGAGTTCACGACTTCAATGGAGAAGTTTAGAAGATGCTTTCAGACTAAAAAGAGCGTGAACGACCTTCGATCAACCATCAGTCAAAGACTTGAAGAAATATTCTGGATGTTTGGTTTCATCGTCTGCTTTTAATTTATTTTTTAATTCATCGTAAAAGATTTAATAAAGGTTGATGCAAATGCTGCCTTCAGGGTCGCCTCTAAAAGTGTTTTAACTTCACATTAGCTGGGTTGTCACTACATTTTGAACGAATTTATCCTAAAAAAACCATTTTGTTTTATTCATCACAAACGCAAATGAACCCAAAACGGACACTGTTATAAAACAACTCATGTCTGAAATAGCAACTTCAACTAGTTCTTGTTTTGTATTTTTTTTTAATTTGCTCCTCCCATGATGCAACACTAATAGACTCAGGGACTCATTCATTCCTTGTGTTATTATACTGTTTTAGTTTGGGGGCAGGAGTAGAGTGAAAAGATGATATTCCATGTAAATCCTTGAATCCTTTGTTTTTGTTATTTTTAGTTGAACTATGTTCTTTATCTCTAGATTTAGATTGTGTCATCTTGTTGTTTCTTTTTATTGCACTTTGTTCTTGTTTTAATGAATCTATCGTCTCTCTAATGAAAACCCAGCTTGTTGTAATTCTTTTTTTTCATATGCCCTGAATGCAGCATTTAAATACAACAAGCTGAAAAAAATATATAAGTATCCAAAATCAGTAAAAGCAGATCGTAAACCAAACCCTGGTCCCATCATCTCTGAATAAAAAAATAAAAATAATTAAAAACTTCAAAACTCGACTAAAAGAAGCGTCTTACATATGAGATCCTAAACCAGACAATTGTTCATAATTTTTGTAGATAATTTCCTTTAATAAAAACAAGATTTTGTTTGATAAAAAAAGTTACATCATATCAATTTTATCATTAATGGTTTGATCTTGTGCGTGATTGTAACAATACGCCTGAGGGGGGCGCTGTTGTTTTCAGAGACAAAATCGGTGCATTTAAAATAAATATGTTTTTTAGAAAAAGTGTTTTCTTCAAAGACATAAACTTTTTTTTTGTATTTTAATTAAAACTTTAATATTTAATCAATTAATAATATATAAATAAACTTTATTAATCCTCTTGAAAACACATCTGGTCACAGATATGTTAAACAAGTTTTTTTTTAAGTGCATTTATAGCCATTATTAATACATTTTGATATTGAATCTATAATTTATGAATCTCAAAATTCAACAAAATGTTTTGAGAAAACAAGACGTGCACCTGAGCTGCGAGCCGTCAGACAAAATACAGCGAGTTTATCGCAGCTCTCGGATCCCAAATGGCTCAACATGTGTCAGTATGGATTTTTCCATTTTGGAGAACACTTGTGCGCTCTTGGAAAAAAAACAACAAGACATTGTAGATCTCGACAAACGGGTAATTTAAGTGGCACTAGGAAGCAAATAAATGTCTATATTCTGCCGTTTAACTGCCTCCTTTTTTTTTTTTCTTTTCAAGCGGAAACGTTTAGAACCGAAGTAGAAGTCGAATCATTCCAGAAGTTAACTCAAAGGAAATACGACTCCGATTCCAACGAGGTGGAATATTAGCAACATATTGTTACTCATATTGAAGCTCTTTATTTTTCTAATCTTCTCTCTAGCATTAGCATCAGAAAAGATGAAACATCTTATTTTTACTCATCAATCTTGATCTTCTTCATTCATTTATAGAAAGTCATTTTAACAACCAGGATCTACTTTTACACAAGATGCTATTAGCATTCATGCTAACTTACCATTACGGCTAAAATGTAAAACACAAACGTGGAATTCTTACTTAAACACTTTTAGTTTTAGTATTTAACGAGTTAATCAATCAATAATTCATGGTAATGTTTAGTTCATATGTTGATTCAAAAACAGGAAATATTCTAAATTATTTTTAGCTATTAGCATTTGTATGATTTTGTTTTGAATAAAAAAATGAATCATCTTTTCATATTTTTATTTATTTTTTAAACGGGGTGCACTGGTGTCTGCAATAATAATATAAAAATATATATATATATATATATATATATATATATATATATATATATATATATATATATTTGTGAGGTCAAACTAAAACCAAAATAATAAATGCATCAAAAATAAACATTGAAATTATGTTTATTTAACTTTAAAACTGTTTTAAATAAGATCTCTTTCATTGGTAGTATTTATCTTGAATTTTAAAAATATAAAATAAAGTACCAGTTTGTTCTCGAGTTAAAAATGTTCCAAAGAAAAGAAATATCTACTTAAATACTTCAAGAAGAAGTAAACCGATTGCAACATCCTTTTTTAATGGCTAAAGAACATTTTTGTTAATCCTTTTTATTACCAGTTTAGATAATGAATAATCCTCAATTGCAACAAAACACCTTAATCTCCTTAGAATGAACCGATTTCTAGTGATATTAAACCATCCATTGATATCCATTGACCATCAAGCGATTGGCAGACCTTTGTTTTTTTATGGCTCATATTCCCATGAAAAAGTTGCTTTAATCCACTCGAGAGAAGAGACGTTAGAGGGATGACACTGAGGTGTATGTGTCGTATATACAGCGGGATGTATATACACAACCATGAGCATACAAACGCACACACAAAGACGCCCACAAACAGGACAACATGAAAAAAGTTCGGCCACGGAGGGGTCGACAGGTATTTTTTCGTTCGACCACACATAAAATACAAGGAGAGGAAAAACCGTTGTTTCCACTCGTGTCTCACTTATTTCACCCAAAAATAAAAGACTTCAAAAGTGGTGATTCACGTTCTCCTCGGACCAGGAATGAAATTCCCCGTCACTGTCATTTCTCCTCTGACGGGCCGTCAACCGCCACAGATTCACAACCGAAAAAACCACATCTCTTCCCTTCCCTCTCGTTTGTCTGGATTTACTTCTTTAAGTTCCTCCACTTGTGTCCGATCCTTCCCCCGTTCACAATCTTTCATCTCCAACCTCTCCAATTCCATTTCTCAGCAGCTCCGCTCTTTTCTCTTTTCACTTCCAATTTCATTTCTTAGCCACCCTCCGCGTTATCGTAATTCTTCTCTTCCGAATTCCATTTCTTACCTGTTCTATTTTTAATCCTCCCTCTGTCGTTTCCAATTTCCTTCCCTCTTTTTTTTTTTTTTTTTTTTAATTATCAAGCTTTTCGCTGTCATTTCTCTCACCTTTCAACAGAGTCATTCAATTTTCCAATCAAAACATCACCTGCTTTTTTCCCCCTATTTTCTTAAACTTTTGCTGGCATCAGTCGACTTGTTTTCCTCTTTCATTAGAATCAAACCGTCCTGATTGCAAAAACAACATGAACTCTGAGTGACAGCTCTATTCTTCTACAGGAAAAAAAATGGTTCTGAAGATTTTTTAAACTTTTCAAAGGGAAATTATGTTCATTCAATTGTTTCCTAATCTAGAAAATATGTATTAATGTATGCATAACTGTATTCTGGGATCATTGCTCATCTTTAAATGTGTTTGTTCTTCTACATATACATGCTAGTATTAAAGATCCAAGTGATTCATTTGTTTTTTCTCTCCATAATAGAGACCTCAAGCTCAGAATAGCGGTGGTGTCAGACTGCAGACTCTGTAGTTTTGGGGCCACGGCGCCACATTATACTGATTTTCTTCTTAGATGTTAGCTGGTGTCAGGCTAGAAATATAATTACAAATATAAATGTGTTTATTTGCATCAATTTATTCAGCCGATTAAGTGTTAAATAAGTTAAAAAATAATAAAAATGATTAAATTGATAACTGGCGACAGTGTGTGAGAAACTAGAGGTTATTTTTATTATTTTAAGTTGTTGAATGCGATGATTTTGTGCTTCTTGAATAAACTTTTAAATAAAATATAAATATATTGAGAACTAGAGAAGTGATTTCATTTATATTACGTGGATAATTAAATAAATGAACTGATAAGAAGGTAAATACAGGCATTTATTAAATGATAAATTCATTAAGTGATATACTGTATGTAAGAACAAAATAATAAAATATAATAATGACTGATTTATTAAATGATTAAATTGATTGAAACTAACAAATAATGTAACTGATCGACTTAATCGCAAGGGATACCACAAACACATTTGTTTTCTGGCTTTCGGGTCACCTTGACCCTGAGATAAGACAAGGGTTAAGAACTGTTTCAAGTCCTACCACAACAGATACAGTAAAAGATAATTCCACATTTGTTCTGGCGGAAAAGGGTACAATCGGAAACTATTTAGTAAAAGAACAGGAGTGAAAGTTATTGTAAATAAGTAAAATAATTTGGAATCTTTGTTTGTTTTCAAGTCAGTTTAGTGTCATAAAGAGGAAAACTTGTGTGTTTTTTATTTTTATTTCATTTTATCCAGTTAAACTTTCACGACACAACAACAGTAATGTAGAATAAAACCTTTAAATGTAACTTACTCAAGGGACTAATAGGCCTCTATGTAGAGAAAACACACACTTAGTAAAAGCCACAACATGGGAGCTGCTTGGCGGAGGTCTGCGTTATAAAATATCCTGAAATTCCTAATTAATTATTGAAACTTTGATAAGCAAAGATTGACTTGTCAGGTAGGTATAAAATACTGTTTTTTCCCTTCTTTTTAACATTGTATCCATCTTAAATTTTAATTTTAAAATTTACATTTTACAGATTAATTTTAAATATTCCAGATTAAATATGAAATTCAAAATAAAATATATGTGTCATCTTGTTCTTCCTCTTTATGTTCTTCTTATTTTATTTTTTATGTATTATTTTTTATTGTTTATGAAAAATTGCTGGCTATTGTAAAAAAACAATTTCCCAAAGGAGACCTCCTGAGGGATCAATAAAGTTTTACCTTACCTTACCTTACCTTATATGCGTTTACCCTGTTTTGTGAATATATATTTTTTGTTTTCAATTGACTCAATTGAACATGGTAAAAGGGATGATTTTTATCTTAATTGAAGACGACATATTAATGTTGGATACTTTTTTCATTCCTTGTTTTTTCTTTTTTTCCACTACACCAACTTGTACTTCATAAATAACTAACCACATACTAAAAAAATATATAAATAATTCAGTCCCTAAACTTTCAACTGGTTTCATGTTATTATCAATGTATTTTTGTTATTATTATTGTTTATTATTGTGTATTTAACAGTGTTCATTTGATTCGATTTAATTTATGTCACCTCCATAAAAAAGAAATGTTGTTATTTTTTTGTTCTTCCAGACTTCATCGTTGGATTAAACACATTTATTAATAAAGTTAAAATATTTAAGGCAAAAGTGGAAAAATACATGAAAATTAAATGTATATATATATATATATATATATATATATATATATATATATATATATATATATATATATATATATATAAATATATATATATCTTCCAGACTTCATCGTTGGATTAAACACATTTATTAATAAAGCTAAAATATTTAAGGCAAAAGTGGAAAAATACATGAAAATTAAATGTATATATATATATAAATATATATATATATATATATATATATATATAAAAATATATATATATATATATAAATATATATATATATATATATAAATATATATATATATATATATATATATATATATATATATAAAATAACACAATCAATGGTTATTCTCTAAATCATGATTTTAATGTTCTTTAATGTCTTTTTTATCAATTATTTAATTATTTTAAATTTGCTTTTATTCAATTCAGATTTCTAGTATGGATTTCAATCACTTAATGATTATACATTCCCTAGCAACTGTTTTCATGTTTTTCTCATTGTATTTTTGTTATTATGATTATTATTATTATTATTATTGTTGTATTTAACAGTGTTTGATTTGATTTAATTAAATGTATTTACACCTCCATATGTTTAACGGCAAAATAAAAAAAACTTGTTGTTATTTTTTTTGTTCTTCCAGACTAATCTTTCCTGACAAAAATATCTTTGTGTTTCAACATCTCTGCTCCGCCGCCGCCCGACACCGATTCTTCCCCACATTTGTCAAAGGCTATCTCTCATTGAACTTACATTTTCGGGACAGTTATAAAGGGAAGATGGAGCAGGCGGAAGATAAAAATAACTGGGTTAGATGGGAATAAAGTGAAGATGAAGCTGCACACTGTGAGAGAGACACTATTGAGGCAAAAATCTACTTCCCACAATGGAGTTGTAGTGCTCGAGCCGTGCAGATGGCAAGAGCGAGCGAGTGTGTGTGTGTGTGTGTGTGTTTGGTGGTCTGCAGTCTGCATTGAAACGCCGGCGTCGTCTAATTGAATGCTCATTGGTGTAATTGAAGCCTCTCTGCTCTGCGTTTCATCACGTTAAAGACGGAGACCAGATGTCATTCAGATGTCTCTCATCGCTCGCCAATCACTGACGCTCGCTCACACACTCGCTCACACACTCGCTCACACACTCGCTTCGGCGCAGATGGACGACCGACAGATCCTTCCAGCCCCCGAAAAACACAGGCTAGTTTTTTTCCAACGTTCAATCCTGAGACGGATCTCAGTGACAGGAAGGAGAAATCTTTAAATCCAAGATAATATCTATTTACCGTGTCTTACTTTGGCACCTGGGATGGATCGAGCAAAGAAATTACACATTTTTTTACACTTTCAGAAGAATATTATCGACGTCATGTTTGATTTATTCTTATTGTGAGGATTTGACCCCCAGAACAGCTTCAACAAATCATATTTGAGAGGAAAAAAAGTTATGAATTGTAAAGGTATTGGCTGCACAAATAACAAATTAATGTGGTCTTTGGCATCTATATCCCAAAATAATATTTACAGTTATATATAAACAAAATAACAATAATAATAATAATAATAATTAAAGGGAAATTATAGCTATTGTGTGTACATTTGTGTGGGTGGGACTGTAAACAACTATGTGAAAAATAACATCAATTCAGTTGTTTTTTTTTAATCTATATTAGTCACCGATAATGAGAGAAGTTTCGTTTGTATTAAAGCAACAATAAGTAAGATTTTGTCATTAATTTAATCCATTTTTATTTTCAGTCATGAGTCATGTAGAACTATCGCTTTTGATTTAAACGATGGGGGTCAAGGGTCAGAGGTTGTGTTTTATATGAAGTACTTAGAGACTCTTTACCACGCACTGATCTACTAACCTTGTATTTACCAAATGTAAATACGCTAAAATAACAAGAGCAACAACTAAGAATAAAAATTGCATTACGGTCTGGTATAATAAAACAATAACTATGGAGTCTTTCATATAGATTAGCGTTCAAAATAAATTCATAATATGGGGCCTCAACTGGTCAGGGGGCCACTGGAGGACAATTCTAAGCGAGACAGGGCCACAGGAGGTTGTTTAATCTGCACGTCTTTGATACAAATTATCTATATTTTGGTGTTTTTTTTAAATATATATTGAACATATGTTATTCATATCTATGTATAATGTTTGATTTATACATTTATATTCATGTTAAAGGTACCAAATAAATAAGTTAGAGTAAAACTGTATAACAATAATAACAATAATGTATCCAAATATACTAACAAAATTGCAAGTATAGAAAAAATGTAGGTACTGGGTATAAATTTTGGGTTTTCTAAAAAATAAATAAAATAAAAATGTAACGTTTGTATTCTTTAGATATAGAGAATATATCATTTATACTTATGTTTAACATTAAAATGTACATCTATATCAATATAAAAGGAAGAAAAAAAAAAGTAAAAATGTTTAATAATAATAATGATAATGTATCGCAAAAAAAATTGCATTTTGGGAGACGACTTTTAAGTTATTGAGCTTTTTTGGGGTTGGAAATCTGAATATTTTTCTTATTTATAAATATATATCTTTTTATTTAATATCTATATTCATGTAAACGGTACAAAATTATTAATAAAAATACATCAATTTTTGCTAACAAAATTGATAATATGGAAAAAAAATGTATTGGTATTGGATACATTTACATACAATGGAGGATACATGTAGAAATAAAATATATAATAAGCATTGTGGTTGATAAAAATAAACCTGGTTGAGAATCAATATTAACAGATGAAGGTGTAGAAAAGAAACGTGTGAAGCTGGAGAAAGAGTGATAGAAACAAAGCTCGAGAGAAGAAAAAAGACGTGAAAATGATCCTGGTTAGCCTCCAAAAAGACATTACAGCTCCTCAAGATTTTCATCTTGGTCAGAGTAACTTGGAGGCTTTTTTCCCTGAGCTTAATATAGAACTCTTTGCATTTTTTATCAGCTTCACTTAAGAGAATTAGACGATCCCTCATCGCTGTGTGTAGGAATCAAGGATTTTAAATCTCAGACATTATTATTCATATGATTATTTCTCTTGACAATAAGATACGTAATAAAGTTGTGTGTAAATGTTGCATTAATTCTTAATATTTCTAGTTCATCAGTTCATCAACGCTAGTTGGAGATGTGACTCGAAGTTTTGCTGCAAAATCTGAGAAAAAACTTTGCTCCTTCAATGAACTAATTTCCTGAACTCACCACCAGAGGAATTACCACGTACCTGAACGCAACACAGGGAAAGCTCAGGTTGATTAAATTGCCAATTGAATTGTTTGTTACTGTTTGTTTTGTGGCTGTAAATTAAAGAACTCTTTCTTCATGGAAAACTGTTATGTTTAAAGTTTATTTTAAAGATTTCCTCGTGACTTTACTGGTGGTTTTAAGGTGGAAAATGTCAAAAGAATTTTGGGAAAGTACCAAAAAAAAACTTGAATCCTGACCTAACTGGGCCAAAATGAAGGTAAACTAAAAAATTAGCTCAAGCAGCAAATCTATTTCATTATTCAGCTTTTTAATTATGATTTTCCTCGCGTTTCATTTATTTGAAGCACTTTTTCATCAAATTAAACTTGTTATAAAAAACAATAATCATCGGTTTCCATTGATTTGAAGTGACTCAGGCAGGAACTGTGTGAATAATTCTCAGTGTCATTCAAAAAGCTGCTGGAAAAGATTATACGATTCTCTTTTTAAGGTCCTTTAGAGATTTGGTCGACAACCTTTTTTTTTTGGCCACAAGCACCAGTTTAATGTCGGCATCATACTGACAGACTGACCTCTTAGATAGCAATAGTAAAATTAAATGATATAGTGTATTATTTCTATCATTTTTACAGGCTTATTTCATGACTTAACTTGACTTGAAAAAGTCAAACTCTATCGTAAATTCATGAAAAAATACATTTATTTTTTCAAAACATTCGTATCGCACTAGTTTAACCAGAGGGATTAGAACCCTCAACCTCCTAAAATAACTCTGTAAAGAGCTTATTAGCCAATATCAATAATGCTATCAATGCCCACTAGCAAGTGTATATAGGAGGTGGTATCGTGGAGGTGGGTTGTGTATTTGCTGTGACTGTGTGTCCAATTAAATTTGTTGAGACTTTCCCATGTGAAAAAAGCAGTGTTAGTAATTGTCTATAGTTGAATTTTAAATAAATAAAATATACTATAATTTAATTTACTTCAGCAACTGTTGTTCAATACATTAATAATTATTGAGACATAAGTTGTTCATCGTTGGATTAGACACATTTATTAATAAAGGTAAAATATATAAGGCAAAAGTGGAAAAATACATGAAAATTAAATGAATATAATAACACAATCAATGGTTATTCTCTAAATCATGATTTTAATGTTTGTCTTTTTATCAATTATTTGATTCTTTTAAATTCGCTTTTATTTAATTCGGATTTCTAATATGGATTTCAATTATTTAATGATTATAAATTCACTCTCATATATTAGATTTTTCATTATTCACACTTACAGGTTGATTTTTTTTAATTTTTCCATCAAATGGTTGCAAAGGTGAAGCTTCTGTAATTTAAGGATGCAAAAATGCACATTTTTCAAAGCAGGCAGAAGCAAAAATATCTCCCAATCGCTCCAGACTGTTAAAACTAAACGAGCCGTTTCAAAACCTCAACAGTAGAGGGCGCCACCGCGCAGTCCAACATCACCTCGAAAAAAAAAAAACGACACAATTAACCATTTTCTCTTATTTCTTTCCTCTTCTCCCTGCAATTCATCCCCGACAAAGCCGCGGTGCTACTGTTACACGCCCAGGGCACAACTCTTGTCTGGCCTCATTAAAAGATCAAGACAAATCTTAGCGAGAGTTAATAAATCTTCAGGGCAAAGATCTCTCTTTGCTCCACCACGCGAGTTCATCTCTTATGCTCTTTGGTCCTCTTTAGAAGTCTGTGAAAAAGAAAAATAACAAAGAGGTGCAACAAAGAGTCGTCGGGGGCCACGACTGATCGACCCTAGGTTTTTTTTTTTTTTCGGGGGGGGGGGGGAGGAGTTCAGGGCCTGGATTTTGACTCACCGGCCATCTGCTGGATCCCGCTGAAGGCTCCCAGGTTACCGGAGGAGGTGGCCTGCTGGAGGAGCTGCAGAAGAAGAAGAAGAAGAAGAAGAAGAAGAAGAAGAAGAAGAAGAAGAAGAAGAAGAAGTGTCAGTGGAGCTTCAAACAAGATACTCCAGGAAAAAAAAAAACTTGCGCCCACGAGCAAACAAGTCGCTCACATATTTCCAGCTCCTCTTCTTCGCCCGTTTGTATTCCGACACGATTCTGGCAGATAAGTTGAGCATGAAAGCTCTAATCTCGCCGACTAATTAGATTCCCTCAAAAACAAAACCGGAATACTGATGCCGTCAAGAAGAAAAAAAAAAACCTCATCCTTCAAAGCCGTGAAATAACAGCAAATTAACATCTTGTTTGATTGGATGTTTGTGCGCTTTTTGGGTTGGGAAGCGAAATAAATGACAATGATAATCACTGTTTGGCACAAACCATTGTTGGGTATTAGTCGTTTGTTTTACCGTCACGCGGAGGAAGAGAAATCATTTGGTTTCTAATGTCCGATTAAGAACGGATTACTTTCTTTTTTAAAGTCGCACTTGTGTGAAAGTAGGAAGTGATTTATCGGCTTCGACAGTTTTTGTGCGTGAGGTGTAAGAAAATAGTTGTTGTTTTTTACAATACTGTGTCAATATTCAACAGCACTGCTTTTTTTAGCTTTCAAATCACTTTGATCATAGTTATTTTGTGGTTAATATTTCAATAAAGATTGCAAAAGAATTAAATAATTCGAATTTAAATATTAAATTCCAAATAATCACAGCCTTTTGTTCATTTTTGTGTTGCAATTCAACTTCCAGTCGCTAGATGGCAGCTAAAAGAACAATGAAATCCTACAAGATCCTGGTGATGACTGAGGACGAGAGGATACAGTCGACTCCATCAGCTTTTAAAGCTGATGTTTGGACATATTTTGGTTTGAAAACAAATGAAAGCAGTTATGACTTCGTCAAAAGGTCATGTGGTCTGTAAATTCTGCAACACCAGAGTCAAGTACTCGACAATACTACGATAATATCCTTGTTACTACAGTACTTATTGCACTGTATAAATTGAATGACTTTCTAGGTGATGACCTAAATCCTGCTTTTCCCATTAGTTTCTGTGTTGTTTCTTAATGCTATAATAAGAAAGAAATACTTTTCCAAATAGATTCCTGGAAACTTATTAATGTAGATAAACTCATGAACTTACAAAGCTAGCACTTGAGGAAATGCTAATGCTAACAAAAAGCCAAAGCAGGGAAATAATTAAAAAACAAAACACTAAAATGAATATGCATACACATAAACACAAACTAATTCGAAAATATATTTTCATAAAAATGGAGTTTTTTCATATTTTTTTCTTATGGGAAAATCCTGATATTTACATGAATGAATTTATGTCTGATTTTTTTTTTATTGTAAGACGCTTTTCCACCACACAAGGTCAACTATCAATGAAATATTTTTACACAGTCAAACCATATAACAAGTATAAACTAAGTAAAAATTCAAAATTGTAATAATACACGTGGATTATAGTAAAATAACGGCCAAATAGAGTGTAAATAAATATAGATATAGTTTGTTTGTATTGTGATGTTTTGGTGAGGCTTCATGAAACAGACAGTGATACAGTGATACAGTGACTTCATTTTATATCACTCCTGTTTTATAATATTTAACTCTGATCTACTAATTCAATGAAACCAGGCATCATTTTCAAACAGAGAGTGCCATCTAGTGGTCTTTCAAAATGAAGACACTGTATCATGATACCTCATCAACTGTTTCATGAAGCCTCATCGACACATCACAAACAGTAGAGTCTCTGGATTCAAACGTCGTAGAAAACATCAGTAACCTGATCGAAAAAAGTATTTTATCGAGCGACGGAGACTTCACCGTCTCTCAGTGAATTACTTTAACCATCTTTTATTTCCTAGTAAAATGTCTTCACTTATATCTCGTCAATTTGAATGCAAACCTTTATTTAAAGTCCTGTTCATGAACATCAATCTCTGCTCTAATTAATAAAACATTAAATCAGCTTAGTCCCTGATTTCTTATTTGCTTTTCTTCTCTAAGCTTCTTGTTTTAATCCTCTTCTTTAAATCAACTGATGATTGTAAAACAACATATTTTATTTTATAAAGAAAAATAATTAAGAAGCTCTTGGTTAATTTCTGATTAAAGCGGTTGATTGATTTTTTTAAGAATTAAAATAATCTTAACGTGCATTTAAATCTATTTCTTTCCCCGCTTAAGATTATAAGAATGGCGAACACGGATGAGCCGGGGAATGAGGTTTTTTTGTGAACAAAGCACAATAAAGCGGCGGCAAATGATTTTCGAAAAGTGCTGATGAGGGGCGGTGCAGCCGGCGTCCTCGCCCGCCTCGCTTCCTCAATTTTAACGATCCCGAGAGCGCCCGACGCCGTCCCAAACTAAATAAGATTTGGTTTAATATTACAAAAGAGAGTCGATTTTTCATAATTAGTGAATATATTACAAACACACACACGGGTGATCACTGCCTTCCGTTGGAAGCGATGACAGTCCGAGAAGAATAAAGTTACGGCGTGAATAATGACTCTTCCGGTCGTGTGTGTGTGTGTGTGTGTGTGTGTGTGTGTGTGTGTGTGTGTGTGTGTGTGTGTGTGTGTGTGTGTGTGTGTGCGGGGAAATATATTGAGGTGGTGATTACAAAAACAACTACACAACAGGGGGTTTATGATGTCATAAATTACATTTATTGAAATCTGGGGCGTCATTTGATTAGAGCCGTAAAAGAGCTTTTTAGAATTGATTCTTGTATGAAAGTAGTTTCATAAAAATGCGTTTACGGCTCGTTTGACTCAAATGACGCACACACACACACACACACACACACACACACACACACACACACACACACACACACACACACACACACACACACACACACACACACACACACACACACACACACACACACACACACACATACACACACACACACACACACACACACACACTGGGTGAATATAAATTTTGTTCAAACTAATTATTTTGTTTATGATGGAATTTTTGGTCTTACAAAGAGTGACGGGGCTTCATGAAGCATCGTCCTAGAGCGGATTACATGTCAGCCTGATAATATTTCGCTATTGTATACAACTCAAACCTAATATTTAACCACAAGCGACACCTACTGATCATGAAGACACTACCTTGTGTACCTTAAAAAAATACTAGCAACTAGTGATGTGTCGATGAGGCTTCATGAAACAGTTGATGAGGCATCATGATACAGTGTCTTCATGTTGAACGACCACTAGATGTCACTGAAGAAGATTGTAAACCAGAGAGTGACATCTAGTGGTCTTTCAAAATGAAGACACTGTATCATGATACCTCATCAGCTGTTTCATGAAGCTTCATGAACCACATGGAGAATAAACTCCAAATTATTCATTCATAAGCTTTATTTGTATTTGCAGATTACTCAAGTAGCATATTGATCTCTACTAGTGTATTACTACTCATCAACATACATTTCCCTTCTTGGTAAAGTCAATTAAATACATAATATACTGTATATATATATATATATATTATTATATAAATGCATACAACACCTGATATCTGTTTTGTTTGATGTGATGCAATTGCATGAATAAAACAAATCACTCAATTTTAATGAACCATACACATAAAAATGTATAAAACATAATTTAAGAGACTAATTTTGACTATTATTTATTAAAAGACCTGGTTAAAGACAGCATTGTGTGGTCGATTTAAAAGGGGTCCCAAACCACGGACCGCTTAAATGTTGCTGCGACCGATTATATTTATGTAACGATGTTCATATAGAAAAAAAGTCGAAATACAATAACGTAACCTGCAAAAAAAACCTGAATGAATGAAAAATACATTTCACCATAATGCTGAATCAGCAAATAGCTCTGGTCTGATTACAAAAAGATGCTTTGGCATCTATGTACAGTAATTGTATGCTGATGATAGTGTTCTGTATGTGTGTTTGTGTCTCCCTGCTTTTCAAGACTTTATGCCAATGTGTGCGTTTGTATTTTGTCATTATTTATATCGATTGAGTACTCGATACCAGAAGTTTATTTTCCAAAAATCGTTCATTTTCACTAGTCAAGAATCACTTGCTAATGTTATTTTAGAGAAATTCAGTTTCTTTTTTTTTTTTTTTTAAATAAAACACCTTCCAGACAGTAATAATCAATAGAATATTATATATATATACAGTATATTATATATTAGAATTATTATTATTTTTTCTTTCCAGTAACACATGTCTAATGGACTGGTACCAGTGTGTGGGAACCATTGAGTTAGTAGATCTAGTTATGTAAGTTTATTTTTGATAAAGTGAAGGAGATCGATGTCTCGTGAATTGATTGCTTTTGTCTTCCGCACGCAACTAACAAGAGAATGTTGATTATTCTGAGCTCCTTAGATCCATCTTTTTTACTATTTAATGGACTAAAATCGAATAAAATGTGGCCCCAGGCTTACATTTTATTCGTATATAAGAAGTAGAACAAGTGCATCAAACGACATGATTCGGAGTCGGAGCCGGTGAGATCGAGCCGAGATAGAGAGAGAGAGAGAGAGAGAGGCCACACTGCGAGGGATCAACGGAAGTTGGAAGCGTTTCACTTACAGCCAGGTACTGCGGGGTGAGGCCGCCCAGGCCCGTCAGGCTCCCCCAGGTGGTCGCGCTGTTGAGCTGCTGCATCTGCTGCGCCAGCTGCTGCTGCAGACGCCGCTGCTCCTTGTCCTTCTGCGTGTCGGCGAACTTCACCACGATGGGAGACGAGCAACCCTGCCGAGGGAAGAGAGAGGAGACGGCGGTGAGCGGGAGAACGTCGAGATAAGTGAAAGGAAAAAGAAAAAAGAAAGAGAGAGAAGGTCAGTGGTGATTACAAGAGCGAACAATTAGTCCACGATCACGACAAGTTAGGAACAGATGACACTTTGTTTTACTGCCCGTCACACAATAGTTTGCCATGATTTAAGAAGAAGGTTTGAGGCGCAGGTGAAGTTATAAGTATAACGTATCCTAAAAAATATCTTTTAGTCAACATCGTTTAAACAAAAATCAATGAAACATTTGACTAGAGTTCAGAAACACATTCTAACAAGTGTGTTTTCATTACATATTAACAAGGGAATAGTATATGTGGCTGTCATGAGGTCACATAAATGTATTATTTAACTCATTAAGGCATTAACACTTGTGTTATCTCAGGGTCAAGGTGACCCACAAAAGCCATAAAACAGTGATAGTTTGAGAGCTTTTTTCTTTCATTTGTTATTTTAGGGGGAAATACTTAAAAATGTAGTTTTTTTTAGGGTCATATTTCTAAATTAAATGGTTTTAAAATGAATTGTACACAATACAATAAGCTCATTTGGCTTTGTATTATGATGTAAAACTTTTTTTTTGTTGTTTTTAGAAAATATATGAAATGTAAAAATGTCATTTTTCAAAACAATCGGAAAATAAAATAAGATAACAAATGATATAATTTGCAACAAAATTACCGCTTAATCTTGTTTTATAAAGTCATTTGTAGTCTAAGAATAAATATTTTAAGTTTTCCCATTATATTGAAGCTCCTTTTAATTGTACATTCTTTCTTTTGGCCCCTTACGACAGTCATATAATAGTATATAATGTAACTTTAAAATAAATATGGGAACAATAGAGTGATGAGGCTTCATGAAACAGTTGATGAGGTATCATGATACAGTGTCTTCATTTTGAAAGACACTAGATGTCACTCTCTGCTTTATCAACTTTGTCTCTGATCTACTAATTCAATGAAACCCGGCATCATTTTCAAACTGAGAGTGGTCTTTTTTGATTAGGCTTCGTGAAACAGTTGATGAGGTATCATGATACAGTGTGTTCATTTTGAAAGACACTAGATGTCACTCTCTGCTTTATCAACTTTGTCTCTGATCTACTAATTCAATGAAACCCGGCATCATTTTCAAACTGAGAGTGGTCTTTTTTGATTAGGCTTCGTGAAACAGTTGATGAGGTATCATGATACAGTGTCTTCATTTTGAAAGACCACTAGATGTCACTCTCTGCTTTATCAACTTTGTCTCTGATCTACTAATTCAATGAAACCCGGCATCATTTTCAAACTGAGAGTGGTCTTTTCTGATGAGGCTTCGTGAAACAGTTGATGAGGTATCATGATACAGTGTCTTTATTTTGAAATACCACTAGATGTCACTCTCAGTTTGAAAATGATACCCGGTTTCATTGAATTAGTAGATCAGATCCAAATATTAAAAAGTAGAGAGTGACATCTAGTGGTCTTTCAAAATAAAGACACAGTATCATGATAACTCATCAGCTGTTTCATGAAGCCTCATCAATACAGCAGTCGTTGTCATTCAGAGTTCTTGTTTTCAGTGGGGTTTTTTGGTATTTTATTGAATTATTTTCAATTAAAAATATATATTCTCCTAACAGTACATTAAAGCCATCCCACCCGATAATAAGAACCTACAACCCAACCCATATTTCACTACATTTTTGAACTCACAACAAATAAAAAAAAAACCCCAAAAAATTCACAAGTGGAAAAAAAAAAAAAGCCTCAACTTTGATGGTCACACTCAGAGTGGCACAGGAAACTCTCGGCCCTACAGGGACTCCGTTATCTCCCAGTCCAGAGCGGCATTAACCAGAATGAGATTTCCTGACTTCTCCAACTATTTCATCAGCGCGTATGAAGAGGGACTTCTTTGTATCGTGTCGGCGGCGGCGCACGACGCTCGTGCACGGCTGCCCAAAAATTGGGGCTGACCAGCCACAGAAGTTGAAAGGGCAACCGGGAAGATTTAGAAGATTTGGACAATCGGAAGAGCGGCATCTAATTGTCGGAGATTTCTAGAGGCAGGACACACACACACACACACACACACACACACACACACACACACACACACACACACACACACACACACACACACACACACACACACACACACACACACACACACACACACACACACACACACACACACACACACACACACACACACACACACACACACACACACACACACACACTTGTGCGAACGGAACAAAAGCAGCTGGACGAGGTTGCAACAGCAGCCCGGGCTGGAGAAAATCATCATCTATCACATCACACTGTTCCACACACACCACAATCAAAGCCTTACTGGGGGCGAGACGCTCGGAAACAAAAGAAAACCTGCCACTGGAGAACAAAAACCTTTTGATTGAAACATTTTGTCGAGGCACAGGGGGCACTCGGCGTGGGAGAGAGGGATCGGAAGAGCTATTGGAGCGAAATTAAAACATTTAAATTAACCGCCGACTGTAAGAAGTCGAGCACCGGGTTGTGTGGAAACTGAGCGTGAAGGTATAGAATGACATGTGCAAAAAATATAGAATACTTTAGTCAATATTATGACCTATTTCAACAAAATAAATAATATATTATATTATAAAATATTAAAAGACTAAAAAAAGCTCACTTCAGAAACACAATTAAAGTTAAACACTATTTTTTATTTAAATATAAATGAATATCTAACTGTACTTACTGACTAACAATTGTATTAGTTTAAGTCATTAAAGATCTTTATCTGAGGACTTAAAAATATATATATTTTATAGGGTTTTTTTAGATTATATTTCTAAATAAGATGTATTTATAAGGAGATATTACACAATTAAATATCAACTTTCGCTCCTTTGGCTTCATATTTTAATGTCATGGAACATTTTTATGTTCGCATTAGATTTTTTGTTGTCGTTCGAAAATAAATGAACTGTTGAAAATGTCATTTTTCATAAAAATCTTTATATAAAATGAGATAGAAATTATATAATATGCAATCAAATTATTGCTTTTAGCTTATTTTCTCATATCATTTTTTACCATGTTTTTAATTAAAAAATGTGTAAAGTGAAACAATATCATTAATAAGGAACTTAAAATAAAAATAAGAACAATTTTGCTTTTTTTCGAAGTAAGAAAATAATGGCAAGGCTTCATGAAGCAGCTACTGAGGTATCACGATACAGTGTCTTCATTTAGAAACTTAAAGAAGCTTAAAAAAGTTTCCTGCATTAAAAGAAAATACTTTACTTTAAAAAAAGGCTGTAAACAGTTTGTGTTCAACAGAATTTTTTTTTTGGTTTAACAAAAAAAGAAAAATCCACTTTCACACTTTAAATGTATTTAGCTTTGATTTCTTAACCTTTATGATAATATTCAATTAGGTTTACAAAATTATTACTTATACCACTTCTACTTTTACAACTAATTAAACTACTGCTTCTACTACTTATACTTATACTACTAATTCTACTTGTACTTTTACTATTAACTATACTACTGCTTCTACTAATTCTACTCCTAATAATTCTACATTTACCATTAACTTTGACTTTAATACTCTAACATTGATAAAGTTTGAATCCAAACGTTCCACCCTGTCCGCACTCTACTCCGCGCAACAAACTAAAACCCAAAAACGACCCGCTCTGAACAATGTTGCTTCATCTACACTAGTCTCTCTTCTCTCTCCATCTCTTCTTCCTCCGATCAGGTCGTTCGATTTCTGAGTCTGGTTCTGCTCGAGGTTTCTGCCCGCAAAAAGGACGTTTTTTTCCTCGCCACCGTCGCCTCTCCTCGTATATAATGTTATTCAAACTGTAAAGTGTCTTAAGATATCTTTATGTAATGACACTTTAACATTGAATTGTAGTAATAGTGATGTTGAAGCAAAGGATTATGGGGAATCGCTTTAGATTATCGCAGTTTTTAGCATTTTGTGGGAAAATTGTAATAGTAGTTTATCTTTGTACAAACATCACAACTCGACATATACAGCAGGAAGTAAACCTGAAATCTGAAGTTACTCCACAATATAAAAAAGAGGATTATTTTTTAAAGGACTTAGTTTAAATTGTAATAAACATAACAAATCGAAGGTCGTGACCCAAAAGTTAACTTCTTTTCCGCTATTATTACGACCTTATCGCTTCCACAACATTCATATCGTAGAGCGGCATTAAATCCGTAATAATTAGAATGCTTGTTATGATGCCGCATTCATGGAGTTGCAGTCATTTAGATTATTGTAATAATTTTCCAATAAGTATTACGACTATCTTTTAAAACCAGTTTAACCGTCAGATAAAACCTAAAGTCGATTGATTCGTCTCGGTAATTCGAAATCGAGCGACAGAAAGATTTAATAAAAACTCTCGCGATCCTGAAGCGAAATGGCGAAAAAATGGGGGAAGAATCCATCCTTTAAACGTATAAACGGCAGCCGTCGGGATCGTCTCACATTCCCTAAGAACTCCCCGACAGTGATTAGTATCTACCTCTCCGTCCACGAGCATGTTTGACTTGAGATATTTATTCTCCCGACTGTGAAAGCCAGCGTCATCTTTATCTTCCGACACGTCTGGGCGTCTGAAGGCGAGTCCGGACATATTTACTCCGGCGCTCCACCAGTCATTTCGCCTCTTTAATCTGACCGCCGTCAGATGAAAGCGGAGACATGATGGGAGAATTGCATTCGGAGCAAGAGTGTCAGTGTGGGGCCTCGTCGCTGCACTCAATTCCCCATGAGACAGTCGCTTCCCATCCCTCGCTGCTAAATATCTCATTACTCCAGCTGACACGCGGTGAGTGGAGGAAACGCAACCCAGAATGAGAGTTCAGCCCCCGGAGAGGCGAGCGAGGGCCGGCGGCCTCTCCGGTGCTCGGCTCTGGATGGAAAACTGGGTTCTGGTTGAAAAAGCATTTGAACTTTTTCAAGGCATATTTCGCCCCTTAAGTCACTAAACAGCCTCTTCGAAAACAGGAAAATAGGGAATATGTGCAACCGACATCATCATTTTCATCATCTTCCAGGATTAAATCAATTGTTTTAGTATAATTTAAACTACTAATGGTTAAGAAACTATTTATTAAAGAAAAAACAAATTAACAATATTAAAGAAGAGTATATTGGTTAACTTTGACATATTGTATAACTTTATGCAACCGAAATTAGGATGATACAAGTTATAATGGCAAAGCACAATCATGTGCATTATATTTTTAGGGCAATATTGTTGAAAAATAAATTAAAATTAAAAGAATATTTTTAATTTTTTTCATCTTAAAATATCTTATTATAGGAAAACACTTTCAAAGTCAAGAACCACATTTCTAATCCCTGTAAAAATGTACTTTTTCTTTCATTGATCTTTATCAGTTTTTATTTTTTGGAAGTTTTTAATATCAAACGTTTTTAAATAACTTGTGATTTGAGGTTCACAGAAAAAATACTTGTTATATACAGGCTAGCTTGAACTTTTTCAAGGCATATTCGCCCCTTAAGTCACTAAACGGCCTCTTCGAAAACAGGAACATATGATATATGTGCAACCGACATCGTCTTCCAGGGTTTAATAAATCGTTTTTATTATAATTTGAACTATTACTGGTTAAAAAATTTGACTTTTTATTTAAGAAAAAACTAATTATCAATATTAAAGAAGAGTACTTGGTTAACTTTGACATATTGTATAACTTTATGCAACCGAAATTAGGATGATACAAGTTATAATGGCAAAGCAAAATCATGTACATTATATTTTAAGGGCAATATTCTTAAAAAATTAAATACATTTTTTGAATAGTTTTTATCTTAAAATATATTATTATAGGACAACATTTGCAAAGTCAAGAACCACATTTATAATCCCTGTAAAAATGTTCTTTTTCTTTCATTGATCTTTATCAGTTTTTATTTTTTGGAAGTTTTTAATATCAAACGTTTTTAAATAACTTGTGATTTGAGGTTCACAGAAAAAATACTTGTTATTGACAGGTGAGCTTGAACTTTTTCAAGGCATATTTGCCCCTTAAGTCACTAAACAGTATCTTTGAAAACAGGAAAATATGAAACATGTCAACCAACATCGTCTTCCAGGATTAAATACATAGTTTTTATTATAATTTTAACTACTAATGGTTAAAAGATGCAACTTTTTATTAAAGAAAAAACAAATTAACAATATAAAATCATGTGGATTATATTTTTAGGGCAATATTGTTAAAAAATAAATTAAAATTAAAGAATATTTTGAATTTATTTTCATCTTTAAATATCTTATTATAGGACTAAATTTGCAAAGACAAGAACCACATTTATAATCCCTGTAAAAATGTACTTTTCTTTCATTGATCTTTATCAGTTTTTATTTTTTGGAAGTTTTTAATATCAAAAGTTGTTAAATAACTTACAATTAGAAGTTTAGAGAAAAAAAACAACTTGTAATTGACAGGTGAGCTTCAACTTTTTCATGGCATATTCGCCCCTTAAGTCACTAAACAGTCTCTTTGAAAACAGGAAAATATGAAATATGTGCAACTGACATCGTCTTCCAGGATTTAATACGTTGTTTTTATCATAATTTGAACTACTGGTGGTTAAAAAATGTAACTTCTTATAAAAGAAAAAAAAAATTAACAAAATTAAAGAAGAGTATTTTGGATAACTTTATGCAATTTTTAGGACAATATTGTTAAAAAATAAATTTAAATTAAATCATTTTTGTCTTCCTCGTCCACTATACTCTGGTCTAAAATGTACATGTATTGATCTTAAAGTATCTTATTATAAGACAACATGTCCAAAGTCAATTACCACATTTATAATTTATAATAATGTACCTTATCTTTCATTGATCTTACTCTTTATCACTTTTTATTTTGGAAGTTTTTGATATCAAAAGTTTTTAAATTACTTTATATTTAAGGTTCACAGAAAACATCATCTTGCAAGATTTAATAGATTGTATTTTATTATCATTTTAATTACTGATTGCTTAAAATGTTACTTTTTGTTAAGAAACTAAATGTTTTCATTATAGAAAAAATCAAATAAACAATATTAAAGAAGAGTGTTTTGGCTAACTTTGACATTAGGATGATACAAGTCATAATGGGAAAGCAAAATCCAGTAAGTTATATTTTTGGGCTACATTGTTAAAAAAAAAGGAAAGAAGATGAGCATCTAAAAACATTTAAATTCTCTTTGTTTCTTGTCTGTCTTCCCATCAAAGTAGCATCAAAATTAAGTTAATATTGTCTTTATCTGCACTTCAGTGTCGTCAAAAATGTATATATATTGACCTTGTTTTTATTATATTTTATAATTTAAATGACTGATAAAAAAACAAACATGTAAAACATTTTTTATTATTAAACACATTTTTTATTTAAAAAACACTAATAAGAAATTTTAAAGAAGAGAATTTTAGCTAATTTGGACATAGTGTATAATTTCTGTAGATTATAATTTTGGGTAATATTGCAACAAAGGAAAGGAAAGAAAATTTTCAACTAAAGACATTTGAATAGTTTTTTTTTGTGTCTGTCCTCCCATCAAATTAACATCAACATTAAATGAATGTTGTTTTTCTTATGAGCACTTAAATGTCATAAAAAATGTAGATATATTGATCTTAAAGTATCTTTTTATTGAACAAAATTTGCAAATTTTCCAGAAAACTAGCGAGTCAAACTCCACATTAATAATCCCTTTAAAAATATATGTTTTTCTTTCATTGATCTGATTCTTTATCTATTTCTATTTTGTAAGTTTTAATATCAAGAGTTTTTAAATAACTTGTGAAAACAAAGGAATGCTATCAAGCCAGGTTTTTAGTTAATCTGCTCGACTTCGACAAATTTATCCTAAATTAACTAATTCCAGGTTCATTGCTTTGCATTAAACAACAGTACAGATATAACTGAATGGATGAAATACATCAATAAAGTTCTTATGATGCTCATTGTTAATCGTCAAGACGGTATTTTCAAATCATCCAAACATCAGTATTTATTTCCTGAGCTTTGGCATCAGAATGAGTTTTGGAAGTAGTA
This sequence comes from Callionymus lyra, assembly GCF_982586985.1. NCBI lineage: Eukaryota > Metazoa > Chordata > Actinopteri > Syngnathiformes > Callionymidae > Callionymus > Callionymus lyra. The sequence continues at coordinate 12,695,172 of NC_141820.1, forward strand.
GTTTGATTTGGGAGAAATAACTACTAACATTTGTGGATGTTTATATAAATTATAAAGACTGGTAAAATTGGCTAACAACTAAAAACCCTGAATTAATTGCCAAAGTTGTAAAATATCAGAACAACGCAGGTGGGATGTGAGGCTGCTGGGGAATAAATGGAATTTTCAATAAAAAAGTGAAGATAAGATTATTATCAACAGCAGAAACCTGATTAATCTCTGACATTAAATTGTTATCTTCAAACTTATTACCCCTTAAATATTGTTAGCGACACACAACTTCTTGGAAACACAGCTTGAACCGATCCTTATCTGAGGCTTTTAAGGCTGATACGAGTTTTGCTTACCACCGTCAAGTACTAAAACCCCAAAGGAAGGAAAAAAAAAAAAAGAGAAGAAAAAAAGAGAAGGAGCCCCGTCTTGTTTAAAGTATCAGTCACTGCTAATAATGACCGTTGAAGAAAGTTTTCTTTTAGAAAAACAAGAACTGCTGTGTGTAACAAGAACTGCTGCTGAGTGCAAAATGTTGCACAAACAATACAAAATTAGCTACATATCCATCTGAAAGGAAATAAAATGAAATGTAACTGCTGAAGTTTAAGGCAGATTACGACAAAAAACAAGTTTACATCCAACTGTTTACACAATTTAAACAATATCAGAGCTACGATTACTTCTGCCATAGTGAGTACTTTACAATGTATGTAAAGTAAACAAACAATTGCTCAAACTAAGCAGAGAAACCAACAGATACACAGGTGAGAACTGTCGTTCAACTACACTAACTATGAAGACGATGGCTCCAGATCTTACTCTAGAACCGCAAGACAAATCAGACCCTAACAGTCATTTTACGTGGCTCACAAGTTGGCTTAAATTCAAGGTCAAGATATGAATGTAGTATACTGGACGTTTGTGTCTTCTCGTTTGTACTGTTGTATCAGTTTATTTTAGTGTCTAAACAAGTCTCGCCTGCAGTTAATACAAAACTCTGCAGCGAGAATTCTGACCTGCTGTAGTAGAAGAACTCACATTTCCCCGATCCTTAAATCTCTTCACTGGCTGCCAGTTTCTTTCAGGATCAAGTTTAAAATTCTGGTTCTTACTTTCAGATCTATTCATGGAAACATATGAAGACATTCTTGCTTTTTCCTAATTTTCTGGGACTCCTGTGTTTGTCTTATGTTGTCTTATGGCCTTTTAGAGTTTTTAAATTTGTAAGTATTTTTAACTGTGAATTGCTTTTGATTGTTAAAGTGCTTTGTGTAGCTGGTCTGGAAAGGCACTTTACAAATAACCATTGCTCACTTACCTACCTTTGTCCAATCCTCTTTTATTTTTGACCCAGTAGCAAATGTCCTCCTGTCTACACTCCCACCATGTCCAAACCCTTGTATGTCCTCCATATCTTTGTCTTCATGCGAGACAGAATCAAGTACAACGTACCAAACAAGCCAAAAAACAACATTAAATCGTTGAAAAAGGTATCACTCTTGGCTCACTTTGGTTACTGCTTTAAGTGCAGTGGAAGTTGGGTGCAGTAACCCGATAAAACAGTCTAAGACAGGGGTCTCCAACTCAATCATGTAAAGGGCCAAAATTTTAAACTGAGGCCAAGTCTGAACTGAATTTCTATTGATTTGTCTGGAGCTTTTTTTTTTTAACGGGAAGCAAGAGTCTAGACTGAATGTGAGTTTTTATCAAATTCAATGGTCCGTCTCAAAATACAAAAAATAATCCTGCTCCAACGTCGACACTTTTTCGTAAACACTTGTTTTTCTCCTTGAAGCAAAATCATATTATCCATTTTTCTTTCATCATTTGTCATTTTGTAATTGTAATTGCTATAAAACAAACAGTAGATTTGGAAACCTTGAAAAACACCTTTTGCGCCATAATAACATGAGATGCAATCAGAATTGGATTTAATTTAGAGTCAACAATAGCTATGTTCATGTTGTTTGTTGAAAATGAGTGAAGTTTGGGTGAATTATCCAAATATATATATCCAACTGATATCCAATTATCATTGGTTTGTGAGGTTGATCTTTTAAAAATGATCTTAACCCAATTAATGGAAAGACAATAAAGAAATCTTCTTTGAACTAACTTGAATCCTTCAATGGAAACGTCTGCCATGACAAGAGCAGATGTCTTCTGGGCAAGTCCAACTCGTGGACGCCCCTGGGTAGACCCCAGGACACACAGAGCAGATCATGTCCTGGAAACACTTGTATGCTGCCAGCGATTAGCTGGAGGGGGATACTTGGGAGCTGGGTAAAGGGGGTTCTGAGTCTTGGCTAGAATCGCTGCCTCCATGACTCAACATTGCTCAAAGTCTTGGGCTCTTCTTAAAGGGAGAGCGTGCTATTGAAACATGTTGCAATTGTCAGTGTGCATGCAAGATTTACGCTGATCTGCTGGGATCTTATGTTACAAACAACTTTCAAATATAGACTTATTGAAGTTTTTCCGAGATGTACAAGACGGACATTACAGACGAGCAGTTTCGAGGTATTTGGATGTTTTTAAGTGTCTTTTTAGACAAAGATATAGACAACTGAGCTCCAGTCTCTACATTAAAATGAACATACATGTATGTCTATAACTTTAAAAAAGAACAGATTACTCTTAAAATAATCTCAACCCTTAGTCAACATGGGGGTGAGTAGAAAATGAGTGAAATCTGAAATTTGGGTGAACTATCACTTTAAAGCTGCACTTCATTAGATTGAATATATTTTTCCCTGGCTCACTAACTTTAGAACAATTATTACAGTTTTATGAAAAAAAACAAGATAGTCATACTTTCATTCTGCCATTAAGCAGTTTTGTGATAGTGATAAGCAAAATTGAAAACCAAAGTATATTTTAAAATCCACCTAAAATCCCCTTAAAGGGCAACTGATGGGAAAACCCAACTCTCCTGACTCACATGTTTCAAATGTTGACGTCTTCATTTCCAAGATGCACCAAGTCCCTCATCATGACCATGTTTGGAACTTATTACTTTATAAAGTTGCTCTGAAATCCGGGCAAACAAGAGGTTACGAGAGCAGAGTCCATTATGACGTAATAATGGCTTTTCTCCACCTCAAGCAAGCTGTAATCACGCCCTGCTTTGGTTATACAACGAGTCCCTTGTAGGTGGAGACTTCTGGGATCGATGTAGGACCTCGATGTTTGACCAATCACACTAGAGTGGGTGTGGTTATGGTAAACAACCTTTTATCTCCAGAAAAACAAAGAGTTTTCAGTAGCAGGAACACTTCAATAAACACTTTTAAGACTTTCTTGAACTTTTCCTGAAAGAAATATCACTAATTATTATTTTCTTTTTCAAAAGTTCTCGGCCATATTTTCCAAAGTTGAAGGCGACTAAAATTACAGCATGTTGTGAAGCAACCCTGATATTAGATCCGTGCCCCCTGTTCGCTGACAGACGGACTGACGGCTTTGACACGCTATACCTTTACAACGACAGCCGGTGAAATTACGGTCGTTTGCGCCCGAACTGTCCACCCACATTAAAGCAAGGTTTGAAGGAGCCCCAAATAACAGCCCCTGCACCGTATAGCGCCGCGGCAGCGTTTTCTAATTTATATCTTCCCGTCGCGGCCGAGTGGGGAGACTGAAAAATCCACCTCTCTTTACCGATGTTGACAGATGTGTTTGTTCACCACTTAAACAGCTCTAATTTCTCTCACGCTCTACTTAAGCTCTCACTCAACCACACTTGAAGGATTGTGTATGTGTTTGACGGAGGAATAATGTCCGGGCGGGACGTTAGGCGGGGGGGGGGGGGACTGGGAATCAGCGCTGATGGGAAAGAAAAATGAGTTTGTATGAGGAAGGAAAAAAAAAAAAAACAACCCCAAAAAAAAAACAGACAACCTTTTTCTGTGCGTGTCTTTAGAAGGTTCGGCAGTGAATTACCTGTCTGGCTCATATCCACTTTCATTACGCTCTGACATTCAGTGAGCATGTGTGTTTGTGTGCCAGCGTGTACCTGAATGTCAGGCCGTAATGAGAATGGATATGACAGTGACAGGGCCATCAGTGTATCTTGCACCCCCCCCGATAGAGCCATGCGAGAAAAAAAAACAAAACAGAAAAAAAAACGACCCGAACATAGACACGCCATTTCGCCCCTTTTTTCCGAGACAGCGGGGGGCAATCGAGCCAAGACAATAACCGAACTCTATTTACAAGACCTCATTCACTCATTCGGACTCAAAGTAATTACTTTTAAATTGCAAAACGGAGGAACATTAACAAACGGATGCGGTAATTTAAGTTCGCCTGGGGCTAGACTGCTTGTTTTCAAATGGAAATGAAGGTGTTTCGCTTTTTTGTCCACTGCAATATCACCGTGTTACAGTTTAAGGCTCTTTCTTCTTTCGTGCACCCGATAAAAGCCACTTGCGGTATTAACCGGGACCATTGTGCCGAACAACGCTCGGGAGCGAGGATAAAGTTTCATTATGGCATAGCGTGAACGAACACCGTTGAAAACGAACGTCCTTCTCCGATTGGAATGCGGCACTTTAAACACCCACGACCTGTCCTAGAAGCGGCGCCGGCGCGTAGGGTCGTTTCACATCAATGGTCGTATGATTATAAAAACCATGTCTGACAAGTTCACTTTCAGTAAGACACCCTGTAATTAGATTTTTTTTTTTTAATTTTCCTTCTCTTTTTGAAAAGCTGCTTAATCAGACGACCCAGATTCAGATGGTCGGTACACTGCAAAAGTACAGAATGATCGTCCTGTTTAACTTAAGATGTCCAAAAATGGCGCCTTAACGAAACAAAGCGATCACCATTCTAGAACTAGCAGAAACCGGTTTCTGGACTAAAATGTAAACAACCGCATTTATTTTAGTTATTTAGAACAACATTGTATAAATGTGGGTTGATTCCATTTGGAGATAGAGCCACATTTTTTCTCTATTTTCTTTCTATTGCTAAAAAATTAATATAATTTTGCACATTTTCGGATTAAAATTCTTTAGTATAACAAAAAACAACAACATTAAACAGTAGAAATATAAAAAAACTGGAGACAAAATTACTGGAAAACAAATTATATTTATTAAAAAAATAAAACTAGGCTTATATAAGAGGCTAGGTGACAAAATATATTGCATTTTCATTAATCCAAAATACAGATATCGCCCAAGACCAGGGGATTCATCCATTTCTTAATATTTTATGGTTCTTTCTTTTGTAAAAACAGCCCCATTGTACATGCTAGAAAGATGGTTTCAAGTAACTCGTGTGTGTCAAACTCAGTCATGCAACATCTTAGAACAGTTTTGAGCACTAACCAAAAATGTGTATATTCACCAAACTGTCAGGGAGTGTGTTGGATGCTTAATCTTAATGATCAGTGTGTTACTTTACACAAATATCAGTTGTACTCTTATCAGAAGTCAAATTGTTGACATTCATTATCGCAGTTCTTTATCTTATCTTTAAGTATTGGTTCACCTCCATTTGTATTGTCCAACAACTAAAAAGGCTAAACAAGTTTAAACACATATTAAGCTTGCAATGTGTTTAAATGAAGATAAACGTAGCTGGAGCAGAGATATCTGGAACTTTCGCTACAAACTAATTTCTTTCTGGAAAATTCCTCATGTTGAGGCTTCTATAAGAGATGGCAATACAGACGAACAGTATGGAGGTATCTGGATGTTTTTAAGTGCTTTTTTTGGACGAAGACAACTGAGCTCCAGTCGCTACATTAAAATGAACAAACAATGTTGTCTAAAAAAGGAACAGATTCATCTGAAAATAATCCCAATCCTTAGTCAACATGAGGGTGAGTAGAAAATGAGTGGATTTTGGGTGAACTATCACTTTAAACAATGCCATATTTACATCTACATTTGCGCTAACTGTCCAGTGGCTTCATCAAATGACAGAGCGCCAGTTTGTGCTCTGTATTTCCACTTGCTTTAACTGGAGTAGTTTGGTCGCATATTACTACAATGATACATTATAATGCCTTGCATTCAATGCAATTCAAACGATCTTTGTTAGTCCATTTAAGGATTTAACAAGGGTTTTTTTCTTAGCTCTGCTTATTCTTTAAAAACCAAACTACAAGTAGTGGCTGGTGGGGTTCTTTTTCTTTTCGCTTAATTGGCACCACTGTCACATATTGAATACACAAACAGCAATTTAAAGTCTTATTCCTGTCGCCTCAAATTAGCTGTCGGCAACAACACAAGGTGAATCAGGGACTAGCTTAACACAAAGTCCTCCTTTTTTTACGGGTTGAATAACTGCTTCACCTGCATCTAGTCATCGTTGCCCCCCCACCACCCCCTGAGCAAACCCCCACACACCCTGCATGTCAACATCAGAAAAGCCATTTTTAAATACAGAATTTCTATGGGCACTTTTATGGAATTATCGAGAGCCAGCCGACGTCGCACTGAATGCTTTTCCATCACTAAACCCTTCTCTCCTTGGGTATTGCATATCTACTTAAAACACATTCCGTGCAACAATGCGAGCTGTTGGCAAAACGACTGGCTGTAACTGAAAAATATCCTTTTAGCAATAAGTACATCCAAATCTGTCTGAGCCTGAACTATCCAGCAAAAAAAAAGACCTCCTGTTCTGAAACATTGCCACTTAATATTACTACTGGTGATTTAGTAAGATTGTATTTCCAGACTGATAAATGCTACATACGGTTATTTCATTTCGGCACATGGTAATTTCCTTCTATTTATGGGCATCAGCTGCATGTTTACTCCTGCACTAGGAGCACTTTTTTTTCCCACCACAGACAATTTTCTTATTCAAATCGAGTGTTGAAAGGTGATTGCTTTTGTATGTTGTTGAGGTTTTTAAACCGGCAAGATAAATTTGTTATCTCAGGCAATTTAAATTCATTTTCCTACTATTAACAGAGCACAAAATAGTTATAAAAAACTAGCTATCTCAGGGCACTTTTCTAAAAGACCTTTACAAATTTACCAGAACACTCTCCCTTGAGTGTAAACCTATCGACAGTGGTGAGGAAATGTTGTTTTATCAGGAGGAAACCTCTGCGGCGCGCTGGACTCAGGCCATCTGCCTTGACTAGTTGAATAAAACTAAAAATATCACACACAGATTTCTCCAGTTTTTTAAATGCGAAACGTCTGCAAGTGACCTTAAAATTAGTTCTGTTTGGGTGGTGAGTACGAGCAGGAAGTACCATCATTCCCTATGAATATTAAGGAGTGCAAATACATTGAGGATTCTACCTCTTTTGTTTATCCAAGACGTCCTTTAAAGAACATTTTAGCTTTTAAATAGCTAATCCCTCATTCTATGCTGATGATACCATATTACTTATATACTTTGTAGCTCAGATATTCAGTTTAAAACGTCCAAAATACAGTTTTATTTATGCAATGAATTATTAAAAGAGCCAAGAAGCATTCCTTGCATCATGATCACTAGCGTTATTAAAGAGTAGACGTAGTAAAACTGCATCACCATCATTCAAATAATCATGAATAATTTTGTAAACTCTTTCCCAGAAGGCATTTTGGAGGGACTGAAAGTAAGTAAGTAAGCAATAGTAAGTAGTAGCTATTTGTAAAGCGCCTTTCTAGACGAGGGTCACAAAGCGCTTGAACAACAGAACAATACACAGTTAAAATACATACACATTTAAAAACTACAAGGTCAAGACAACACAGTGGCAAAAATGGTAGTCCCAAAATATTCAAGAAAAAGTCTGCACAAATAAAAAGGTCTCAAGATGTTTCTTGAAGGAGTCAGTAGACTCCATCAAACGAAGAGGGAGAGGAAGATTGTTGCAAATTTGGCACTCAATGCAGACCTTTACAGATTGGGGAAATGTGAGTTCTCCTACTAGAGCAGGTCAGAATGTTTAGACATACCTGTATACTAATATTTCCAGTACTTGGTGGCCATAGGAAGTTTGTTGAAGGAGCATAAGCATAATTTGCTTGCCTATTTTGAAAAAGGATTTTCTGTAAGATTGGCAATGTTGCTATTTGTGTTTTTGGGACTTTTTGAAAATATGACCCACATGGACAGAACATAAATACAGAATAAAGAAAAGAATCAGATAGCGTTAAACAATATTTTCAAAATGTTCTAAAATTTCCAACACCACACATATCAACTCATCTTATTTTACAGAATAATTTGAATTAATTCAATTGAAATTCAATTTAGTTTTCACCCTTTTAATTAGCATTTTCAAGCTAATAATTGCTGTAAATAATGTATTAAAAGATGTTTACAATTAAGTAGTTTGTTTGATTCTTCCTCTTTCACAGAGAAAGAAGACTTTTTTTTGTCAAAATCCTGAATCCTAAATCCTTAAAATCAAAAATACATTTGAAAATATTAAATATCTATGCTAAATAGTAAGCTAAATAGCTAAGATATACCCGCGGTATTGGTAGCAAATGCTAATAAAGCTAAAGACGCAAACAACAGACAAATGTACATTAAAAAAAAGATCCAACTTAGATATCTAAAGTATTAAACGGATTTATTTAAAAAACAACAAAAGCTTGTTTTCTTGCCAACACTTCAAAAGCTAATGTAATAATACAGTTCGAGCAGTGGATTTTTGATGTAGTGTTGCGTTTTGGTATCTTTATTTCGCTGAGCAGACATTATTGTTGGCACCCTTTCTTTTACCCGACGTTAGCATCTGTGTCAACTCCAAATAGAGTTAAAAATGGGGAACGCTAACAAGATGCTAATTGGTCACGGTTGTCAATTCCGTTGGCCTGTACTGCTGGCATCAGCGACCTTTTTTTTTTTTTTGGGTTCAAGCAACGTACCACGTGTTGCTGTGTTCGGTTGGAATGTGATTGTCAGAGAGTGTGAGGCAGGACTGGAATGACGTGTCAGGTGGTTCAAAGAACAACAACAACAACAACAACAAAAGAAAGAGCGAGAAGAACGGACAAGAGTACAGTACCTCCATGGTCTGAGACTGGTGCATGGCTTTGATTGCATTCTGTGCCATAGCTCTTGTAGAAAACGTGACAAACGCACATCCTGTAGGTGGGGGAGGAGGGGAAGGGGAAGGGGGAGGAAGGGGATGGAGGGACAGTGGACGGGAGGAAGGGGAAGGAGGAGAAGGAGGGAAGACGAGAAAGAACAAAAACAAGACAAAAGGGTTGGACACATTGTTATAAAAATAACCCAAAACAGACCCATATAACAGAGATTGATACAGAGAACAGGCAGACAACAGTGTTCTCAGTTGCTGTAACAACAGTCGGAGAAAAAAAGGGACAACGTCACGACGACCACAGCCCTCCCTGACCCTTTCCCACTACATCGTAAGGATATTTTCAAATTTGAAACTCAAAATAAATGACTTAGACATTGTTATAAAAATATAAAAGGGAGCAGAATTTAGGCTTTGGTGATATATTGCACATATTGTAGTGGGTGAGATATTTTTATTTAATAGTTTAAATTTGATTCATTAGTACATGTAAAACTTATCTACTTTTTTTTTTTTTACATCATGGGATTCTGCTTATTTATTTTCTTCGGTAAGCTGACACTTTTAGTCGGAAGAGACAGAAAAATCAGACTGTTAAGTTTGTTTTGCACTGACTGTCTTGATGAAGTGTCTGTCAAAAACATTTATAGTTATACATATACTATTTAAGTTTTATTTTATACATTTTGACATGACTTTATTGTTGTTTTTTTTTAGTTTAAGTTATCATGAAAGTGAAAGTGGAATCATTTTAGGATGGCTATGCTTTTTAATTCTTTGAAAAAAACAAGGTTTTTGTGAACAGAAACACTTTCTCTTAATACAAATAATTAAAAATAATAATAAGGAAATTGTTATTGTATTGTACTGTATCACAGGCGTCCTCTCTTGAGACCCTTTACAAAAAGGGTCTTTTGGATTCAGTATAAAATAGACTGAAAGAAATGATGATGAATAAATAAAACAAGACTACACAAATAAATAAATAGAATAAAACAATAATGATAAATAAATAGATATAAATAAAATAAAAAAAGGGACTAGTAAAATAAAGTAGGCATATAAAAACTAATATTTAAATACAATTAAATAAAACTTTAAAATTGTATTAAAGTGTCCCTTATCTGATTTTTGAACTGCTCTTGAGAAATATTTATATCCTGCATGAGCTATTGAACATTTTTTACATTAGATTTAAGTTGTTTGTTTCTCGCTTATTTAAAAAATGTTTTAATAACATAAACTCTGTCTCACTGGTAGGCAGTGGAGGTTCTGAAGAACATCTTGATTTTCTAAAAATAAATCCTACATGAAAGCATTCATTTTTTTAGTGATATTTAATGGGTATTTTTGGGTATTGAAGTTTTTCGTACAGAATAATTCAGACAAACTAAGTAACACCACGACCTGCTGCAGAATTCTACAATATCTCAATTAAATGTCATATTTAAATTAGGAAAATTATTTGATGTACGGCGACATTTAGAGAGGTATTACTGTCTCTTCCAAGCTGTTTTTTAAATTGAATATTTTGTTTTTAAATCCCCCCATTTTAATCTCTTGGCTCTACTTTGAATTAAAGCTTCATTAATAAAGTGCTGACGATTTTTTTTTGGATCATGTTTGTACTGTTGGAGTGGCTGACTGTGTACACTACGGAATACATGACACCGATACACACACATCATAAGATTGGTTGCCGGGTAGAATCCCATTAGCGCCGTCATGACGTGATTGGTGCAAATAAAAGGGAAGTGAGTTTGACAGCCGGAGTGATTGACACTGATTCTAGCCAACGAAGAACGGACGCTCCCCCGGGGGCTGTTTCTAGGAGATGTTATTGTGTTGGTTTTTTTTTTTGTGGGTCGGGGGTGAATGGAGGTTGTGTTTGTCTAGTTGGTTAGGGAGTGATTAGAGGAGATGATGTGAGGAGTGCTCCAACAACCCTCGGGCTAATAATATGCTAACCAACTCACCGAACCACGTTAGTGCCGCCAGTCCTGAACACATGCAAACACACACACACATGCACACACACACACACACACACACAAGCACGTTCAGGTTTCGGCCTGGCTACGAAGGGGGAAAGATGGAGTAATAAAACGAGTCCACATGATTTCGGAGGAGAAGAGAATGGGAAAGAGGAGAGGAAGGTGATGAAACAGAGAGTGAAGAGACGGTGCAAATAAGAGACATTTTGAAAGTGAAGGACTGACATTTTGAAGAATTGATGTGATTGTCCTCTTCCACCTCTATCAAATCTAGCGGTGGCGGCGGGAGAAGAAGGGCTGGGAGTGACTGATGGTCGTTTCCTTCTGCCTAACAGGGTTTTATATGTTGGGGTCATTCAAGAGAAGAGCTCGACATTGACTTGGGATTCTAACATCTTTGTCTTTGTACTTAAGATCCAAACACACCTTGTTTTCATCAGGATTATTTTGGGTGATATCAGGGAGTACAGATAATCACTTTATCTCCATCTATATTTAGTCAGCTTGGTTCTTTTACAGGGTCTACAAAGACTCTTCGTGGACTCAAAACGACCTCCATGAACGGCTCTGTCTGGACTTAACCTGATTTTTCCTTTTTGCCCTTATTAGTCGAAACAGTTGTGCAAGAACTACTCTCTTATTATTAGTATTTTATTCGTCTCATCCCAAAGATGGTGATAAACTAAGACCTCAAACTAATATTAAGCAAGTTAGAGACTTTTAAAAGTCCTCCACATTTTCAGCCGTCTGTTCAGCCTTTAGCAGCTTTAACATAATTTTTTCAGGATCTCTTTGAGCAAGCAGGTTGAAGGGAATATAGAATATTTAAAACTAAACTACTGTCGACTAAGGGTTGGAATTATTTATCTTTTTTAGAGTTATAGACAAAAATGTTTGTTCATTTTAATGTAGCTCAGTTGTATTTGTCTTCAACTTTATCCAAAAAGACACCTGAAAACATTCAAATATTTCCCAACTGCTCGTCTGTAACGTTGAACTTGAATTGAAAAACTTTAACCTCTATATTTTGTGGTATGTTAGCCTTTTAGTTTCTGCTTTCAACAAGCTTAAAAAATATAGATTTATTTAAGTTTTTCTGTAACAATTACTTTTTTCCTGGCTTCAATACAAGAGGGAAGTTACAGACAAACAGTATGAAGGTATTTGGATGTTTTTAATTGCATCATTTTGGAAGAAGATGAACCTGAGCTCCAGTCGCTACATTAAAATGAACATGCATTTTTGCCTAAAACTCTAAAAAGGAACAGATTACTCTGAAAATTGACGTGAGGCGGAGAAGAACATGAGTGAAGCTTGAACATTGAGCTTGTAAACACCGACCACAAATAGAACAGCCTAAAATTGGTCCAATTTCAAGATACTGTAAGTCTGTCTTGTACTACTTAGAGACTAAATATAGCATTATTATCTCCTTCCTTCATAGTTATGACACTCACATTTTAAGTGATAGTTCACCCAAAACTCAAACTTAATTCATTTTCTACACACTCTCATGTTGACTAATGGTAGGGATTATTTTCAGGGTAATCTTTTCTTTTTTAGAGTTATAGACAAAAAATGTCTGTTCATTTTAATGTAGCGACTGGAGCTCAGTGGACGAACTTCCTCCGAAAAGGTGATTAAAAACATCCATATACTTCCATACTGCTCGTCTGTAGTTTCCTTTATTGAAGCCTCGACAAGAAGAATTGTTTCGGGGAAGAAAAGAAAAAGTTTATATTTTAAGCTTGTTTGTGGCAGACACTTAAAGAATAACAAGCGATGCAAACCGTAAGTACTCGAGGTAAATATAGCGAGTGCTTCCAGTGTAGACAGTAGACTGTATGCACTTGGATTACTCTGAAAATAATCTCAACCCTTGGTCGACATGAAGGTGAGTAGAAAGTGAGTGAAGTTTTTTGGGTGAACTATCACTTTAAATGTTTTTAAATGTGCTTCCTTCCACATGAGTTTCTTTTGTTTATTGATAATTGAAATGGACAATCTCTGTCTCTAAGCTTAGTTTGAAGTCTCAATATCACTAGTAACATTGATTTAATCAATCTTCCGTTGATATTCAAGGAAGTACCCGGTTGCTGGTTCATCTTAAACACGTAGGATAGTTTAGAGCTCGTAAAGTAGCATGTGCTGTGTCTCAAATCGTGCACTTCTTTACAGTACACTGTAAGACAGTGCACTTACTAGCGCAGTGCTCCTTCATCTATAAAGAGGGTCACTTATTTTAAACTGGATGATATCCGTCATTTCTCTTCTGGTCATCAGAAGCCTCGACCTTGTCTACGCAGCCCAGAACTGGACCAGTTCTTTGATATGAATGAACCCCTCTAGACTCAGCTCTTAGGAGAACTATTTATAAGCCGGACGGCTGCAAAGTCGTGCGCTGTCAAACTGGATCCGCTTCCTATCTTTAGCCCGATGATCCAATTGATGCTCCTGCAATAAAGCTTCCCACAGCAGATGAACGCCGTGGAAAGGTGGAAACTCCTTTTGGCTGGAGAGAAAGGACGGCGATGGAGCTCCAAAAATATCTCACGGGCCGCATTCTGTCGTCAGAGGAGATCCAAACAGTCCTTTAATGAAAGTAGGGTAGCTCCCCAGGCCCAGCCATTCCACTGGTGGTGTGATCCATATTTTATTAATAGTGAGATGGTGAGGAGCTTCTCTGATTGATACTGGAGTTTAATCAGAGCTAGGTGGGAGTGAAGGCCTCTGGGACGCGCGAGAACATAGACACCCCTATAAGACCTATTTATTTCCGGCTGAATTCATCGGTTACCAGCCAGATTTTAAGATCAACAACCGGCGTTTTTTTTCTCCCTTTTTGACTCGCATCACTCGTTAAGTGGTTTATATTAGTTCTACAGGAATTTGGCTGACACATCTGAAATATTTATGAGGACAAAAGAGAGCGCCGGAGAGGGAGGGATGGAGGAATGTGGGATGTCTGGGTAAAAAAAAAAAAAAAGAAAAAAAAAAAGAGGACAAATTGATGCAAGAGAGGATTCTGGGACAGTTTGGCATGGCTTGAAAAAAAAAAAAGGAAAAAGAAAATCATTGACTGGTTTTTAGTTAGAGACAACCTTGAGGAGAAGAGATGAATGAGAAAAAAAAAAAAAAAAAAATCGACTGACGAGAAAACATCCAGAACATCTGACAACCGGAGAAAAAGAGGAACACGACACATCGAACCTGTGGACGATGACAGGAGGAGGAGGCAGAGGACACACATAGAAATCACAAGGGGGAGGACGAGGGAGGGCAAATGAGGGCGATGGAAAAGGTGTTTTCATGAACGGACACCGACTTATCTGTGCTGTGAAATATGAGCTCGACAAAAAGTAAAGTGACATTTTCTCCACTGAGACTGTGTCTTCTTTTAATTGAAGTTTTTCTTTCATTCAATCGTAAGTAAATGCAGCAAATATGGAAAAGGAAAACTATTATCTTCAACCCCAATAAGCTTAATAAAAATACATATTATTGGTATTAACCCAATACTCAGAACATTACTGTCAACTAAAATATAACAAAATAAGTAGAAAATGTTGGCGCAAAATAGTTTTAATGGTAATGTAATGTAATATTTGGGTCTTACCAGTTCACCACATGTTTTTCTTTTCACAAAAAAACATCAGATTTATTTATTTTTCAGATGCTTCTCTGAGTCCAAAAATATATATTCTTTGGGAATTTAATGAATTCATTTTAATTTTGTGTGTGTTCCGATCATATTTAAAAAAAAAAAAAAAGTAACCAGACTTGCAAAACGATTTTCTTTTTTAAAATAATTAATTTCTTGACTAATTCATGACTTTTTTTTTTGTTAATATTTCTTTGTTTGTCATGTGACTTCTTCCGATAAGAAAAAAAACCATTAAAATCAAAGCTTTTTTTTGTTTGACGTAAACAAATTTGTTTTGTTCGACCTGGTGTAATTTTATTTTTAGAGTATCGTATAACGTTATACTATGTTCATGTGATTAAGACCTTAAATTCAATTATAAGTTCTTGTTTATTTATTAAAGAAAGTTAAACTGTGAAAATATTTAGCTTAGCAAGGATTTTAATTTTTTGACACCTTTTTTTCATACTATATGTTGATCAGTGGTAATTGTTTGTACAATTTGCACACCTACATCATACAGTTATTTTATCAGGTGTTTTTTTTCCATAACTATCTCAAAAGTACTTTAAAAAAAAGGGGTATTTATTAGGTTATTATCCCCCAAACATATCCAACATGGCCGCTGTTTAAAGATAATTTTAATTTGGCTAAAGTAACATAAAATTTAACACAACACAATTTAAACCAAATTATTTAAATCCGTATTTGTTTTCAGGAAATCCAACATTTTAGGTTGAAATTTTCCAACAACAGCCTTTGACTAAACTCCTTCAGACAACCCGATGCGGAAAGATGTCTCGTCGGGGTCGGACACTTCACCCCGACTTCGGCCGCGATCGTATCAGAGAGCTTTCGCTCGGCTTACAGGGCGGCTAAACTGAAGCGGCAGGGATGGCGGAAGACATGAATGGGGGGTCGGAGGTCAGACAAAAGGGAAGATGTTTGGAAGGTTGAGGCTGAGAGAGCAATAGAAGGGGGAAAGAAAAAAAAAGAGAAAGGCAGAGGAGATATAGTGGAGAGAAAGACTTTTTTTTTTTTTTTTTTACACCAAAACAGCCCCAGGATGGCGCTCTAGCTCGTCTGCTAGAGGGAAATAGTAAGAAATAGTAAGACATACTAATACATTCATTCTTCGAAACTGGTGCCGTTTCTGCTTTTTTTTGGAATCACCCAATATTTGATTTAAATGGATTTTTGAAACCATCCTTCCAATAAAAATCCAGACCAATCCTTCATGTAGTAAAATACTTATTTTGTAAAAGGCCTCGAGGGTTGATTCTAAAAGAAAAAAAACTAACTAGAGTACTTTCTGGAGGCGGTTGTGGTGACGATATTCAAGTGCTGGGGATAGTGTAGAAGTGATTCAAAGAGACACACACACACCTCTGCTGAGTCCGTCAGGCCCTCTGAGGATCCGACACTCTTCGATCTGCCCGAACGCAGAAAACATGACCCGAATGTCGTTCTCGTTGCACTTCTTAGACACCATGCCGATGAACAGCTTCCTGTCTTCCACCGCTGTGACGAAAGAGAAGGACAGAGGAATGAAACAAACATGTTTAGTACACAAGTATAGTCTGTACACAAGTGTGTGGAAACATAGGGATGTGTTGACGAGGCTTCATGAAACAGCTGATGAGGTATCATGATACAGTGTCTTTATTTTGAAAGACCACTAGATGTCACTCTTTGCTTTATACTCTTTTTTTCTCTGATCTACTAATTCAATGAAACCTGGAATTATTTTTCAAACAGAGAGTGACATCTAGTGGTCTTTCAAAAAAAGACACTGTATCATGATACCTTAACTGTTTCATGAAGCATCATCAACCATCACTAATATATTTCTATCTATAGAGATATTGTTGGGGTTTTAATTACAGTAAAATTGTAATTTCTTCACAATATATACTAACTTAAATACCAAGTTATACCCGGCTATGGAAAATACATGTAGACACTATTTCAAATGTTCAAGTTACTACTGCCCTTTGCACCCAATTTACAATAGGCCAACAATTCTAAAAAATAATCCTTATTCTTTACATTATACATATAGTTGAAATATATAAAAAATTGCATGTTTTCATTTCCATGGGGGACCTTTGCCCCCCTTTTGCCCCCTTGATCTGTATACAGTATTTTCCGGAGAATAAGGCACACTTTAATAGCATTTAATTTTCTTAAATAAATGACGGTGCACCTTATAATCCGAAGCCTTTATATATGATATTATTATTATAATGTTATTAATATTATTATATGCGACTCATTGTATCCTTTTCTTTGCGTATATTTGATCTACGTTCTTCAAACTTGAACTTTGTCATCCCTTGAACTTTGTTCTTTTGTTTGATCTTTGTTCGTGTTTCATGAACCTTCTGTATCGTCGGCTATGAACTGGAAACCCAATTTCCCAGAAGAAGCTCCAGAGGGATTAATAAGTCAACCTATCAATCAATAAATTCATTAGAGTTGTGCTTGCTGACCTAGAAGCGTTTTTGTCAAGGCGATCTGTCAAAAATGTTTTAGTAAAACTTTGGTAAAACACAGAGTTGTACTGCTCGCAGCAATACGGCTGCCTTGCTAGTAATGTATATATATATATATATATATATATACTGTAATGTCTGCCGTTGTTGTGTGAAGGATTTAAGAAGTAGACGGAGTTATAATGAGTGTTCTTGGCCCCCAACAACCGATGGAGTTCGTTCCTGCCGTGCATATCACCATCAAAACACACAAAACACAACACGCTGGATGACCAACTTTGACCTTGCGTTACTAACCGTTACCATAACAACGTGCAACACATCATTCCGGGTGGATTAACCAAAGAACTCCGGCTGCTAAACATTGGGGTCAACAGGGCGTTCAGAGTTACACTGTTGTGTTGTATTTTATGTGTTATAACTGAAAAATATCGAGTTATTTGGGAATATGCTACAGTTGTTTTAGCAGACGGTGGTGTTTATTCACGTGGTACAACTGAACAAGGTTGAAAGTGATTGTAAACATGTTTGATACAGTTTGATTGATTGACTTATACGACTCTTTTGTTTCATTTAATGTGCTTTATATGTCAAAAAAGTTGGAAGATAGACCATTCACTGACAGTGCGCTTTCATAATCCTGTGTGCTGTATAGTGTAGATATATGTTGTAAATATATATATGTATATATAGTATAAAGACACACAACCACAGGAAAAGAAAGAAAAGTTTGGGTCTACTATCCCTCTCATTTTTATGTTTCTTATATTGCCAGGCAGCGCTGAGACCCGAGAGGGAGTTGAGGCGGTATTCTTTCATTTGATTTCTGTGAAGCTGCAACAATAAACTTGACTGGCTCTAACGTGACAGATAGAGAGAATGGTAAAAAAAAAAAAAAGAAACAACAAACAAGGAACGGAGAGAACAAAGAGGTAAGATTAAAGCAAAAATACGAGGAGAGAACGAGTGGAAAAATGGAAGGCGACGCGACAAAACAGTCATCAGAAGAGAAGACAAGAAGAACACACAAGAAGAGAGGCAGAGAGAAAGAAATGGAGACGGACAGAGTTGGTGTGTTTTCGTCACGGCCATCTGTGAGACTCGGATCCTCGTCTTATTATTACTTCGATGCACAATGCTAACTGAGGCGCCACCGTTCATCTGTCTCCCCCTCTTGGACTCGGAGTTCCTCTTCATCGAGTCCAAATGCTCATGAAACCGAATTAGCCTCTTTCACTTGAGTCCCAGTGTTTAAAGAAAAATGTCCACAATACGTCTTTGAGTGATCGTCATGAAGAAGAAGTGAAGCTTTTTACGACCAAATCCTGAGACACACCTGCAGATATCGGTCTTGACTCTTGCATAAATTTAGGCAAAAATGGATAATTAAATTTGAATTTGATCCAAGCAATGTTGATTAAAATTAGTAAGTATGTCATGAAATCATGATTAAAAACAATGTTTGATTGATATTGTTTAATAAGTAACACAATTAAATTAAGCAAAACATGTGTACATATAATATTAAACACAATTAAAACACCATCCATAAAGTATACGTGAGTATAAGTGTACATCAGTGTACTCTTTTGAAGTCTAGTATGTCAAAAGTAAACCTTAAGTATACAACTTAAATTTTAGTACAAAATAAGTATTCACTTGGATATACTTATTTTTGCTACAAGATTTTAAAAGGAAACTTCAAGTATACTACTTCACCTTTAGTATTTATTAAGTATACTCATAGTACACTTAAATATTCTTTTTTTTGCTAAGGGAATCCAAAAGTAAACTTCAAGTATACTACTTCATCTTTAGTATTTATTAAGTATACTCATAGTACACTTAAATATTATTTTTTTTGCTAAGGGAATCCAAAAGTAAACTTCAAGTATACTACTTCAACTTTAGTATAAATTAACTATTCTCATATTACACTTAAATATTCTTCTTTTGGCTAAGGGATTCCAAAAGTAAACTTCAAGTATACTACTTCAATGTTATTATAAAACAGGTGTACTCATACTACACTTAAATATTCTTCTTTTTGCTAAGGGTTTCCAAAAGTAAACTTCAAGTATACTACTTCAATTTCAGTATAATATACGTATACTCATAGTAATAAATATCATTTTTGCTAAGGGATTCAAGAAGTGAACTTCAAGTATACTACTTTAGCTTTTGTATGAAATAAGTATACTCATAGTACACTAAAATAATTTTTGCTAAGGGTTTCCAGAAGTAAACTTCAAGTATACTACTTCAATCTAAGTATAAAATAAATATACCCCATAGTACACTTAAATATTCTTCTTTTTGCTAAGGGATTCCAAAAGTAAACTTCAAGTATACTACTTCAATCTAAGTATAAAATAAATATACCCCATAGTACACTTAAATATATTCTTCTTTTTGCTAAGGGATTCCAAAAGTAAACTTCAAGTATACTACTTCAATGTTAGTATAAAATAGGTATACTCATACTACACTTAAATATTCTTCTTTTTGCTAAGGGTTTCCAAAAGTAAACTTCAAGTATACTACTTCAACTTCAGTATAATATACGTATACTCATAGTAATAAATATCATTTTTGCTAAGGGATTCAAGAAGTGAACTTCAAGTATACTACTTTAGCTTTTGTATGAAATAAGTATACTCATAGTACACTAAAATAATTTTTGCTAAGGGTTTCCAGAAGTAAACTTCAAGTATACTACTTCAACGTTAATATAAAATAGGCATTAAGACATTAAAATATTTTTAAACTTAATATAAGACTTGAGGAAACTTTAAAACATTTTAATGCAAATTAACACTTTATGTTAGATTAATGAATTAACTGCAGGAAAGATAAGTTCACGACGCTTCATGAAACAGCGGATGAGGTATCATGATACAGTGTCTTCATTTTTGAAGACCATTAGATGTCACTCTCCGCTTTATAATATTTGACTCTGATCTACTAATTCAATAAAACCTGGCATCATTTTCAAACTGAGAGGGACATCTAGTGGTCTTTCAAAAATGAAGACACTGTATCATGATACCTCATCAACCCGTTACCACATTGTACTAGTCATTAGGTATCAGGAAACAAGAATTTTCTCAA
This sequence comes from Callionymus lyra, assembly GCF_982586985.1. Classification (NCBI taxonomy): domain Eukaryota; kingdom Metazoa; phylum Chordata; class Actinopteri; order Syngnathiformes; family Callionymidae; genus Callionymus; species Callionymus lyra. Next base: position 12,715,425 of record NC_141820.1, read on the forward strand.
CATGTCCTCCAGAATCCTATCCAAACGCTGAACCGCTGACATCAGATATAATTTCTGTTTTTCTGCTCTTAAACCGAAGCAAGGGCTGAAGATAATGATGAGAAACTTTTGGTGAGGTTATGAACGTGTGCGATCCTTCAACCGAATCCATGTGTACCATTCAACGTAATGCTAATCCAATTCATTTTTAATGAGGGAACTGTCAGCTCTTACTGCGAGGCGAAAGAGATAAGCGGTCTGTTGCACTCTGGGAAATCAATAGCACACTTGTTTATTCTACTGTTTAAATTGTTTGTGTGTTTAAAAGAAAACAACACAAACCATCGGGATTCTTTGCCAAGATAAGTGTTTAAAAAAAAAGAAGAAGAAGAAGAAGAAAAAAAAAAAGAAAGAAGCCGCCTCTGGAACTCAGCGTGTGCGTGAGCTCACATCACTCCAGAGGAAGATTAGTACAAGACTAACAGCAATGTAATTAATTTAGTGTGTGTCGATAGAAAAGAAAGCGAGCAGATATCGCTACAATTGGATGTTTTTCTGTTTTCCAGATGAGGCGGCACAGGCGGGCGCACGGTTGATCACGCTCGTAAAAGCTCAGGGATGATCTCCCTTTGCATTCTGGGATGAAAAGCGGCAAATTTGGCGACATGGCGAGTTCAAAGTTATAACAAGGAACCCAAAGAGAACAAAAGGGAGGAGCAGGATAAAAGAAAGAAAGAAAAAAAAAAAGCAATAATGTTATCTGGCTGTTATACTGTACATCTCTGTCTCGTTCCCCCCGCAGACTAAATGAATAAACCTCAGAGAAGCCATTCATCACTGTTACAGTGACTCTAACACTTGGTTTATTGAAGGTCATTACCATTAAGTGGATGGATACGTTACGTATGGTCTGCTCTATATTTCAACATTCTGGCTGTCGGCAGCCGCGGCTTTATTAAGTTCCGCCGTCGTTACCCTGACGGTTATGTCTTATAAAGTCGTATTTTGCCATATTTCAGCGGAGGAGCTGATGGCTTTTATAAACATTCCTATTCTGTGTCGCGAGATATTGCCATTTTATTGCATTTCCCCGCAGTGGGCAGTGACACTGCAGAGTGGTTTATAATGTCACTCCATCGCCTCGGTGTCACTTTTATGAACACTCCCAGGGAGTTGTATCAATTTGGTGGGCAGTGGTTGAAGTTTATATGCGATATTCGGATGGTAAAAGAGGATGGGTTTTAAATTATTGACGTTGATAAATGACTATTAAATACTTCATGAATAGAAAGGAACGAAAACAGGAACTAGAAAAAAATTGAAATCTCATAAATAGTTGGTTTTCTTGAACTACAAATAGTCCGAAAAAGCCTTAAGACTGGAGATTTAATATTTGAGTTGAGCAGCTGTCAAAGTCTACTAAGAAAGATTAAACGTACGTAAACATTAGATTCAACATACAGTACAAATACTTAAAATGATAAGAAACCAATAATAAATACGTTTTAATAAATATAATAATCATAATACACTATTACAATATGTAAAAATAGAGTAATAGTGCAAAACAAATGCAACAGTACTAGTTGTATTTTTGTAATAATACATTTTCTTAAAGAATAATACTGCTTCAAGAAATTCACAATAGTTAAAAAAAAAAAAAGGATTTATATTATGACAAAAAGTGGGCTTTTTTGAACAAATATTTGACTTATTTTCAGTCGATTTTTTTGCCAAGATACATTTTGTACCAACGTTTTAATTGGACCCTTATAACAAGATTGTTTATTATATTTATATGTGAGTCTGTTGGCAAATTAGCTCAAAAATGGATGGAACATATTATTTGTGTGTATTTTTATTACCAAATCGGTATAAATAACATTTTTTTTAATAAAGAGCATACATATTTAAACTAAACTTTAAGTATATGTTGATTGATGGTTAGTTTACCGTTCTATCTGGATTAGGGAAAGTTTAAAATGCTTAAACATTCAATTGTATACCTTCTCATTGATGCTGCTCATGCACTTAAAAAAATGAATCATGAAAATAAAAATGAATTATTAAACATGCAATAAATTCACAATAAAAATGTGCATGAGGTAATAGTGGAAAAAATATGTTATTCTTTTCACAACTTGTTTGAGAGATGGTAGATAATAAAACGATATAACTCTTGAGTCAAATGATCTGTTTTATTAAATTGATTGTATTAGTGAGAAGAGAGTCTGCACTGCCTCAATTATTCTCCCATACTTACGCGTCAGATGTGGACAATCTTTTATTTCTGATGAAAATCAATGTGTGTGACTAATATATAGGAGTTTGAATCTTATTCATTGTTTAAAATGTAATGTAGCCATTAGCTCTGCTGACCTTGTTACCCGGGATATAGAAAACCTGAGGCTACCTGGCAGGTTATCATAATGTATCGGCTGAAGTTCATGTCGATGACAAGTCTGTTCAACACGGTCGAAAGATATTGACTAAACATTTCATTTACGCCGCATCATGTGCAGGAATCACCCAGCGAAATTCCTTCGACCTTCATGGAAAAGACCCTCCTTTTTCTGCTCCTGTAGTCAAAGATTCCGAAGGAATCGGCTTCGCCTCAGACAGGAATCATGAAGTATTAACAGCGGCGCAAACACACGCAAGACCTTCCTTTCATGGGATTTGTTTAGAGAAAAAAAAACGAAAAAAAACACCGTCCTTTCTCGCGTAGAAGCGTGTTAGTCCGACGGCTTCCGCCGCAACAATGCAGAGGATTCCAGCCCGGATGAATCAATCAAATCGCGTTTTTCTCGCAACGATGATGATTCGGGAAAAAAGAGAGAGGTGACGTGAGGACAGAGTGAGTGAGACAGCTGAATCGAGGCCGGGGCGGGAGGAAGAGTAAAAAACCGCCTGGTTTGTTTGCCGCCACGGGGGGAAAGACAAGCTGGTTCACCACCAGGCCAAAATGATTCAACTTTCCCTGACCTCCTTCTGAAGCACCTTAATAATTCATCACATAAGAATACATTCGCATGCTTCAGAATTTCCCCCTGTATTCTCTCTTGTTCTGTTGTGCTCAATCTCATCCCCCCACCATCACAGACCCCCCCCCCCCCCCCCGTTGTCCCATCTGTCAGTCAAGCAGCAGGATTACATTCGGCTGAGAGAGCGACTACCAGCGGAAGAAAAGAAAAAGACTATTGACTGACGTGGGTGATATCGATGCACGTTCGTATATGAGGCAACTTACCGTTTGATTTTTCACTGTCTGCAGGCTTCATCTGGATTGGGTGGTGCATCTGGAAGACAAGAATGAAAAGGACAAAAATAAAACGTCAGATCTCTGGGAACAAAAACGTTATTTTTTTTATTCTTCTCAGGTATTGACGTGACTGGTGCCTTTTTCCCAGCTACACGGGGGACAGCCAGAACAGTGACTATTCCCAATAAGCAATCTAGCAAATACTCACACGGATAGACAATTTTAGATGCATCTGTGGGAGGAAATCAGTGCGATATATCATCAAGAATTGGATTCATCTCTCTGTCGCCAATACCTTATTTCTCCTGTTCCATAAGGGGGGGCGCTAATTCTATTAATAAGGGAGGTGACTAAAGGGTGAAGAAGATTTGGCTGAAGGATCAGAGAGAGCCTTTAAGCAAAGGGCATCCACCAGTTTATAAAAGAAAAGTCAATGCAGAAGTACAAAAAGCTGTAGTTAGTCAAGTGTCCACTAGAGGCTGGCAACAGAAAAAAATGCATGTCACAAAAAACGGCTTTTCGACATTAAAAAACATATTTAAAGCTTTAATAAAAAATAATTCCGTGTCCTAAACACTTATTTCAACAGCAAAAACACTGTATTTGTACCATGAATAATTTTCCGACATTTCTCTTGTTACTACATTCCCGTAATAGTAGCTTGACCGTCAAGTAATGGCCAGGTCGCCTGAACTTGGCCCTTTTTACTGGAGTCTGGCCAAACCAGACTCCAACCATCACGACTGAAAATTGGCTTCAAAACCTTTCTGACAATAGCGGACACTCCCCCGTTAGTTCTAGCTAACAATAGCTTAGCCGTGGTGTACAAGAAGCCGAAGTGAGAGCCACTTTATTTCCCCCCACCCACGCTAAAAGAAAGTCAGTCGATTGAAGTGGATCAATTAAAAGGTTCTAAATGGACATTTAGTTAATAGATCGTGGCACTAAGCTACACCTATAACACCATCTCACTTGATACCATGAACAACGAGGCGTTTATCTTGGGGGTAGAGAGATGCACCACCACTTACTACGTATGTAATGTATGGTATCGAACATCACTTCTTTTGTGGCACTGACGACTCTAGTAGAGAGTATCAAAGAATGCTTCATTTTTCAATAAGGTACCAAGCGATGATTGACTGTATTCGGGGAAAAATATGTGGCTAGTAATAGTAAAAGTAAGGATAAAATGTCATTTAAAATAAATGACCTAATTTGAATCATATATAGGTCAAAGTACAGATTGGAATCCAGTAGGATCTGGAATCCTACTAGTTCAGATTGGAATCCTACTACTGAACTGGGATCTGAATATTGGAATTCCAACCTGTCCTAGGAGAATTCCAGATTCTACGAGTGAATTCCAATCACTACTAAAAGAGATTGGAATCCTACTACTGTATTGGAATATTGGAATTCCAATCTTTCCTACAACAAGTGGGAATTCTACCAGGACAATCTCCAATTCTTATAGTAGAAATTTGGATAACATGACGTAATCAAACCCTAACACTAACTCTAACCCATATCAATATTAAGATCCAAGTTCAGTAGCAGGATTCCAATCTGTAGTAGTAGGATTCCATATACTACTGGATTCCAATCTGTACTGTGACATATACATGGCACAAAGGCTGGTTAATATTTGCTATTTATTTGAAAAACAGAACTCAAGATTTCAACTGTGAAATTAAATTGTCTTTTTAAATGAAGAAATTAGAATTAATCTCATTATATTGGTCTTGAATAAAGTGTAGTTCAGTTCGTGTTATCCAATTGAAGGTACTGTAAAAACCTTTCGATTGATACCCTTAACTTATAACCTAAAATATGGTAAAAACATGGGTGAAAAGTCAAAAAGATTAATCCAACCAAAAGCGAGGATGTGTCGTACTTGCTAAATAACTTTTAAATTCCCCAAAGACTCTTTTGGTGGAAACTGAGTCCGATTCCTATGTGTCTCGAGCTATTTTTTTGACCTATTCACCCGACAATCCGAACTCACCGATTCAAGGAGCAAACATAGTTTTCAGGCTATGATGTGAAGAATAACTCTAGCGGCGAGATCAAAGAGGATTTTAACCGGCTCATCTCAGACCTATTTTGTGTCCTCGTTGACCTCGATTTGATAACTTTTTGTCATCCTTTGAGAGGAACAATCAGGACGGGGAGAGGCGGGCGATGGGCGTCTTTGATGGAGGTGGGCATACTTATTGGAAAACAAGCAAACATTTCTGTAAGAGCGAGCACCTTCCTCTCCTCCACTCCCCTCACACGTCCCCCCTTTTATTCCCCTTCATCTCTGGTTCCTTTATGGGAGATTATGTGGCTGTTTGATCTGCAGGAAGACGAATGACAGTGATTCTCCGAATCTAGCCCTGTATCAATCACACTCAGAGTCAAATACCAGCCGAGAGGGTCGGTGTGTGTGTGTCTACCAGCGAGCGTGAGCGCAACCCGTCTTACCCATAATGCCCCTGGGCTCAGTAGCGCCGTGACAGAAGGCTTTGATCTTCCAATTCTATCTCTAACCTTTTTTCTCGCTCCCTCACTCCTGCTCTCTTCCTTATCATTCTCTTTTTTTTTATTTTCTTTAACCAAACCTGCCCCTAGAAGTCCTCACACGTCTATATATATTTATATATATATATCTACTCACACACTACAGACAGGAACCTCAGCTGCCCTGCCAATATTTTAGTACCAAACCACGCCTGAAGGGGGCACTGACCTGTGAAGAGAGGAGGAGTGCTTCAATTTGACTCTGGTGGAAAGAAAAGAAAATAAACTCCCCAAATCAATAAAACGGACAAAAGAGACGACTCCGAACACGTAATGGCGATGGACGCTATTGTTGCCAACGCTGTAGCTTTCACCGCTAAAAGGTTTCGCAGAGGTGGAGTGAATCACTGAACACCTGGATGAGCCCAATTATCGTGTCAAACTTAACGTCCGGAGCCAGAGTTTGCGATCCCTGTGCTATGGCACTCGCGGTTCATTTCTGTTCTACCTCATTTAGCCATCACTTCACTTTTTGTATCGGTTAGATAACGATATCAAACTCTGCTCTTGTCTGAAACGCCACCTCACCGGGTAGCTAGGGTAGGTGGCACACAAATGGACTGTTGTCATCAAGTTTTTGAAACCTTTTGGAGAATGAACAATTACAACGTATTTTGAAGCTGATATCTCATGAAAAGTTATTTCTTTCATTAGAGACTTGCTGTTTCTGGGAACATGTACAGCAGTAGAGATATGCCATACAAGAGAATGACAAAATATTTAAAACTAGTGGTGTGTATTGCCAAGGATTTGTCGATGCAATACGTTTCAAGATGCAGGGGCAACAATACGATATATTGCAATACTGTAGGGACAAAGTATATTTGTAATATTACCCGGGTACTTGACTCTGGCGTTTTGCAGAGTTTACAGACTTTACACAAGTGATACATTAAAAGATGACATTTTCATCTGCATATACACAAGTTATTATAGTATACCTAAAGACTACCTTGACTGTGATTCAGATGAAAAACTTTTTTCTCAGCGAAAAGGCTGAAGCTGGTGAAAGTAAAGCAAAAGAAAGAATACTTGGGAAATGGTTTATCCAGTTGTTAAAATAATTATTCTTTTCTTAACCTCCTTATAATCTCTTATAATGGAGAACATTATGGGTGTGTATTGGCAAGAATCTGATCAAGAATACGATATATTGTGATATGACTGTACAAACAAGTATATATCTATAGTATTGTCCGAGTACTTGACTCTGGTGTTGCATAATTTACAGACCACATAACTCTTGATGAAGTCGTTACTGATTTTATTTGTTTTGAAACCAAAATATATCCAAACAGGAGTTGACTGTATCCTCTCGTCCTAAGTAATTTTCGGGATCTTGCCTGATTCAATTGTTTCTTAAGAGAGAAGAGAAGAAAACTTAATGAATGCTGCCAGCTAGTGGCCGGACGTTTAATTGGAACACAAAAATGAACAAACGCTGAGCATATTGTAAATCTTTTTTTTTTTGTACACACCCTTTCATAACAAATAAATAAAAAAAATATGTTTATATTAAAGTAAAATGATTTAAAGGGTAAATAATAAATATATAAATCAATAAAGTAAGTAAGTTAGTAGGTAATTTAGACCAGACCAGACCAGGTGCAGTAGTATATTGATACAGTATCGTAAAAATATATATATTTCACAACACATACATATATATATATACAGTAAATACATATATATATATAGATATATATATAGATATATATATCTATATATATATATAAATGCAACAGTACATTAGAGTTGGAAGAACCATTTATTATGTATTTATTTTTTTCAGTTTCCAATTTTTTGTACCAACTTAAAGATTTCACGATTATCCATAAACGCATTTTTAAGGTTCACAAACAAACAAACCAACGCCAGCAAAGGTTTTTTTTTGTTTTTTCAAAAAGGCAGCAGATGGAAGTTGATGCAGGAACAGACACTGACCCTGGAGGACCAGTCTGGGTTTTAAAGTCGCTGGGTCATGGATGAGCTAATGTGAGTGTGTGTGTGTGTGTTTGTAAAACGTGTACAAACGCTCTGAGGAAAGCCGTCAAAGAAAACCTTGCGAGTCACATCATGTCACTTCTCAGTTAATCCCTTTCAGAGCCTGTCCTTTGACGACACAAAAACCCAAACAAAACAACAACAAAAAAAGCCTTGACAGCCACCACCAAGACGTTCTTGAAAAAAGAGCCACACACACACACACACACACACACACACATGGACGGTTACAACAACTGTCTGGTTTTTGTCGCTTCTTAGGTCTGTCTCCCCTGGACGCTCGTGGGAGCGACGGTGCTGTCGACGCGTTTGATCCGGGGGTGAGCTCCCGTCGAGACCCACAAAGCCAAAAAAAAAACCTCTCCTTTCGCCATCCCACCATTCCACAGCGCCGCTTCTTCTTGCCTGGCAGGCCCGAGAACCAGCAGCCTGCCATTCATTATGCGCTCAGCAGGGGGCCCCGACGAAAAAAAAAAAAAAACGCTAAGTCGCTCTGGCTCATAAGAAACGCAGGGAGAAACTAAAAACCCCGACAACATGTGTGCCAGCCGGCACGACGCCGCCGCCGCGCTGGCATTTTCGCTTTACAAGCGCATCTGTCGGCGGGGTTAACAACTTCCTGTTTACCTGCGTACATAAAAGCCGCTTCTCCTCGCGTCTTCAAAACGTCTCTGGTTTCCGACGGGGGTCGGCGGTATGACGAACCACTCGAAAAGCGCCGACGTAATGATAATTAATGAGAAAACAATTTGAGAAGCCGAACAAGCTAATGACACAAAAGTTAAATGGAACAATGATGATTAATCTCTGGCTAAAGTTTGCCAGCGTTTTTTTTTGGTTTTTTTTCGAGTGCCTTTTTATCACCCGCCTGTACAGCATCCACTCCAGCTAAAGTGTCGCCATTTGTTTTTTAATCATTTTTTTTTTTTTCGGAGCACTTGCCGTTGCCTTATTACAAATTGCATACTTGGGTCCCTGATTGACTGAGTCGCGCCGGGCGTGCAGTAAAATACATGATAAATGCACACCTTTGAAAATCGATTAACATTTCATTTACATGTTAATGTGCTTAACGGGAAGTCACCACTTGCTCTGCTAATAATGAGTCGCCGGCTACTGATGAGGCCGCGAAACACTCGGTGTAAGAGCAATATTTCCGTTAATAAATGTGTCTCTCATGGCTACACAATGAGAAAATCTGTATTTCAGTTTTAAGTTGTCAGCTCACCCTTTAAAAGCTTCAATTATATAGAGGTCATCTGGGTTTATTTGATTTTTATAGTGTAGATTTGTTTAAAAAAAAGTGCTTCATTGAATGAGTAACTATGTAATTAGAATTTATAGAGCACTTTTCCCAGACCAGGGTCACAAAGTGCTTAAACAATCAAAACAATAAAAAATATACTTTAAAGGTCAAGATAATACTGAGAAAAACACAGGAGTTCCAGAAAGTGTCGATTTTTCCTATTCATAAGAAAAGTTACATTTTCATTATCAGGCTGTTATGAAATTGATTGAGCTGATTTGAAACACCACTAGGTGGCACTCTCTGCTTCATAATATTTGACTATGATCTACTAATTCAATGAAACCTGACATCATTTTCAAACTGAGAGTGACATCTAGTGGTCTTTCAAAAATGAAGACACTGTATCGTGATACCTCATTAGCTGTTTCATGAAGCTTCATAAACAGATCACTAGTTTGGATTGAGACCTATGCCATCTAAATACAATAAATGATACGTACTTAGGTGCTGTACAACCACAATTTATTTTTGTTTCTTCATAGTGATGTGTTAAAAGATTATGAGGTATCATGAAACAGTTGATGAGGTATCATGATACAGTGTCTTTTTATTTTTGAAAGACCACTAGATGTCACTCAATGCTATAATCTCTCGCTCCGATATACTAATTCAATGAAACCTGACATCATTTTCAAACTGAGAGTGACATATAGTGGTCTTTCAAAATGAAGACACTGTATCATGATACCTCATCAAGTGTTTCATGAAGCCTCATCAACACATCACTAGTATGGAGTGAGACTCAAGCTCAGAAATGTGAAATTAAACTATTAAACTATACTTCCGAAATCCACACGCTGTTCTCCATTTGTCTTACTCCCTCTCAGTGAACTCATCACTCCAGATGATTGCTCAGGTATCCACCTTGAACTGGGACTGAAGAAGCCACGTAACCCCACCTGTGAAAATACAGTACGTTTGGACAGTACTACTGTGAAGACTCTATGCTCCGCTTCACTCTACTTTCAGATGGTGTTTGAATCTTCCAGATATAATTACCATGCGATGCGTTACGGTAATTTGAAACATCGAATCAATCAATTATCTGCTTAAGAGGCTCAGGTTTAACAAGGACGTCAAATCCGTGGAGCAGCCAAGAGTGGCTCTGTTACCCACGACCTTGGCTGACCTTTTTGTGGCCAAAGTTGTTTTTTTTTTATTGATAGCGTGACAAATATAATCCACTCAGAGGGATCTGTTTAGAAATGTTGGTCTTGCTTTTTAATTCATTAACTCTGGCTGTAAAAATAAAAGTTTTATTACTCGACTCGAGTGTACGAACGGGTCTTCACTCGTCTCCCACCCGACCGTGACGAGGTGTTTATCTGTCGTACGAACTGATAAGATGTCACCCGACAACCTCTCTCTTCACCCTTAAGCCGTTTCATCTTTATATCCCAATCATGTCCGTTGCACTCACGACCGGGCGCTGGTGGGAATCTGCCTGCTCAGCTCACTGTGAAATTGTCTCCCCCGGAACATTTCGTGCAGGAAATTCTACACTTTCTGAACGTTAACCGGGTTAACATTATATCCCTCCTTTTGCACTCTGACATCTTCCAGGAATGTGCGGGTGCTTAAAGGGGGTTGAAGGGCGGCTTGTCTTAGAGCCAGCAGGGACCGAGTTGAAGTTCAAGCAGGGAATAGGAGGAGTGTAAGCGTAGCATGTGTGACCCCCAAACACCTGTTAGCACCTTTAAAGCCTCTTTTTAGACGCGCTGACGTAATACAGTGCTATGACTTACGAGAGCTCCTCAGGCTTAAGTCATTTGAATGTAATAAAACGCGTTTTTTAAAGGGTGGTTTATTTGACAAAACCAAGACTCAAAAGGGGAAAATTCTATTAATATCATTGAATAATTGTGGATATTAAATTAAATATTGTTAAATATTATTTTAATTATTGCAGAATAACAGGGGAAACAAAATGTAAAATATATAAGTAATAACAATATTAATTTATATTCATATTAAAAAAAAAACAAAACATAAAAGTAGGTATAATTCTGTCAAAAAATGATCAAATAAATGCAAAATACGATAAAAAAAATTAATAAAAGTGATTTTGTAGGAATAATACTAAATAATTAATTCTGGTATTAGGTGCTTGATTCCACAAATACTAAATGAGCACCAGGATTACAGACTAATGTGGGTTAAAAATATGTAACATGATATTAATAATAAATTAATAAATGGGCAGAAGAAAAAGAAGAAGAAGAAGAACAACAACAAGAAAAAGAACTACACAAATAACAAGAATAAGAAAGAGAAAAAGAACAAGAACAAGGAGAAGAACAAGAAGAAAAAGAATAACAAGAAGAAGAAAAAGGAGAAGAAGAACAAGAGCAAGAAGAAGAATAACAAGAATAACAAGAACAAAAAGAAGAACAAGATGAACAAGAGCAAGAAAAATAACAACAAAAAGAAGAACAAGAGGAAGAAGAACATTAAGAACAAGAAAAAGAACAAGAAGAACAAGAGCAAAAAGAACAAGAACAAAAAGGAGAAGAACAAAAAGAACAAGAACAGGGAGTAGAAGAACAAGAGCAAGAACTAGAAGAACAATTGCAAAAAGTAGAAGAACAAGAAGATGAAAAAGCAAAAGAAGAACAAGATAATAATAATAATAATAATAAATCATATAATTATTTTTTACAACAAATACAAAGAAGAAACACAAACATAAATAATATGATAAGAAAATGCAAAATGACCAGAATGTGTTCAGAGAACATACAATGAGAATATTTATACATCATCATCTTTTACATAAAAGTCATGTTGTCTGCTGAGAAGTAAAACAAGAGTAAATTCAATTTTATAACTGAAATACATCTAAGTTAACTACATTTTCTGTGTTCCATTGAATAATTCTAAAGTTAGTTGCTTCCTGTGACCTGCAAAATAATAACTGTTGTTGTTGCCGTGACCTGGTATCTATTTTAGAGTAATAAACAGCCATCACGAGGAAGAACTGGAGCACAACATTTCTCCACCCCTCTGTCTGGAGGTGTGACGGGACGCTGCTGCGCCAACTTCAGACAGATGGTCTTCACAGCCAGGGTCCAAGATCCACTGACCAAGACCATACGATCGACCTCCAACACATGTGCAGACGTGAGGTGCAGACGCGTGACCTCCAGACATGGTCCACATGATGTTCGTCACACATGTTGTTTTAATTAAAGGAAATATGAACAGCTTAGAAAAGCATAACATAGGTTATGAAGGTTATGATCTAAATTCATAGTTGTATCTTTGTTTTCATAGTCATATTATTATTCAATTGTAATATTTATACATATTTTCAATTATATTTTAATTAAATATTATATTATTATTTCAATTTTCAGTGTGTAAGTTTGACCTTTAACATTTGGCTTAATCCTTCATGTTAAACAAATATTGTTGTATTGCATGCTTAATTATATGTAATTATATATTTTTTCACATTTACTTTTTGGTTTCAATATATATAGTTCACCTATTAAATGATTATTGATTGATTAAATCACAAGGTTTAAAATAAATATTAGTCTTGTAAATTTAAAGTACTGTTGTGTATTATAATATTTGATCATATAATCACTTTATTTTCAACACATTTTTACTAAAAGGTTATTTTTAAACATTGTAATATGTAAAAAATTAAATGCCAGGTTAAAAGGAATATACTCTAAAAAATAATATGTTAAATTAATATACGATAATATTATAGAAACAATGGTCATTAGTAGTTGTGAGGCTTCATGAAACAGCTGATGAGGTATCATGATACAGTTGTGTAATTTTAAAAGACCACTAGATGGCACTGTACGTTTAAAAATTATACCAGGTATTGCATTAGAAGATAAGAGCCAAATATGTTAAAGAGAGTGTCATTTAGTGGTCTTTCAAAATAAAGACTGTATCATGATACCCCATCAACTGCTTCATGAAGCTTCATCAACACATCATTACTCATCATTAGCATATTTATTCTCAGAGTCCACTAGATGGCACTCTCTGCTCTATAATCTATAGTTTTATTGTCAAGTCATGTTTAAACATTAGTCACCAACTTCTGATCTCTTAAAAATAACTGTTTCATGAAGCTTCATCAACCCAACAACATACGTAACAGACATCATCTCAAGTATTTCTCAGTCGTCCCTGCTCCTCACATACTCCCCGACCCTTTAGGAAACATCCTGTAGAGTGTTTTATAAATCCGCCTTCATGGAGAGCCCACTATCGCGGCCCCCCTGCTAATCAAAAGCAATTAGGGGGTTCGGTGTCATCTCAAGGACACTGTCTCTCGAGGATCAAACTGGTAACCATCTGATTACACCGACAGCACTTGGCCACCCATGTCATGCCCCGGAATAAAATTATTTAAATCCGCGGCGTTTGCTTCATGCTGAATTTAATCGCGCCGAGTGACATTGGGAGTAATCAAAGCTTCGCGCGAAATCAGTGTGGGAAGTGTTCGGCGCTCGCAATGAAAAGATGCTACAAAGGTCACGCCGGCGCTCGTAAGAAAAGACGGAGTCAACAGGACGGATGATGTGGAATGTCTGTGTTAATTGATGTGGAAGTTGATTTTTTTTTTATACGTTTCCCTGTGACTGATCATTTTTAATAAATGTGTGTGTGTGTGTGTGTGGCGGCAGCAGGGATCAGTTGCATATATATTTATCGCCATAGAGACCAGAAATCATTGTATATAAGGTAAATAAAATCAGGTTATCAAAACAGAAGATTTCAATAGGTTATGTCTGGATTGGATCAGGACAACATGTTTAAAAAGTAACTAGGCAAGTTGTATACATAACTACGGTGCTCACTAGTGATGGGTGGGTGAAACAGCTGATGGTGTATCATGATACAGTGTCTTCATTTTGGAAAAAACTCTCTGATTAATAATATTTCTGATCAACTAATTCGATAAAACCTGACTTTGTTTTCAAACAGAGAGTGACATCTAGTGGTCTTTCAAATTGAAGACACTGTATCATGATACCTCATCAGCTGTTTCATGAAGCTTCATCAACACATCACCGTTACTCGCTGAATCAAAAAGCCAACAAAAGGTCGAGTTGTAAAGCTTGATTCAATTAAGTATTCTTACTGCAAGATGATTTTTATTACTATTATTATTAATGAATGTGCAGTAATTTTTTACTAGTATGATGCAGATCTCGGTAGCTTGAATATGAATGGGGATATTGACTGCTTTTATATTACTGAACTGGACCTTGAATCCTTAAGATAATTTAATATAATTTTTTTTTTTTTTTAATTCTTCATTCAAGCGTTCTACCGGTTGATAAAAAAAACACTGGGAATCAAACCAAGGGCACTACTTGATTATATTTTATAAAAAATACCTCCTGCCTGTTATTATCTAGGACAGTTACACATGTGGCTTAAAACTCATTAAAAACATCTGCCATATTGGTTCACATTCTGCTTTTTACTTTTCAATTTTTCTTTATGGCTCCCATTTTATTGATTCATAATTTCACTAATTATCAGTTGTTTTGGTGGATGTGTGTTGACCGCCACTATTGCTCTTTTGTTATGGCCTACCACCTTTTCTTCTTTTAGCCTATTTTCATAATGACTATTTTGGAATCTAGAAAAATTGGCCTCTAAATTTATGTTTTTTTTCTTTACCTGTTCCTTAGTAGTCTAGGCTCAACCAATCGTACCTAGCAACACTAAAACAATTTAAAATGAGCAACAATACCACAACAGTATCATTTTATACTTGTGTAGGTGCAGAGAGATATGACTTCTAATCCAATTGTTTTTTTGTCCCATCTTTCTTCATAATTTAATTGAAATATTGAAGATTTTTTGCAAACAAACATAAATAATGACTCAGACTTGAAATGGGAAAACATGCCCTATGATGGACTGAAGATAAATCTTGTTTGTGGAACTTGGATAGGCTCCAGGCTGGACAACAAAATAGGACAAACATGAGATAATAACTGGAACGGAGTTTGCATGAATTCATGGTCATTTGTACAGATTTTCATGCTAGTTTGAGGATAAGAGTAAGACACAGCTGCAACAATGTTGCAGCCGTCTTATTTTATTTTGTTTTTACAAAAGGAGTAGCAGTGTATCCAGTTTTACACGCAGAGAACACAGTTCAAGAAACCCTCTCTGAATCTTTACTAGGTGTAAGAATATGATTGCAGTCTTTTATAGCATTTTACCTGTGGTTTACAAGTAGTTATTTCGGACAAAAACTGAAAACCTAAAAGCAAACTTGGTACAATCTTCTTCCTTTCGAAAAATAGTTCCTCTTGCTGAGGCTTCAATATAAGATGTTATGTGAAGTTATGTGTCTCTTTTTGGACAAAGATGAAGACAACGGTTGCTACTTTAAAATTGACTTGCATTTTTGTAACATGTCACAACACGATCTGGAGCTTGTAATCCATGCTTTTGTGTCTTCTCATTTATACAATTTTATCAGTTTATTTTCATGTCTAAACAAGAAGGAGCTGTATCACCTTCAGTTGTTACAAAACTCTGCAGGGAGAATTCTGAGCTGCTCTAGTAGAAGAACTCACATTTCCCCGATCCTTAAAACTCTTCACTGGCTGCCAGTTTCTTTCAGGATCCATTTTAGAATTCTGGTTCTTACTTTCAGATCTATTCATGGTCAGGCTCCTCCTTACATCAGTGATCTGATCCAGACTTACACCCCAGCTCGGGCTCTGAGGTCTGTGGATCAGAATCTACTGATGGTTCCTCGCTAGTTCTGGACTAGAGGAGAGAAATCCTTACAGACTGTTGCTCCTAAGCTTTGGAACGATCTTCCTCTGTGTTTGATGATCTACTGTCTCCTTCAGGAAACATCTTAAGACATTTTTATTTGTCCTTTTTACTGATTTTCTGGGAATCCTGTGTTTGCCTTACGTCTCCACGCCTTTTAAAGTATATATTCTAACTGTGTATTGTTTTTGACTGTTAAAGCGCTTTGTTCCCCTGGTCTAGAAAGGAGCTTTACAAATAACCTTCACTAACTTACCTACAATCATGAGGGTGAGTAGAAAACGGGTGTGCAATCACTTCAAGATGCCGTGCTTTAACCACAAACTGAAAAGACCGACAAACCTTCCCCCGAAGCTCCTCGATGCAAATAAAGAGTGACTCTACTTATTTGGTAAGCAATCGTCTTCCGGCAATCAAATTGCCCCCTTTACATTATCCGTCGTCTTAGCGGTGCTTAGTGCACAGTTAGCCTGCATTATCCTCACTTCATTTACCTCGGTAAACAATTAACCCGCCGCGTGTGCGTTAGCGGCGCGTGCGCGGCCCTACAAGAGTGATTGAGGGATTTGGCATTAGCTATGCCGCGGCGCGTCTCCGACGCTAACGGTTTAACGTAGTTAGCTTTGCCTCAACCCTCACCCCCCACACTTTTAACTGGCACCTCCGGAGAATCAATAAATGTACAGAGACGAGAGGGGTCAGCGAAGTTAATTTGAAAGAAGCGATTCATATTTCTTTTCGTTAAATAAGAGCCCACACACACACACACACACACACACACACACACGAGCGAGCGATGGCGGCTGTGCATCGATGAGGTTCGCTTTCCTTCAGCCCTGTTTGCGATAGCGTTTGGGTTTCACTACGGCAATTACAGCCTTTAATTGAATTGATTTCGATAATGAGCCTCTGTAATGACACCGCTGTGGGAATGGCGGTGTGTGTGTGTGTACATGAGCGTGATGTGCGCAATGAATGAGCTATAGTTGTTTTGTTTTTTTTTCCTTCCTTAAATGATCAACGTTGACGATCCTGGAACCCGCACATAAAAAAAGTGCTTTAATCGCGATCCTCCACTTGTCCGAGGTCTAACCTTTTTTTCCGCCTCTTGCATAATCTCCTCCAGGCTATAACACATGAATGTTTGATGACGAGCAGCTTAGTACATGATAAATTGAACATCCTAAACGGACGCTGTTTTTTTTAGTTTTTTTTTTTGCGGGGCGGGGAGGTTGCGCAATACCGGCGAGTACTTCCCGGGTGGCTACACGGGCCCGGCATACATCAGCTGGTCTAGTCAGCTGGTGGGAGTTTCTTCATCTCTTCTTCCCGCCATTGGCGTGCTGAGCGCCGTTGTGATAAAGCGTTGGTATGAGTAATCGTCCCGCACCTGAACAAACAACATATCGACAGACGAGCGCTGCCGTGAAGAATCACTCGCTTAAACCTCCATCACACACTTGTAATGTACTTCTAAACATGTCACTGAGCCGCCGAGCCGAACCAAAGAATATCTGTACGCTTCTGATTTTTGTGTTCTTTGTAGCTGCGAGGCAGGGATTCACTTGTCAGTGCTCCCGGAGCAGGGATGATAAATAACTGTTATCACAACTTGTCGGTAGTGAAGTGAAGTGAAATCATAGAGAATCACCTTCTTTATATCACAGTTTTCTTTTAATACATTCACCGTCAATGGCCGGTTCTCCTGGATTGGTTAAGACGGCCGAAAATCTTCTTAAGAGCGCTTTTGAGAACGCTGTGAATGAAGGATATGTTTTCTATATTTGATCTTAAGGAAGGTATTTCACTAAGAAGGAAATGCAAGAAGGCGCTGACCCACTCTTAAGAGCCTTCTTAGCAACCACATGCTCAGTAATCGTCAGGGACATTCATATCCTCTGCTTTACAAATAACTGTTACGTAATTAATTACTTACTTTTCTAAATAATTAAACAATTCTTAATGAAGGACAAAAACCTTCCTAAAACCTTAAAGATCCTTAAAACAACTTTGAAACTCACCATTTTGTACTTATACACTGTAATAAATCAATGAGACAACCTTAAACTGTTGCTGCACCGATCATTATACGCAATGATGCGTTCATGGACGTAGGAATTACATAATGAAATGAAAAAAAAAGATTATAAGTCGTCTGTTTTCAATCCAATGAACCAAATAAAACATACAAATACGGGATTTATAACAAATCCACATACAAACACATCAACAACCCTGTGGCATTTCAGGTATCATTGGCTTGATCCTAAAGTCCTAAGAAGGCAATTAGGAATGCACCTCGGAAACCTAGTCCTCCTTCTTAATCGAATCCAACTTAAGTGCCTTTATACGTCCTTAAGAACGATCAATAACCATCAATACATTAATCAAACCTAAATAAAATTAACATAGAAAAACCCAGACCTCATCAAGAGAGTTAAAGTAGTACAAATATGTGTACATTTATGGTATTTAAATAAATACATATATGAATCAAATCTCTGTTATAACTATCATAGATCTGGTTGTGGTTTATATTTTAATCAAGCCTGCAAAAAATGAGTAGCTTTCATTTTAACTAAGAAATAATGTGTTAATAACTGTTTATAACTAATAAATGTTTGTTTACTTTGTTTTGTGATCAACCTGTGGCCAGAGATGGCACCAGTCCTTTCATCCTCCCAAACTACAAGAACTAGGACATGGATCCTGGCGATCACTGAGGACGAGAGGATACAGTCGACTACAGTAGCTTCTAAAGCTGATGTTTGGACATATTTTAGTTTCAAAAAAGCAGTTACGACTTCGTCAATGTCATGTGGTCTGTAAATTCTGCAACACCTGAGTCAAGTACTCAACAAAATACTACAAATATATCATATATGTTGAAATATATTTGCCCATGTATCGTGATAGATTCTTGCCCATACACACCCCTTTGTACGAGAAAGGGAACTTTGTTGTGAAGATGCTTTGATTGTACTGTTTTTCCAATATTTATCATTTCAAATAAAAAGTTGCAGCACTGGATCCCTCATTAGAGGATGTGTTGAAAGGAAAAATCTTTGGAGCGACGGAGCAAGAAATCAGTAAAAAAAAGAAATCAAGGACTAAACTGAACTCACGAGCTGAAGTAAAAAACGTTATATATCTGTTTGTGTCGATGAATTAAAGAGGAAAGCAATCATATTCGGACACAGGTGATTACGTTCATTACCTGCTCGGCATCGCCCGATAAAAAACTAACAAGCGGATTTAAAAAGGTTGTTTCTCCGTCGATAAGATCGGGAAGAGACTTCTCGGCGTGCACTCTCCGTGCTGCCTTCAAAGACCGTCGGCGGCTCTTTTGGAAATGAAAGAATACAATTTCCCACGTCATTGAGAACGTTATTGCCCCCCATTACCGCTTGCCACGTTCCGTCGCCCCGGCTCTGTCGGACAACTCCAAATAAGAAATGACCGATTAGAACGGCTTCTGTCCGTGGATTATAAACGTCTCCTTTTAAACCTTAACCTTGCTCGAGATCACACTGGCTTTGATGAGCGGCTTTCATGTGCGGGGGGGAAGACACACAAACTTGTATTCCGGCAGCGGAGCGTCACTAATTATCTCACCAGTGGAAAGGTAAGGGAGGTGGAGACCTATGTGTGTGTGTGTGTGTGTGTGTGTATGTGTGTGTGTGTGTGTGTGTGTGTGTGTGTGTGTGTGTGGGGTCCCCGCTCGACGGTAGTTTTTAATGAGCCCCGTGTTTCTTATCAAGCTCAGGCGCTCAACAAACGCTCTGATCCGCCCACATGGAGGACGAGGAGGCTCACGTCTGAAGCCCCACCTCGCCTCGCTCTCCTCCCGACTCCCTTCTTATCCTCCCCTCCTCATCATCACCTCCATGTGAATAAAATATCCTTGAGAGAAACCGTGAATCAAAGGGCTTTTTCATCCTCTAGGAGAGAGTGAGAAAGAGAAAGAAAGAGAGAAAGATGAAGAGATTCGGCAGGAGGAGAGAGGGGTTCGGGTCGCAACAATGAGTCTACACTCGGCACAACATTGATTACGAACAAATGTGGGTTTATAAGCGGGGTTACAAAAAAGCGGGCGTCTTTCGATAATCATATCCTTAAAAGAAGGGGTCCACGACCTTTTTTTTGCAAACGTCAGGGTTATATTCACGGTCACAAGTAAAGATACAATTGTGCAACATGCAAAAAAACACAATTAAGTGCATAAAACAAACTCACCATAACGCAGAATCAGCAAAACCTCTGGATTGGTGTATTCATCTAAGTATGTTTGATTGTATGCCGACGATGTTGTTCTGTATGTGTGTCTCCTCAATTTTAGATACTTTGTGCCAATGTGTGAGTTTGTGTTTGTGTATTAATATGAAATGCTGACTCTGAAACAGAAGTGTTGTTCACATGCTTATGTCATTTCAGAGAAAATATGTTTTCATTTTCTTAATGAAACACCACTTAGGCATTAATTATAATATTTTATTCAATTTCTCTATCTGTGCAGGTTGATAATAAATGTCGCTTTTATTTGAATCATCAAACATAAAGTTTCATTATTTTTTATTATTATTTCTTATCCTTACTTATTCATCCAGTTTGTTCATTATGGATGACAGCAGTCATTTTATCCGCCGCAACTATAGAAACTAGGGCGTTGATCCTGGCGATTACTGAGGACGAGAGGATACAGTTGACTCCAGCAGCTTCTAAAGCTGATGAATAAATCTATATAAAAACACGTTATTACTTTGGGGTGGTGTGTGTGTTTGTGTTTTTGTCAAGAGGTTGTGCGTTATACTCTTTTTAAGTTGGGATTTTGTTTGTGTGTTTGTATCCTATGTTATGATGGTGTGTGTGTTTCTTTGTTGAGATTGTGTGTGTTTCTGTTTCTGTGTGGAGGTAGTGTGCGTGTATTTTGTGTTGAGGTGGTGTGTGTATTGTTCTTGGTTGGGGTGCTGAGTGTGTTTCTATTTCTGTGTTGATCTGGGTAATTCAGATTTTATTTTTTTGTGAAGGTGTTGTGGGTTTGTAATGTTGTGTTGGGGTAGTTTGCGTGTGTTTACATTATGTGCTGAGGTGGTTTGTTTGCGTTTCTATATCTGTGTTTGGTGTGTGTATTTTGTTGCCATTGTAGAAGTATTGTGTACTTTTTCTATCTCCTGTTGGTTTTTATTGTGTGTTTGTGTGGAGGTTGTGCATATGTAACTGTTTCCGTGTTGGGGTGGTGTGTGTGTTTTTGTTAAAAGGGCCTTGTGTGTTACTCTTTTTGTGTTGGGATGTTTTTTTGTGCTCTTGTAGTCCCATGTTATGATGGTGTGTCTGTTTCTTTGTTGGGATTGTCTGTGTGTTTCTGCTTCTTTGAGGAGGAGATTTTCTGTTGCTGTGTTGGACTGTTTTTGTGTATGTTTCTATTCTCAGGTTGTTAAATGGCTGTAAAAAGATATTACACAATTGCGTGTTCTTGATAATAAACCCAAAGTGGAGAAAAAACGTGTTGCATAAAATGTCCCTAATGTTTCACCGTATTACGTAGCATTTTTCTCCATTTTTTGGACTGTTTTCTTTAGTGTTTGTTTGCTGTTTGTCATTAATTGAAGCTTTTCTTTCATATTCCCAAGATCAGTCCTGATATTAACAAGGTGACGCATGAGATATCAAGACGGCCATCGAGCAAAATGTGAATTCCATCATGAAACTGAGAAGATGGAAGGAAAGGAATAACTTCTTTTTTTTCAGGCGAGGATTATGAATGATTAAAAAAAAAAAAAGCCAGCACACTCTTAATGACACGAGACACACGGATAGAAAAGTAAAAGCCTTGAGACCCACTAATAATTATTCCGCTGAGATAAGAGAGTAGGGAAGGATATTTGTGATTAATTCAGTCGTCTCAAAGGAAAAATAAAATCGAGGATGGATTTAGGTTCGGGCAACCAGACGTCCTCGTTTCCGTGGACGTTTCCTCTGCTTTAGGAAGTTAAACTACTAAGTAATTTTGAATTAAAGTGTGTCGTTAAAAACTATGCTTTTGATTATGGGCTCAGTTCCACTAGTGGAATGAAAATTGAAATAATGTTGAGTATTCTATAGAATACCAACTTTTGTATAAGGTTTCTATGTGTGTTTCTGTGTCTGTGTTGGTTTGTGCGTGTTTCTATGTATTTGTTGAGGTGATTCGTGTGTGTTTCTATGTCTATGTTGAGGTGGTTTGTGTGTGTTTCTATGTATTTGTTGTTGTTGTTTGTTTGTGTTTCTATTTCTGTGTTGAGGTGGTTTGTGTGTGTTTCTATGTCTGTGTTGGTGTGTGCGTGTTACTATGTATTTGTTAAGGCAGTTTGTGTGTGTTTCTATGTCTGTGTTGAGGTGGTTTGTGTAAAATTATATGTCTTTGTTGAGGTGCTTGTGTGTGTTTCTATGTCTGTGTTGGTTTGTATGTGTAATGATGTTTCTTTGTGGAGCTGTTTACTGTATTACTGTTTCGGGGTGGTGTGTGTGTTGAGATGTTTTGTGTATTTTTCTATTTCCGTTTTGAGGTGTTTGTGTGTATTTCTCTTTTTGTGTTGAGGTGGTTTGTGTGTTTCTATTTGTAGGTTGAGATAGTTTGTGTGTGTTTCTATGTCTGTGTTGGTTTGTGTGCGTAATTCTGTTTCTTTGTTGAGGTGTTTGGGTATGATATTGTTTATGTGTTCTGCTGGTTTGTGTGTTTTTTACTTCTGTGCTGAGGTGGTTTTTGTGTGTTTCTATGTCTGTGTTGAGGTGGGTTGTGTATTTTTGTTCTGGAGTTACCTCTGGGACCTCCGGATTTCTCTCCATGAAAACAGAAATTACCTGGAAACTCTCAGGTAATCGTATGACGGAAAAGGAAAGTTAGTTAAAAACATGCCATCTAACCTTGTTAGCTAGGACAGACTAAGACTCACCAACAGAAGCATCTCAATGAGCACCTATGTATTGATTGAACTTCACTATTACGTTTTGGTGCCTAGTCTACAGGTTTGTCACAATCGCATAAACAGCCATCTCCAAGTCAGTGGGAAAACTGACCCTTTTTAACTTTTTTATAGAGTCTGATATCAGACCCTTTTATAATAGTTTAAGTAAAGAGTGCTGGGGAAGGTTTACTAGTTTTGTGTCACTGTACCTATCGCTGGTGGTGAAAGAGAGTTTAGCCAAAAGGCAAAGCTCTTGGCATACTGGTAGATCTATGTCCCCACCCTCACCTATGCTCAAGACCAGTGGGTAGTCAGTGTGGCTGGACTCTCCGATAGAGTTAGTGGTCCTCCAGATCGAGAGGACTTTCAGGGACTTGGGCGTCTGTTTACGATTTCTTCTGGACGCCTGAAAGTTCATGGCATACCTTTCCAGTAGAAGACCATGGGGGCAACCCATGACATGACGGATGGACTATGTCCTTTCAGGGTTTTCCAGAAAGCCCAGGACTATGTCGAGCGGAAAGTCTCGTCTTCCCTCCTGAAGTTGAGAAGACGACGAAAACGAACTGTAGTAACTCTAGAATCCTTTTGCGAAGCATAACTTTCAAGTTTGTAGTCTAGTGTTTAATGGGAACTCATCCTTTGTACACAGAAAACACCTTCATTTTACCTCTGATGTCCTTTATAGTAATACATCTTCTTCTAAGTTTACAGATTCCTTGTAGAATTTAAAGATCTATAAGATGGTTGGGGATTGGCCAAGGTTTAACAGTACTTCTGGGAACCACATTTTTGATTTTCCCAAGCGTACTATATGTATTTTAATCTTGAGTTTGGGCGCCGGTATGCTAGTTCTGCTCAACACCAAAGAGACAAATGATGGATGGACGTAATGTCATTCCAAAGTCATCCATGTACTTATTCCAATTCATCCATACGTCAGATCTAGAGCTCTCATTAATCACACACCACATGTAAAGCTAACTTCTATCTTTCATGAGCATTTCAAAAGGAAGTCCGTATCAAAAGCGACTCTCGCAATAATTGCAAGTCTGAGCCCTAGAAACTGTGTAGGACATAGAACGAGGAGTAAACATGGAGATGAAGGGAGTGTGTGTGTGTGAGCTGGAGGGCACACTAGAGGACGCATCCTCGATTAGCTCTCAACCATTCCTTCATCATTTTCCCCTCGCACTCCCCGCTTCCTTCAAACGACAAAAAGGGTCTGCGGGGCGGTCGGGCACCGTCGGGCGGGAGAAAGGGATGGAGACAACGGGCCTTTAGACATCTGTCAGCCACTAATGAAAGAGTTCAATTTAGTGGAAAATCTCAAACAACCTTGTCTGACAGCGAAGCTGACAGCCTTTAACTTGTCTTGTGTGTGTGTGTGTGTGTGTGTGTGTGTGTGACGGGAGAAAACATATTAAATTATTTAGGGCAGTGAGAAAAAAAAAGAAAAAGTAATGTAATAAACTACTTCTGAGGTGTGTTCCCGGAGTCTGGCGGCGGGCGTGGATCAGTCCGTTCAGCGGGGGTCACGTCTCGCAGCTTCAAACCCGCCGCGGGGGTCCGACACATGCTTTTTTGTTGATAAACGTGTTACGGTCGAGGGGCCGGAGAGAGACGTCTGAACGTGAGGCTATTTTGGCTCGGGACGGGCCGTCAATCATAATTACGTCTTATTTACACAAGTCAATTTGATTCGCCGAGTCAAAATGAAATGAAAATGATGGTAGTTTTATAATTATTCAAAGGGATTCGGTTAGAAATCCTCCTAAATATTATATCTTAGTGGTTTCATCTGGGTCCAGGAATTTGAAGGTTACTCCAGTAACTTGTATGGCTTCTCACTGCTGCCGCTAAAAAGATTACATGAGTTTGACTGCACAAAACTGACGACAATCTAGCAACTGTTGTTAAAAAGCTGATTATTGTGTACCAGGATGATGTGTGACTTTGTGTGTGTGTGCACTTTCTATAGTGAGGATGCGTTTGTACACTTTTTATTTTTTGTTGGGCATGATGTGTATGTCTGTATGTTTGTGTGTGTCTGTGTTTCTACTTCAGTGTTAAGTTGGTTTGTGTGTGTTTATTATTCTTGGTTGGGGTGCTGTGTGTGTTTCCGTTTCTGCATGGAGGTAGTGTGTGTGTGTCTTTTGTATTGAGGTGGTGTGTGTATTCTTCTTGGCTGGGTGCAGTGTGTGTTTCTGGGTTGAGGTGGTTTGTGTGTATTTCTATTTCTGCGATGGTCTGCGTAACTCTGTTTTTCTTGTGGAGGTGTTGTGTGTTTGTGTTTATATTATATGTTGAGGTGGTTTGTTTGTGTTTCTATATCTGTGTTTGTGTTTCTTTGTTGAGATTGTGTGTGTTTCTGTTTCTGTGTGGAGGTAGTGTGTTGATCTGTGTAATTCTGTTTTTTCTTGTGGAGGTGTTGTGTGTTTGTATTTTTGTGTTTGGGTAGTTTGCATGTGTTTACATTATGTGATGAAGTGGATTGTTTGCATTTGTATATCTTTGTTTTGATGTGTGTATTATGTTTCACCTGTTTTTACGTAGTATTGTGTGTTTCTATCCCCTGTTGGGGTGGTTTGTGTGTATGTTACCATTTCCATGTTGGGGAAGTGTGTTTGTGTTTATGTTAAAATGAACACAAAAAAATCCTTGTGTGTTACTCTTTATGTGTTGGGATGTTTTTTGTGGTCTTTTGTTCCCATGTTATGATGATGTGTGGCTGTTTTTTTTCGTTGGGATTGTGTTTGTGTTTCTTTGTGGAGGGATCTGTGTGTGCGTTTATGTTGCTGTTTTGTGTGTGTTTCTATTTTTTAGTTGTAATCTGGAATGCTCCATCAAATTGTTTATGTTCTGAGCAACGCAATAGTTATTTAACTTTTTTAATTTGTGTTGTTGTGTCATGATTTGACTGGAAATCTGCTCCTTGGCAGAGGTACGTACTGTCTCAGTGCTTTCCTGGTTTTCTTCATATATATCTCGGTTCAAAAGTGTTGCTGCTTCTTTACGTAAAAAAGTTTTCAATTCCTGACTCTAGTCTAACCTCACTCCGGCCAAAATGTTTCTACTGATGTAACACCCGGTCCTCCGGGCGCACACACACACGCGCGCACACACACACACACACACACACACACACACACACACACACACACACACACACACACACACACACACACACACACACACACACACACACACACACACACACACACACACACACACACACACACACACACACACACACACACACACACACACAGAACGCTCCAGAACTCCCATGACAGGAGTCTGAAGAAGCACATTTTGCCAAGATAACACACATGCCGACTCACAAGGTGAAAACAACAGCAGCCACATGAAGTCACAGCTGGTAACAAACTAGTGCCATTAGAGCCGCAGACATGAACACTCGGCGCTGCAGGCGGCTCCAGGAACACGAGCGCCTCCTTCACTGCACCACACAGGAAATAGATGCGAGTCGTCGTAAACACGCAGCTTGTCCATTGCGTTGAAAACCTATTGAACATTTTAAGGAAATTCAAGAGATGTGTGTGTTTTTTTTTTACTTTCCTTATTCCACTTGCAGGGTGAAAGACTTTAGACGAGTCAAGGATAAAGTGCGGTCGGTTAAAATAATATCTGAAAACTGACCAATTAGAAATGTTCCCCATGGCTATTTAAGAATCCTATTACCAGTTAAACTCTACATGCAACTTCTTTTTAAAACCTTTTTTATATTCTTTTCTTTCTTTCATTCGTCAATTTAATTGGTATTAGCTTCATATTGTTCGTAGTGCATTTATTTATATATATTTTTATGAAATACATAACATTAAATATCATACAAAATATTTTATGGAAAAAGTACACATTTGATGGATTTAAATTGTTAAAATATTTGAACTAAACAATGTTTCTTTTTTAATTAGAAACTTTAAATCAACAGAATAAAATAAAATAAAATAATATAAAATCAACTGAAAGAGAAAAAGTTTATTTTTTCCATTGTATTTATCATTTATTTTTTAAGTTTGCACATAATATTACATTCTTTATTCGTTTTATTCCCAAAAAGTTAATCCCAATATTAATCAAGTATGTTTAATATATATCCTGATGACCAGCTTGCGAAGGCCAGTACAATTTTTACAAAATAAATTTAAAATAAAAGGATTCAAAAAGGATTCTAAGGAAAAAAGAGACCTTTTCAAATTCTCCATTTTATTCTGT
The DNA here is from genome assembly GCF_982586985.1 of Callionymus lyra. Lineage (NCBI taxonomy): Eukaryota > Metazoa > Chordata > Actinopteri > Syngnathiformes > Callionymidae > Callionymus > Callionymus lyra. Next base: position 12,742,507 of record NC_141820.1, read on the forward strand.
CGAGGCAATTTATTCTTACTACAAAAAATAACTTAATTTATTCACAATTTTTCAAAAATTCAATATGTTCTGCTTCTATAAAAGCTTGCTTAAATTGATGGGAACAATGAAAGGCACTAATATTGACGCAATATTCCGTGATGCAAGTAACTTTTGGCTCTCAGTGTGATTGAGTTGCACTACCATGACCTAAAGTCCTCAAAAACTCCCAAGTTTCCTCTCGTCTTCTAGCCGTGAGTCGACAGCAGTCACCACTTAGAACCAGAAGTCAATCAACTGTGAGAATCCAAGATTTTATCATCCATCCATTCATTCATATCATCCATTTTTTTTCTTTTTTTTTCATGGCCCTAAGAGAAGAGTTGAGAGACATAAATATTCACTTCCTCTATGCACAGCATCAGATATGCATGCAGTTGGTAAACATGCGCCGTCAGATCACTGACAAATGTTCAGCCGAGTGAGCTGGAAAGACGGAGATGCTGCCGGAGAAAACAAAAAAAAAAGCCGAGTTTTGTTGTGTCGTCTGTTTCCTCTGGTGTGTCACCTGCAAGAACCTCATCCTCGATACGTTTTGTTTTTTTGGTTTTTTTTCCCCGCAGTGTTTCCTCTCAAGTGTCATGAAGAGCGGGGCCACTCGCCATATACCAGACTAAACAATCGCAGCTGTTCCACTCTTTTCTCGCTCAACATGGCTGCCAATATGGTTTTTTTTTTTCGACAAATTTTGGCCCCGGCCCAGCTTTCCACTTCCCGATTCCATCTATCGCTGTTAGGTCCTTCGGTACCGGAGCCGCGGAGACGGAGCGCGAGGACGTGAGCCAATGCAAACATTGTTCCGCCAGCTTTTTACAAGCCAGGAGAGTGAGGAAGTTAATAAGCAGGTATTGGTTTTTAACTGTGACCCGTTTATTGCTTTGCCCTCAAGCGTGCTTGAGTGTTGTACTCCACCTTTTTTTTTTCTGTCCATCTGCCCGTCACCTTGACTCACCGCTCTCGATATCTCCTCCCCTCTCTCGCCAGCGCTTGCTTTTGTCTCCGCTCACATCGTTCCGTAATTAATTCATCGTCCTCGCCCGTGCATTTTCATCTGTATTTTTAGCCGGTAATTTCCCCTCCTCGCGCCGGAACATTCTCCGAGCACAAATAGCAGCGAGCACACACTGATCTGTCTGTAAGCCACAATCGATTTCATATTTTGAGTTTGTCCTCTATTTATTAGTCTTCCCTCCAGGGGCTTCTTATTAGATCCCTGTGTCAATACTGAAATTAGATTACACACAATGTTGTCAGTCAGTGCATCAACTTGACTCGGATGGTTAGGCATACAGGACATTGTTATATTAATGTTTTTTTAAAGTTTCGCTTATTTCAGAGCTATATTATGGTTTATCAATCGATAAATGTTCTCAATTTTTTTGTCAAATTAAACCTTCAGCCACTAGATGGCAACAGTCAATGTCTACTCCTTTGACAAATTAACAGTAAATTCCCACGAGATTCAGGCTATTTTGTTTTGCAATACAATTTGCAACCGCTAGATGGCATCAGTCATCACGTGCTCCGCAGCTAGAGGAAGACTGAAATCCAGGGTTTGACTGAGGACTAGAGGATACAGTTGACTCCCGCAGCTTTTAAAGCTGATGTTTGCAAATATTTTGTTTTCAAAACAAGTCAAATCAGTTACGACTTTGTCAAGAGTCATGTGGTCTGTAAATTCTGCAACACCAGAGTCAAGTACTCGACAATACTACAAATATATCCTTGTTACTACAGTATCACAACATATTGTACCATTAGCCATGTATCGTTTTACGTTTTGTATCGCCAGATTCTTGCAAATACAAATCCCTTCATTTCAGGCTATGACTGAGGACGAGAGGATACATTCGACTCCAGCAGCTTTTAAAGCGTTTTGACATACTTTTGGTTCCAAAACAAATGGAAGCAGATACGACTTTATTAAGGGTCATGTGGTCTTTAAATTCTACAATTGTCTTTTTTGGTTCTTATGTCTATTTATCTAGTTTTCTTAAGAATATTTTTGAATAGGGCGAAAATGTACTTAAAAAGTTTAGAAAGTATTTCATTAAACTTAGGTAGTTATTTATTAATTGTAAGCTGTTTTCTTATACATCAAAAAAAAGTTAAATCAGGGGTTTAGCAGAGGTTTGACATCTATGAGTGATTTTATAGATGTCATAGTAACACCAAAAAAACAAGTAGTTAAAATCGATTTTTGATGTAGAACCACCTACTTCCATTTGCAGCCCGTGAAGTGATAATCCCATTTGATTTCTAACTTGTTATGAAAGGAAACATGAAATCCCATCACATGAAATCATTTATATTGCTTTGATAGTATAATAAAGATGGATAATTACTTGAAAAAACACCTAAAGTCTGTCAAAATGTTTGATTGACAGATAAAACCACAAGAAAATGTACTAAACTTTAAACCATTCAAAATAAATTAAACAAAGAAAGCACAAAGAAATACATGCGGACATTAAAGTAACAATAATAATGATCCCACTCTAAATGGTTGTACCACACACTGGATGGATTTTAGGAGTTTTCGGGGAAAATAAAATCAAGGATCTATCAAGGATGACCTGTTTTCTGGCCAGGTTTAACTAATGTGAGACACATCACTCATCATGATCTACATGTCAGTTCCTCATTAGTCTCATTTCAATCCTTCAAAAGAGGTCATTAATCCCTATTTAGAATGTACGATAACTATAACGCCAACAATGATTATTTGAACACAAGCTCATCTGAGCGATTTTCCATGATTTCCTCAGAATGACTCGTTTGATTTGGACGTCTCTAGCGCAGATGGAAGGAAACTGTTTGGCAGAAAAGGGACCAGATGGAGGCTGAGGCCAGTGATGTCATACAGATCTGTCAGTTGAAATGAGCTAAAATGGCCAAAGAAGAGAAACTTAAAAACCATGAACCACCATATTAGCAACACATTTTCTTTGAAAATGACTACATTTCTTAAAGAAAATATACATTAACTGTTTCCCGATATATCGCAATATTTGTTTAACGATACTGACTCAATATTCAACAGGACATTATTTATTATTGTTGTTTTTTCAGTTATAACTAGTTAGACAATATTTTCGTCATTTGTTCTTTTTTGTGTTGCAATTAAAATTGGCAACCACTAGATGGCAGCAGTTATAACGTTCTCCGCCGCTAAAGGAATACTGAAATCCGGGGAATGACTGAGGACGAGAGGATACAGCAGGGCCAGGTCTAGGCAGGGGCAAGAGGGGGCCTGGCCCCCTCAAATAAATGTTGTGCCCCCTCAAACTTACATGTAAGTAAGTAAGTAACAGCACAATGCCCCCTCAAGATTTGTGGCTGCCCCCTCATACATGCCTGTCTAGACCCGGCCCTGGGATACAGTCAACTCCTGCAGCTTTTAAAACTGATGTTTGAACATATTTTGGTTTCAAAACAAATTTAAGCGACTTTGTCAAGAGTCAAGTGGTCACTAAAGTCTGCAACATCAGAGTCAAGTACTCGACAATACTACAAATATATCCTTGTTACTACAGTATCACAACATATTGTATCATTGGCCATGAATCATTATACGTATTGTATCGCCAGGTTCTTGCTAATACAAATCCCTTCATTTCACGCTGTTTATCTTTGCAAATTTTGAAATATATCGACTTCAACTAAGCATTTTTGAGACGGTCTGCTCCCCAAAAAACATTCAAAACTGCCAAGAAATGACAATGAGATGCACAAAGAAGCAGGTTGACCAGAATGAAAAGTGTAGAAGAAGGCAATTTCATGTTTCTGTAATCCCCCCACAACACCACCAGCGTCCCCCGGGCCATTTCACACCTCCACAACAGGATAAGCGAGTAAGTCTCATGGCGCAGGAAAGCGGTCCCATTTTAACATACTTATTCCACGAGCAATTAACACAGTGACTCTGTGCAAAAAACAACAAGCTCGACTTTCGAATTGGAAGCTCAGAGACAAATTCTGCATCCGGCTCTTGGGGGGTTGGGGGGGGGGGGGATCGGTGGTATCTAGCCGGTCGTGCCCAGGAGGGTTATCCGCTGATCCAACTGACAGAAGAAAGCGGGCGAAGGCACTCAACTGATGAGGTTCCAGTTTGCTGCTGGAGCCAAAGAGAGCAGCAGGGAAGTAGCCCATGGCCAGATCAGAAAGGATCTGGGGCCCCTTTAAAAAACCCACCCAGTGCTAGGAGAGCAGGAGTAATCTGCAGCCCAGTTCTTCGATTGTTCTCCTGGGTGTCAAGACGAGAAAGATTCCAAAGAGAAAAAAAAACAACGACATTGGATTAAGATGACAAAAGACTGATATAGCCACAATTGTTGTTCACCCAATCCACACAACCTCGGAACAATGAAGAGAGATCCTTAAAGAACAGTTACTGAGGAATACAAAACATAAATAACTCTATAATAGCAGGAGTTTGGCCCTGAAATCCTGACAGAATAATTTATAATAATTTAATTATTAAAGGTTAATTTAGAATAACTAACGATTAATAACTTTTTGATAGTTTTCAATGTGTTCTAAATACATATTTCAAATCCCTCAATTTAATTACTATTACTATTATTAGTGAATAAAAGAAAAGAAATATGAAAATATATATATATAACAAAGGGGATTTACCATAATAAACTTTACACCGCAATACATTATGAGTTCATGAAAATATAAGATATAAACATATTATTTTAACAATTTATTCAAAACATCATGAATATTCAAGAAATATTTTTTGTTTTACTCATGAGATTCGTCTATTTCTTCATTTAATAGGTAATAGGTAAAGTGTATATCTTGTTTTCTTTTTTAAACAAATATGCTGTTGATCTGTTCGATCCATTTTTATGTCTGTGTCCAAGTACTAACTTTGATTAAATTCCATTACATTCATGTCAATATTTCGTTTTTTGGGGTGTACCTTTCCAGATTAACATTTCTATAAGGCAAAATAAATTGTTCAAAAGCAAAGTAAGTAAGTAAGTCATTTGTATTTGTAAAGCGCTTTTCTAGACCAGGGTCACAAAGCCCTTAAACAATCAAAACAATACTCACTAAAATATATACTTAAAAGGTCAAGCTAATACCGAGAAAAACACAGGAGTCTCAGAAAATCAAGGAAAAGCCTGCACAAATAGAAACGTCTTAAGATGTTTCTTGAAGGAGTCAGTAGATCATCAAACACAGAGGGAGAGGAAGATCATTCCAATTCTTAAAGGTTAAAGGTGGAACACTAATATCTAATAATTTAATAAAGAACACCATCTGGTAATCCATTCAAGGTGTGTTTAGTCTAAAGTCTGGGAACCCAAACCTTTTTATAAAATCAAGGAATCCCAAATGTTTCAAACCATACAGGACAGAAATCATTTTTATCTCTGCTATAAATTTGTTTCCTCTGTTTTGGATGCATCATAACCCATCATTTCAAACCTAGATTTTTGTTATATCAGTTGAGATTAATAAGAAATCGGTGATCTGAAGTTTGTTACCTCGATTTAGGAATGTTTTGACACTTTTGTCTTCTCACTGCTCAAAAATCGTGAATAAATCACAATAAAGTAAAATTCTAATCACAAAAATGAATAACTAATGTAATAGTGGAGTAGGTGGGACATATTCAATATGTATCTTAGCTTTAGCTTTTGGTTTTAGCCAACACAACTTCTGAAGTTGTTGGAAATCATGGAAGTTTTTTTTGGCAAAGGTATGCACTGTGTAGTATTTCTAGTTGTTTATACTTTCTTTGGCCCATATCTGGATAAGTGCTATTTGTATGTACACATCTTTTCATCATATACTGTATTTTTCACCTTAACACGTCATTATATTATATATATTTCGCATTATTCCTCCGTACACTGTATCATGTGACATTTAGGAAACACTTTTAACCAACGCAGCTTACACTAGATTGAACCTATAAACTCATAAACTTCTATATCTGGGTCATTGTTGTTACCCAGTAAAGTATCCGATTGCTTGTAAATATAAATCCGATAATGGAAAATTTGTGCCGTTCGTGGATTGGAATTTCTTGGATAAAAACACATTTGTATACATGGAAATATGGACGTGCTTAGCATCTATTCAAGAAGAAGAATGACTGTAAATTATTTTTCCGAGCAAGATGCCGAAGGGTTGAATCTCAACCTTGTTGCCAGGTTTTAATGGTCCAACAGGAGGCAATAAACATGGTGATCCAAACAAACACTTTGCTGTGGGATACGCATTTCATTCCCATTTGTAAACATGGCCTTCCAATTTGCAACCCGCAAGTCAACACTGTAAACAGTCGTAAACCGTATACAAAGCCAAATTGTATTTATTTTACCATGAACAAATATCCTTCTGCTGGTTTTCTTGGAGAAGGTTCTGGTCGTAAATCCAGTTCAATGACTGGATCTGAGACTCATGAATCCTCAGGTTGAAACTTATTGCTGTGATTTGATTTGACGACAAACATTTTGACAAAAAAATTTGAATCTTCAAACGTTACATGCTATTTTTAGCGCAATCTCATTTACAACCAGAAGGTTGCTAGTTCACTTCCAGCTTGAGGCATCCTGTGCCCTTTCTAAGTGGTTTTGGTATGTTCTTCACATGCTTTAGAACCCTATACTGTTGGTAGGTGACTGGTTCATTGTCTTTGTGACATAGATATGAGAACGGGAAGTCTGGTTTTGAAATAGTTTTTTGATTCTTTGAGGCTTGATTTACCTTAAAGAGAACATTATGTGTTGATTTAAGTGTGTCTTAAATAGATCTTGGACTCTATTGTATCATCATTGTCTGTTTGTAACAAACTCTATTTTCATTGAAATATTCACATTAGAAAATGTGCGTAAGCCCTTTTCTGGTGATTAATTCTTGTTTGCAATAACCGCACCACCTTTGCTTTGATTGGCCAAACATCAGGCTTTTTCATGCAGTGTCATCAATCCTGAAAGTCTCCACCTCCAAGGCGCTCGTTGTATAAACAAAGCGGGCCATGATTACAGCTGGCTGGAAGAGGAGTGAAGCCAATATGTCGTCATGATGGACTCCGCTCTCGTAACCTCTTGTTCGCCCAGATTACGACAGAGGGATAACTTTATAAAGTTATTATTTCAAAACATGGTCATGATGAGGGACTTACTGCATCTTGGAGAGGAAGACTTCAACATTTAAAACATGAGAGTGAGTCAGGAGAGTTGAGTTTTCACATTAGCTGACCTTAAATTACCTTAGTTTGTTCTAGTTCACCAAACGCATTTCAGTTTGAATCTTATCCTCCATCATATCTGAACCTTATCTTATCTAAAAAACATCTTTAAGGTCAACATATCAAAATGAACATTAATGAACTTTAATTTTCATACAACCATCCAGCAGGACACATTTGAATGACCTTGTGGGCCGGACTTGATTTTGACATGCTTCCCAAATCTTCAACTTTACTAATTCCAACAAATGCTACGCTTCGACACTGTTTGGTCCCATGTGCACGAGCTCAGGTTTGGTGGACGCCCGCCTCAGGGTGCTGGGCTGTTCATGTATGATTAGAAAAAGAAAGTCTGCGGCAGAGTTCGGAGGATTCGCACTCACCCCTGTTAAGGTCTTTATGTTATGCAGTGCGTTCTGGGCTTCAAGGGCAGCTTTCCTTGTATAAAACGTGACAAAACAGCAGCCTGGGGAGAGAGAGAAAAATAGAAACAGAGAAGGAAGATGAGCATAAGGAGCAACAAAGAGCAAATTTCTCTATTCATCCACTTGGCACCACCTGTCGACACTGGCATGTGCCGAGTGATATTTTCAAAATGGAAGATACTCCTGCATAGGAGGAGAGCGCTTTTGAAATCGTCTAATAACGTCTGTCCAAGGACGTTGTGCTGCGGGAAATGAACAATTAAAACGGCAATGATGACAAACGGACGTGGTGACGAGTGAGTACAGTTGAGACAAACTGTTTCAAGCAGTGAAAGAACGTTGAACACACGTGATATAATAACAATGAGTCGTGGCTACAATACAATTCCCTCCCTTTTTTTTTTCTCCACAGGATTCAATCAAAAATCACACTTGAGTATAAAGGCTGTATAGAGGCTGTGTCTATATGAAGATTACTGAGAAAATAACATGTTCTTGTGTCAATCAGTTCAAAATGAAATTGAACATTAATCTAAGTTGACTCTGAGACGACCACTTTGCGAGTCACCCTTAATGACTTGACAAGCTTTCGCTCCCATATAGTTCAGACATTTGACCTGATCTTTGACTATGTATTTACAGATAAGGATACGCTTGGTGAAGACCTTCTTTTGAGCCACTCAATTTAATATTAGGGTGATGTTTCCGAGGTCAAAATGTCCTGATGATTCCACAGAAGGGAATCTTCAAGTCGATTCTGACAAACTCCCTTTGAAGCTTTATCCATTACCATCAAAAACTCTTAAGCCTACTCTACAGGACTTTGCCGTGGTCTTACAAATCAATTCAACACTTACACAGTTTATTTCCGTGTTTAAACAAGAAGAAGCTGTCTCGTCATGCAGTTAATACAAAACTCTGCAGCGAGAATTCTGAGCCGCTGTAGTAGGAGAACTCACATTTCCCAGATCCTTAAAACCCTTCAGTAGCTGCCAGTTTCTGTCAAGAAACACCTTGAGACATTTTTATTTGTAAAATGTTCTAATTTTCTTGGACTCCTGTGTTGTTCTTACTTTTTCTGTGAATTATATTTGATTGTTCAAGCGCTTTGTGACCCTGGCAAAGTAAAGCGCTTTACAAATAACCTTTACTTACTTACTTACCTATTTACTTAAGGGTGGCCTGAAAACAAATATTTTTGTGGTATCCCTGGTAATGTCTCTGGGCCAAGATGAACGACCTTCACCACTGCATATGTATTTATGGAAGCTAGGGAGGTCATTCACCTTGACCCAGTGACAACACAAGGGATACCTAAAACACGTTTGTTTACGGGCCTTCAGGACAACTTGACCCTGAGACGACATTAGGGTTAGGAATAAACACAATTGTCTCCCATCTATTCTTTGATTTTTTCATATGTGTTTAAGACAGAGGACCAGCTCGGTGAAGCATACACAGAAAGCATGGGAAGCTATGGAAACGATAGTTTAGCAGAACATTTTTTTCGGTATGTAGTAAAGAGGCCTTGACTTTACCATTCAATTGCCTTTTCATGATTAGCAAGAATGAAGTGGGGGAAGAAAAAGAGAAAAACAGGAAATGTATTGAAAGAAAAATAAAAGCGTTTTCTGTCCAATACACTTTTTTCTTTGCACCAGCGCGGAAGCTGTGAGTACGTTTAACCTTCCTATCCAATGAAACTACAAATCACTGAGATCAGAGCTTACCAATGTTGCTGACTCACTCAAGGCTGCGGTCGGTGCGCATACTTAAACGTGGAAAGTGAAAAAAAAAAAAAAAAAAAAGAGCTGGAGAAGAGTGGGATTTAGCATCTTCATTAATCTGTCCATAATCCCTGCAGAGTGAAGCCGAAACACTGTGAGGCCAATCTCAGTCAGCATGCAAATCTGCCCGGTCTGGTGAAAACGCAGCGGGAGAACCATTTAGGCCAGACTCACAGGGGTGACTCCTCTCTCTGTGTCACATGAACATCGGCTGTAATTTGATTTATGTCAAACACTGCCTCGCAAATATCTTTCTCGGTCAGGTTTCCAGCCTGGATTGATGACCCCCTTATTTTGCGAGCCACAGGGAATGAGTTAAGTTTAAAAAAAAAAAGAAAAAAAGAGGAGGATGCAGTGAGAATGGAATACATGATGTCATTTCCAGTGACGAGGATAGAATTGGACTTTTAAACGCTTGTTTGAACGAACGATGAGAGGCGTTTATTGTCATGAGGGGGTTCGTGCTTCAGGACCTTCAGCAGAGTCCGATGGACGAGTATTTCAGACTCTTTAACTCTCACCCATGAGTCAAATCCAAATGACCACTCAAGAACATTTTTTTTAATTTTTTAACTATTATAATTGTATTATTTATTACCTTTCACTACAGGTTCAAGCCCAACTATGCCCCTTCACAAGTATTCGACTTCTTTTTTCCAGTAGTCACTCAAAATTCTAATTATACTAATTTTCTACTCACCCTTACGTTGGCTAAGGGTTCAGAATATTTTCAGAGTAATCTGTTTCCTTTTAGAGTTATAGACAAAAATGTTTGTTCATTTTAATGTAACGACTGGAGCTGAGTTGTCTTTGTCTTCATCTTCGTCCAAAAAGACACTTCAAAACATCTAAATACCTCCATACTGCTCGTCTGTAACGTCCATCTAGTATTAAAGCCTGGATGTAAGGAATAGTTCCGAAAAAAAAAAGCTTTAAAAAGTGTGTATTTTGTTTGTAGCAGGTACTCCCTGTCCCTATAGCTCTTGCTTGAAGCGTAGGTGGGATCGTTTGTAACAAAAAAGCTTAAAAATATAGACTTGTTTATTTTTTTTCTGAGCAATTCCTCATGTTGAGGCTTCAATACAAGACCAGCAGTATGAAGGTATTTGGATGTTTTTAAGTTTGTGCACAAAGATAAAGACGAAGAGCTCTGAGCTCCAGTCGCTACATTAAAATGAACAAACATTTTTGTCTATAACTCTAAAAAGGAACAGATTACTCTGAAAATAATCCCAACCCTGGTGAGTAGAACATTAATTCGAATTCACACAGAATTCTAGTCATTCTTTGTAAAAACCCCACAGTATTACACTGCAATTTGTTCAGTGGTTTGCGTATTATGGCGTAAGCTCAAATACCAGACAACTCAACGCCAACTTAACCTCTCCGGAAACATTCTTTACGGCTGATCGATTTAATGTTCTGTTGCAAAAAGTAAAAAAAGGTGTATTAATCAATAGTTCCGGAGTTACCTTGGAGACTATTCTGTCAGTGTTCACATTTGGGAAAATAAATTCTTCAAATAATGATCTTGTCTAGCTTCTCGGTTGAGTCTGTACTTTTGAACCCGAATTTCAGTTGTTTTTCTGTTTTTTCAGAAAGTAGACAAAGATTTAGTGTGAAAACTTCCAGTAAGATCAACAATTATTGTTTTTGTGAAGACACTTTATTGTTTTCAAATATAGTTCATAATAGAGGTTGGCTGTAAAGACAAGGACAGGGAATCGGCATTTTTAGTTTATATTTATCTATCTATCTAGAACATGGTTTCAAAATGTTCCATCTCCAGGATATGACCAACCATGTGGTCAGAGCCTTTTACATGATTTATAATACATGATGGACTAGTTTTTCCATCATATATTATTAACTTGAAAGCCCAACAAGGATGTGGAATTGTAATGTCAAATGTATTTAAAACTTTTGCAGAGCAAGTTAAAGGGAAACTAAAGTGTAAAAGTGTTGATTTAAGTGTGTCTTAAATAGATCTACGACCTCTATTGTATCATCACTATGTCTTTTTGTACAAAACTCTCTTTTCATTAAGATATTGACATTAGAAAATTTGCTTAAGCCCCGCCCACTGAAAACATTTTCTTTTTCTGGAGATAAAATCTTGTTTACCATAACTACACTCACTCTACTGTGATTGATGAAGAAATCAAGATTTGTCACAGCACGTCATCAATCCCGGAAGCCGATAACTCCAAGGGACTCGTTGTATAAACAAAGCGGGGTGTGATTCCAGCTGGCTGGAGGAGAAGTGAAGCCATTTATTAAATCATAATGGACTCCACTCTCGTAACCTCTCGTTCGTTGAGATTTCAGACAGGGGAGAAAAGTCATACGTCAGAGTAAAAAGGTAACATTAGTTGCCCTGGAAGGGCCGATAAGCCTCAATAAAACTCAATAAAAAGGCTCAATTTAGTCGAAATCACTCCAGCATGTCCTGGATCTGCCTCTGGTGAAACATCAGCAGGACACACCAAGAAGACCTCACCAGTGAGGAAACCTTAACCCTTAAAAGGCTCAACCACTGCCTCTCACAGATGACCAAGCTTTTCTTCAAAAGAGCCAATTCTTGGGGTGGAAAAACTCATCGATCTTTTTTGTATCCGTCTCCACACAAAGTGTGTAACAGCTCACATTGAGGACACATAAGACCCTAACAAAATGACAAGTTAACAAGAAAACTCCTCCTGTATTGAGACTTCCTATCACATTCTAGGCAAGGTTCAAGAATGTATTTTTCTTATTTCACCTTTTTGGAGAAATATGCCTCTGTGCTTTCAAAATGATATCCTTTACTGTGGATTGAAACCAGTCTCTCTCTCGGGCAGACTCTCGGGGAGATAGGGAGAAGGTTTTAAGGGAGGGTCTCTGCTATTTGGAGATAAAACAGTCAGTTAAGGTGCTCAGACTGAGTGCTTTATTCATCTTACTGGAACTGCCAAGAAAGAACACCAGTGGGCAGACTGGGGAACGAGTGGCGGAAAATATATCTCTACATTGCAGTCGGGACGTCTTGAGGTTCCCTTGAGTAAAATTCGATTAAGGAGTGAGGAAAAGAAGATTTGGCATGATAGTATCGGAGGAACTTTTCTCTTCCTCAATCATTTGATTTGTGTAGGAATGCTGGCAGAGACTAGAGAGGGACTGGGCGTTGAGTGATTCGTTACTTGTCAGGCCCTGACCCTTCAAAAAAATGATGTTCCATGAGGTTCTACACCAACCCGTTTGCTTTTCCATAAGGAATTTTCCATGGCAGAGTTTTGTATCTGCATCTGTAACGAAGACAGAAGTGTTTTGGATATGGGCTGTTGGCGAAAAAACCTTCAGAGGGAATTTTGGAATAGAGTCAGGAGAGGCTGAAGAAGTTCAAATATGACTGGAAGCTGCACTACTCAGGACCACCAAAACAGGACTTACCCCTGCTGAGTGCAGGGAACACAGGAAAGCTGCAACGAGCCTGAAATTCCGACTTCCCAAAAAAAATCAACCAAATATTAAATTTCGATGGATGGATACAATCCTGAAGGATCACAATCCTGACAGTGTATCTGTAATCTTGTGTTTATCTGGTCCAACAGGATGAGCTAAAGTGTGTTTAAATGTTTAAGGTACTTTTACTAGATGCCATAGAAATTCACAAGTTTCAATTTACACACAAGTTCTACAGAGGATGGCCATGACAGCGAAGGGGTTACAACCTGTAAATGGGATTTACTGGCAGCACATATGCTAACACCTTCCACCTGTACTTATATTCCGCATCTACTCTAACGGTCACATCTGCTCGGTCGGCCTCCCCCATTGTGTTTATGACACCAACCAGCTCAATGTGAGAGAGGCCGGCTGATTCTGTTTTTTGTTGCTAATATCACAGACATCAGGGGGGGCTGCAGTGTATCTTAGTGGAATCCAACAGTGAGCATCTGGAGAAGGTTTAGCATCCCAATCCCAGAGTCTCTTTGATGAGGCTGGGCGTGTAATGGGTCTGAATTCCTGTGTGTCCTCTGGGTGCCAGTGCGATTGAATAGTTGGCCGTTAGCCTAGCATCAGCAACATGATTGGTGTTGTGGTTCAAAGAGAGCCTGTGTATTTGACAAATGGCTCAGCTAGCCCCGTCCAATATCGGGCTTATTCTATCAGTAAACATCTCTTAGTACTGAAATGTGGAGTGTTGCGTTGTGGAAATAAGTCTTAGTAATAAGGGACCATTAAAGGAGATTTACTCAACCTATTGAGTACCACGCTGTTAAGTAAAGGTTTGAGAACTGTTTTGGCCTACTGTTACGGACAAAATAGTTTTTATTTAGTCGACAGTTCTATTTCAATAAAGTAGTAATACAAGGTTTCACTGTTGATGTCAGACTTACCTGATAAGTCCACATTGTTATTGTATCACAATGTCTATTTTTACTAGATACACTTAGTGAGCTTCAGTGAGTCTCCACTATTTGATTTGAGTATTTGATGGGGCTGATGAATCTTCATGAAGTACTGTCCTCTTTTTTTTGGTGCTCAGAAAGTTATGCCCTTATTTTGAGAAAATAATTGCACTTCAAAGCAAAAGTTGCTAGTAATGATGGGTCGATGAGACCTCATGAAACAGCTGTCTTTATTTTGAAAGGCCACTATCTGGTACTTCCTGCTTTATGATATTTAGGCTCTGATCTACAATTCACCTGGAACCATTTTTAATCCGAGAGTGCCATCTAGTGGCATTTCACAAACAAGTGTGTCATGATAGCTCTTTCATGATACCTCATCAATCCACCACTAGTATTTTGTACCCTACCAATTGTTTCCCTTTTACTCTTACCCTATGGCTTTTGGGAACCTTTCCTACTAGAGCTAACAAATACATTTTAGTTTTAAGAAAGGACAGATCTGTGGAAACAGTCGTTTTCAACTACAGAAGCTTGCATGTAAAGCAGCAACATTATGCAGTTGCTTTATGTATCGACTATTATACCTTATGAAGAATCTTGACCAAAGGACTTGTAATACTGGAGTATATTAAAGGGGTTGAGAATGTAATAAAAGTGTAAATATAGTATTAAATGTTAAAAAATAAAACCTCTTTCAGGAATAGCCCTGCTATAACAAATATAGTATTCTGGACTTATTCAACTTTCTCAATTCTACTTTAATGGAAAGATCTGTGACACATTTCAACGGCTTTGATCAAAAGTTCTTAGATCAAGTGAAAAGTGAATGTTTAAGAAAGTAAGAAAAAAAAATGAAGATAAAAGCGATCGTTAATATAAACAAGAAAAAGGAATCGCAAACATTTCAAAACCAAACTTTAACATTCCGACCAAGCTCTTTCTCAAAGCTGGCTAATTAGGCTCATTTGACTTCAGCTCAGGTTGACAGAGTTGAGCTAGTGTATAGAAAAGTTATTTGGGGTCACATAACACTTCAGGAACTAATTGGAGTTTTAAAATAATGGCTGGAGATTTTTTTTTCTGGTCTGTGCTGCGATTGCACCGAGAGCCATGGAATTATTACAAAGATTTTCTCAACATCCAGGAGCTACAATTAAAGTGTGTGAGTAGCTTTGTCAACAAAAAAGTATAGAAATATAAAACGTATGCTATTGCTGTACATTAAATAGCAAGCGCAAATACTTACACTAAACCTAGGTCAGATGGTAGAGTGGTTGCTTGCGGTCTTAGCGGTTTTGGGTTCAATCCCAAGCTCCGGTCGAGTTTGTGGCGTTGTGTCCATGAGCAAGACACTTTACTCTATTTGCTCCTGATGGCAGAGCTGGCATACTGCGTTGCAGCCTACTCCCATCAGTGCGTGATTGTGTGTGTGAATGGGGGAATGTGACTGTTAAAGCGCTTTACGACCCTGGTCTAAAAAGACCCTATACAATTAAACATTATTTTTTTAAATAGAGCAACAATATCGTGATATACATCCACCAAATACAATTCAGTACCATCTAATATGACTGAGGAGGAACAGGAAAAGTTTATGTGATGAAATTAAATGACATAACGAAATAAAAACATGTTATTTTGCAAACACTTTTATCCAAAGCAACTGGCAATATCCAAGTAATTTCATCGTAACGCCAACGTTGTTTTACTTAGCAGCAAAAGCTATCGTTGCTACTCAGTGAGCTAAATATTTATTTATACATTTTTTGATTTACATTAAGACTCTAAATGAAAAAAATTAAATATGAAATAATCAATTTAAGCATGCTTTATTATAATGTCATGGCGTAGTTACACTTTTCAATATCCATACAAAGCACATTTTAAAGACCAATATATTTACAATCCATTTTTCCTTTCTTCTTTCTTTTGCCGTAACATTCTTCTATGTACCTTCGTTTTTATTGATTCCATTTAGTGTTATCATTGATGTTTAAGTGTGATTCTATCTATTTGAAATTAAACAATTGCCGTTTTGCTTGACCACCTATTGGTCGTCTTGTTTAACTTAAAAAGTTTGATTTTGCACTTACTTACTTAAGAGGTTGATAAGTCTTCATGAGACAGCTGGTAACGTATCATGATACAGTGTCTTCATCTTTAAAGACCACTAGATGGCGCTCTCTCTTTTATAATCTTTAGTTATAACCTACTAATTCAATGTAGCCTTAATTTTCAAACTTAACAGTTTCTGACTTGGTCTCATGAAGCCTCATCAACTGTTAATATAATATATAATAATAATATCACTGTATGGATCCAACACTAGTGTCAACTGTAGTTGCTGATGTACAACTTTGCCATTAAAACTCGTGAATATAGAAGAACAGAGGTTTATAAAAGAGGACAATACGCATGAAACGGTAACTAAATCTGAACCTTTTTTGGTCATCTCTCTCTGCTTAGTTTCCTTTTTTCCTGGATGCATTCTTTTATCTATTAAACTGCACAAGTATTGAGAGTGCGTTTGTAACATTTAACAAGTTCCGGATCAATGTTTACTAAGGCCATAAATGTACTCCAGCATGGCTGTTCAATAGCTTGATGTCGGTATATGTAATTATGTTGATCGTCTGGCTTGACACCGGGATATATACTGCAGGTTCGAATCACTTCCCTCTATCATGATTTCTTGTGAGGCGTGCCTTCAGGATACCTGCTGCATGCCTGATGAGTACGGAACGTGTACACAAGAGGGATCCTTTCAGCATCGGCCTCACCATTGTACGATATAATTCCATTATAATTCCAATTGCACCTGCGCTCAATCTTTTTGCCCCCCCTGTGTGTGATTAGCAATTCCAATAGCACCGTATGAGAGTAAGCTCCACGCTCAACACAGTGAATTATGATGTGGTGTATGGCAGCTTTGGTTTTGGCTGTTAACATTCCCGAGGCATAAAAATGGTGGTGGAGAGGTGTCGGCTGTTAATGCCGCGTTAGCTACGCACCCGCCTTGTGATTCCTGTGGCGTAGCCCGGGCAAAAGAGCCATGCGGCGTGTGGCGGATCGTCCCAGGTGGTGAGCTGTCAAGATGGGGATCAAAGAGCAGGGGGAAGTGGACCTCACACGCACAAAACACTCCCCGCCGTTCACCACTTCCACCTTCTTCTTTCTGAAGGAGTCGGCGCTCTGACAAAGCTGTTTAAAGTAAATAAGCGTATCTCTTGTTGTGTGTTTTATTTACAGCAAACACGCCGCTGACAACCTTGAACAAGTGAAGAATATGCTCTCCACGCTAGCATGAGATGTATTTTATTTTGTTGAAGCGCAAATATTTACCTGAGCGCTGAGAGGGTACAAAGTGATAGGAATATTTCAGGGGAGGTTATCATACACAAACTCTCAAGGGTGTTCTTGGAGGAGACATCGAATGAATGTATGTGAGAAGAGGGTGGTTTATAATTCAGCTTCAGACAAACCACACAAGCGATGTGCTGCATTTTAAAGGAGTCAGATCAATTAAATTGATGATCAAGGACAGGATATTGCAAATTATGTTAGTTAGGAAGTTGACAAAAACAAGCAAACTAAGAAGTGAATCTATTCAATCCTACATTATAAGGAATTCCACTTACATATTTTGGGATACAACGTTTTTTTTGTTATTACTTATTTACATTTACATTTGTGTCTTCTTGTTTGGACTATTGTAACAGTTTATTTTCGTGTCTAAACAAGAAGGAGCTGTCTCGCCTGCAGTTAATACAAAACTCTGCAGTGAGAATTCTGAGCCTGCTCTAGTAGAAGAACTCACATTCCCCCAATCCTTAAAATTCCCCCGTCTGAAATCTCAGTGAACGAGAGGTTACGAGAGCGAATCCCATTATGACATAATAATGGCTTCACTCTTCCTCCAGCCAGCTATGATCATATTTGTTTATACAACATGACCCTCAGAGGTGGAGAACAGACACATACTGTTGAGTACAATAGAGTCCAACATCTATTAAAGACACAATTGAATTATCACATGAGTTGACCTTTAATATAGCTCTTTTACTATCAAATGCATTTTAACACATATTGACCTATAGTTAGTCGACCTTTCTAGGGGTGACCTTGTCATGACCCTGGGATACCAGGAAAGAGCAGCAAACTAAAGATAGTAATAGCTTGTACTACTGACATTTAACATTTAAGTAACATTTAAATATACCGTCAAGTATTCACCACACAAAGGTCAACTAGGTTTTACAGCATGAATTCCAGTTCCAGGAACTACTACTAGTTGAAGATCCATTGATTTTTAAAACTAGATAAAAAAACGAAATATTCTATCAATTCATTTTATTAAAGATAGTTCTTGCAATTTGACAAATGCAATGTTGCTTTATGCATGGTATTACATTACACTTACTGCACAAAGGCTGAAACAATACTTCATAACTTGTCTTGCAACTCAAATGAAATCAGTTTACGACTCAATCAAAACTATCCGACCTGCACCCCAAATGTGCTTTTTCACGAGAAGCCAAAGTAACTAGGGCTGCATTGGCAGAAGAGGCTGCTCTGGGTTTTGGCGGACCAACTGTGGAAGTGCCACAGGCAATGGTAACAGCAGCTGAATGAGCACAACGTGATTTTTAAAATTATCTAGATAGCTATACCTTTAAGAAGTCAGGGTTTGATATTCACATTAACAAATTATGTGACCACCGTTGGGATTGTCAAAATGGTTGTAATTTAAAGTCACTTTTATTTTGCCAAGTTTGGGAGAAATGGGGGATATAACTTAAAACAAAAATATTTATGGACGTTATTCCACCCAGGTGGTATACTTAAATCTTTTGTAATAAATCATACTGACTTTCACTGGTTCAATGCCCTATCCTATGGGACTGGAGAAAGTTAAATAATTTTGAATACAATAGATCGTGTACAATAGATGCCCTACCTCAGGAATATTCTATCATGAACAGTCCAGAAACATCCCTGATGTCCTAATATTGGAAGAATGTACAATGGAGTTAATGGAGTCTAATGGCTTCACACTGCTGCTAATTACAAATGAAAATAATTTCGCAGCACTTCGAAAACAACTTAACTTCCTTCTTTTAAAAAATTCACACAGATCTTTAATGAGTCATCACCTCTTCAGTGTGCGCTTAGTATTTCATAAGAATCATTTATGACGATCGGTTTTGAAGACGTAGTCGTACATTTCTGCTTCAGAAAGATTCTCAAGGAGATTCTCATCTACTGTGTTTAGAGGTCATAGCAGTTCAGCTGAAAATATCTTCCATTATTCTCAAGTTTTTGGCTCATCCTTAACTCCTATGAAGCGAAAAAAAATCACTCTATACTCTATTTACTATAGAAGTCAATGAGATGGTGCTGTAAACTTCCCGTATTGACATAACCAAGGTTCTTTTCTGATCAGAACAAAGGGGAAAAAAACATATTCCAAACTTTAACAAAGTTAGAACTTTCATAACAAACCAAAAACTATATAAAATGATTTTTAAACCAATAAACTATCTTAAAAACTAGGTCGTGAAAAACCACTGAATGTCCAATAGCTAATCGTCTCGATGACTCTTTACGCAACAATTATCGGATAAAACCCTCGGGATGTCTGGGACGGGTGGAGCTCATGGACACCGAGCTGCAGAAGTGTGATTCGTTAACAAAAAGAAAAAGGGAAACAAAGTTTAAAGTTTATTCCCAAAGCGCTTTTTCCACCTGAGGTTGGACAACACCTCTAACTCTCCTGTCACTCAATCCTCTTTTTTATTCCCCAACACTTCCACTGACCTCTGGAGTCGTCCTCAAACGCTGACCCACATTAACCACACTCAACTGCAATTACTGCTCGCTCCGGCCTCCGGGCTAAAGAGCATACGTCATCCAGCTCGCCTCATTTGGTCCGATCCGCCTCTCACCATTCTGACTCCCTCTCTCTCTCTCAAAGTGTATAATTTAAGTGTGTCAGAAAACTGCTGAGTGACGGCGGAGAGGGGGGTGAGAAAAAAAGACAAAAGGATGCATATTGGGAATCTTACAGAGGATTGAGTTACGAAGCATGTTTTTTAAATAAAAAAAAACAAACCAAAGGAGTGAATTGCTTGAAACAATAGCTGGTTTCTGACAGGCATTTGGCTGCTGTTCTAATCCTGTTAACGTCGGAATCAGCTAAGCTTTGCAGCACTTCACAAATATACACAATCCACTAGTTAGTCTGCTAGAAAAGCACCAATGTCACCCTTCTAAATCCCTACTTCTCTGCACAAACAACAAGAGCGCCTTTTTTTGAGGGGTTGGGGGGGGGGAATCAAAGCAGCTTTCTGGATGACCCCATATTACTCACAGAGAGAGAGAGAGGGGGGAGAAAGCGAAACATCCAGCTCTGCAACTTTTACCAAGCTACTCTGTCTGTCGCTGAGGCATGCAAAAGTATAAACGTAGAGAAAAGTGATGAGAATCCGCCGCATCTCCTATTAAATTCCACCTGCAGGTGCACTCTAATTGGGCCTGGGTAGGCTGCTCGAAAAAGCTAACATCTAGTTAAAGCAATATAATTGGCCGCTCTGCTTTAGGAAAGAATGAAATAAATTGGTCCTGCGTCTCAGGTCGGCCCCGTCGCAACTGAATCCATTAGAGCAGATAATTGCCTTGGACAGCAAAGCGTTTGCTTGGCGTTGCCACAGCTGAGCGAGAGGATACAGTTGACTTGCATTTCCAAAGCTGTAGCACCCTGGATGTGGCATTAATGTAACTCCAGCACTGGGATTATACCCCCCCACACACCCACCCCACACACCTCCCCTTATTTCTCTATCAAAGTAGACATCAAAATACAATCCTGTCATCCCATGGTACATGCCCAGCCCCTCCACCTTTATTGGTGTTCTGTCCATCAAGATGACATTTGGAGGTTTATAACGACAAGTGTCAGGAAAACAAATCGCCTCTTGGGTGCAGATATTGATTCTGCTTTTTGTTTTCAAAGGTGCCACAGTTTTATTTGTATTAGTAACGGAAAGCTGAACCCGGCACTTCAGGAAGTGTTGCGGCTCCTGCTCGTCCACGGGGAGCGAATGCCAATTAAAGAGGAAAGTTTGAGCTTGAAGTGAGTGTTGTATGAAGGGATGACAAAACAGTTTTGGTTGGTATGAATCTCTTAACTATGGCGTACACCTTTGCACATCTTTCGGCAAGATTTTTATCACTTCATTCAGAATACCAGACATGTAGGAATGATGCTTGGAACTCTAACTTCTTACGTTTGTAAGGCCTCTTCTGATTGGATTAGTGTAACCTAGGGACATCAGGTGAAGAAAAAAAGACCTAAGCAGGTAGATCGGATGGAGGAAGCACAGGAAAGGAAGAGGACAAAGTGGTGGAAAAGTGTCAAAAATGGTTGGAAGACTAGCTGTGACCCTATTGAATCGAGCACAGGCAAGTCTGTTTACCTGGACCAAGGACTCTTGGGGATTCGCAAAGGCTATCAAGAATATCCTGGAAGTTGCTGAGAGAGCTTCATGGAAGCTCTGGTTAGGGAGGCTGGACACATGGCCTAGAGCACTAGCTGGAACAAAAGTTGGATAACCCCTGGCTGGGTCGCCCGGTTATGTGGGTCAGTTGTAAGACCTGAAAAACTCTATGAGCCTGGGAACATCACTGACCATGTGTCCACGTCACACCACAAGGTGTATTCAAGAACTGATCGTTTAATCCAGTCTGAACTTGAATTTAACTTTTATCTTTGACATATCACCAAATTCTCTTTCTTCTTCACTGGCCATGCTTACCACTCAGTTCATTAGTGATAGGTTGATGAGGCCTCAATACTGTTTCTGACAGTGTTTTGAAGCTTTGCGTAAAGTCAAGGAAGTCACTTTTTTATTACTAATCACAGTCCTAGTCAGCGAGTGAGTAAGGTTACGGGTTAGCAGATGAGGCAGGGTGCATTCCAGTTTGTAAGAAAATATTGATTTATTGTGATATTCCTTTTCATGATATAGAATCAATTTTTAACAGCACTGTATCAATAATAATACATAAAAAATGTTTAGCCTTTCAAATCATGTTTTTATCAAAGTTATTTCATGGTTTAAATGTTAAATATTGTCTTTAAAATAATATTAATATTTTAAAATGTACTGTATCATTGCCCCTTTATCATGTGACGTATCGTAACGACAATACGCAACCCTAACAGCAGGTTGCTTTTGCATTTGGGAGCTCGCTTGCACAAGAGGACATGTTTGAGCTTGTATTTTAGAACTATAATAACATATACTTTCTTAAAGCCACAGAAAAATCCAGAAAAAAACACCAAATTATTATCAACTTTTCTTTCTCCCATTGTCATTATATTACGTGGCTCGGAATATCAAAGGCAATTTAATGACTTAATTAGTAATTCTAACATGCTTTCTATTGGGCGTTTAACAGAACATAGTCTTTTACCACCCTGTAAATGCTGTAAAAAGGCCCATTAATGACCCCATTAGACACATTCTGTCTCGAGCAGAATTAAAAAATGTATGTGTGTGTGTGTGTGTGTGAATGTGTCTCAGGCACACGTGGGAATGCTATCATTAAGATAAATGACACAGTACATTCTCCGCCACAGACACAAACACACGCTGACTGCAACAGACCCGTCAAGGCGCTTAAGGTTGTGTCTCTACAAAAGGACCGTTTTCTGTTTACCCCTCTGGCTCTCTTTGTCTCATTCTCTTTTTATCTCTTCCTCCATCTCCATCTCTCTTTCAGCACAAAACGCCAAATCGCTTGCTTTTTTTTTTTTTTTTCCTCCGAGCCGCTCACCTCCACCAACCCCCCCGCACCCCTGCTCACACACTCATCTGGTTAATAACTTCTAACGCATAAAAACCAAACAGCGGTGCCATGATATTCCCTGCGCTGCCCCCGTCAGCATAAACACACACAAATGTTCGGACCTGGTTCAAAAAAAAAATTTTTTTTGCGCAGTAGACTCGCCGCCCAGAAGGTGTAAAGCAACCCGTTCAGTCGCTTAATACACTAATCAATTCTCAATCAATGTATTTTCTGGTCAACTAAGCTTCGGTTCTGTTATCGATTCTCGGCCGGTGACTGAACCCAAAGACGGATCAATTCTAAAACATGCTAAATGGATTTTTTTTTTCAGCGTGCGATATGATTGGATCAGGATTGATATTCCTCCGTTGTGACTTACAGGACATGATGGAGTGGAGTGGAATATTCTTAACGTGAGGCTCGAAGATTCAGTTCTGAGTCCATCATGTGACAGAAAAAAAAAAAAGAGGGATTACATAGATCCAGTGATCTCATCTCATGATCCAGCGTAGAAGCCTTGTATTCTCAGCGTCTATTATTCCGTGACATTCTGAATTTAAAAATACAGAATGAATCACTGTTTATGTTGTTATTAGCATTTACTTTTTTGTCATTTAAAATAATGTGAGTTTTCGACTTAAGGCCACAGTTTAAATACACACTTTATAAAACAGTTAAAACACAAATCATTAAGTAAGTAAGTACTTTATATTTAGAGAGCGCTTTTCCAGACCAGGGGTCAAAAAGAAACAATCAAAAAAATAAAGCAAATAAAATAAGCAACTAGACACAATCTTTTTTTTGCGTATTTGCAAAAAACAAACTTTAGCTGATGGACTTTTTATTATGCAATGTTTCCGCCAGTTATTTATTTTTTTCATGAATCAGGCAACTTTTCATAATCCTATTTTTTCAGAAGAGGTTCTTAAAAGCAGTATTGTGAAATACCTGTTTTTTTCCTCTCCACACTTTAACTTTCACCAATAGTCTGAAGAAGGTTCAGCTCCCCAGAGATCTAGCCAGTACTATTTAGTACAAGCTAACTGGTATATATGGCTAACATTTACCTTTTAATGTGTTCATTCAGTCATTCCATTCTATTCTATTCATTCAATTCTAGTTTTAGCAAGTTTGTCTAAAGGAAGGGTAGGTGATCGTGAGCAAAATTCAGAATAAAAATACTTAACCGTCAGGTCCCGTTTTCAGAGGTGAACAGCGAGTAATATCGTAAGAACTGCTTAGCACAACGATACTTCACCCTCATGTCATCTTGGGGTCAAAGTGACCCAAAAGGCTGAAAAACAAATGTGTTTGCCTCTGGGTCAAGGTGAACGACCTCCCTGGCTTCCAGAAATACATATGCAGTGGTGGAGGTCATTCACCTTGACTCAGAGACAACAAAAGGGATACTACAAACACATTTGTTTTCGGGTCACCTTGACCCTGAGCTAACAAAAGGCTTAAACAGTGTAGAGACGTTTGAGTTTGATGGATATGTGAACCAATCCAATCACTGCAATGTGTTGGTTAAATTGATTGGAATGCAATTTATATTTAAATGGTGACGATTGTTAGTTTTACTTTTTGTGTAATCAAAATGTAATCAAAATGAACCATCCCAGGGTGTCCCCCATCGTCGCCCTAAGCAGTCGGAGAGCGCTGGCCACCCTTTAAACCCAAATAAGGGAACAATAAGCAGAGGAAACCAGATTGCCCAGAGTAGTCTAACAAGTGGGGAACCTTTGGAAAAAATAAATCCCCCACCTTAAAACCAGGAGTCAGATTTGCCCCCCTTCTGTTTCGCCAGCTCGGCAAACTTTCAGACCACAGAGAGACTAAAGCGACCCCACAGCTACCGTGGGGCGTTTCCCTCACTTTTCATCCAACCTTCATCCCCGACCTGCCCTCGGATCACAGATCACCGAGCACACTCCGGGGCAGTGGATTGCGACGTTTTTTTTCGAACTGCGGTGCTCTTAACCTATATTTCTCTCTGTCGCCCCCCCTTATCTGTCGGCGATACTATCTTCAACTCCATCCAGCTGCCGAGACACCTCACGCCGAGGACAAGATTACAGTTTGAAAAAACCCCGGATCGAGAGGAACAACTGTTCCGCCGAAAACGACACGCAGAGTCTTATCGACGGAGATAAAAGAAAAAAACGTCACAAGTTCACAGGAAGTGAATGAAAACAGGGTTATTTTCTACTCCTATCCAACTTGCCATTTGACGATCTCAGATTTCCCGCTGCTTAGACACTTGCTGTCAATTAATCCACCATGTTGTTTCCTCTTCTTGTTGTTGTTGTTGTTGTTCGGATTTGTATTTTTGGGACGAACCGTGTCAGCTAATGAGGATACAAACACAACGGAAGCGCCGAAAACTGAAATCGTTATCAGGGGTTGCCACTAACATAGTGAAGACAAAAAAAAAAGGGGGGAAAACAACTGTTCTGGGTCAACAACCGGGTGTCATCGTTTACCCCCGAAGGACCGGCGCCGCTTTTTGAAAGCGATACCCGATTCAAAGTAAACACAGCCGGGGCGAGCGAGAGGCCACGGTTCCTATGACACCGGCGAAAATTAGCGGCGGCTCCGGCGGACAAGAGGCCACCGATTCGCCCCCCCGAAGGTGAGGCGAAGCGCCGACGAGTTACCGAGACGATGAGGAAAAAAAACACATCAGAGCGAGCGAGTCACGAGGCCAATAAGAGCTCAATCGAACGCCGAAATCTCCCGTCGTAAGAACACTAGAGAATTTGCGATTTCAAAAGGAAGGGAGAAATAAAAAAAGGCATAGAAGGTAGGCATAGAAGTGATACTCTTTTGACTGGAAAATAAAGCGGTTGATTCGATGGAAGTGAAGGACAGTGGATGGAACTTTAGCCCCTTTTTTATTTTTCGTTCTTTCTTCCCCTCCCTCCCTCCCTCCCTCCTTCCTGCGTCTGGTATAGAGAGGCAGATAAGGGAGGAGAGTGGAGAAGAAGGCATCTCAAGGCTAAGAGCGCACAAACACAAGGCGCGTGACAAGTGTGTTGGTGTGCAAATATGAGTTGATTTGGGTCTTGGCAAAACACTGTCTCCGGGCTTTCATAAGCTCAAATGACTCAGCCTGAGAGAGAGAGAGAGAGAGAGAGAGAGACATAGAAATGAAAATGAGGAATTGGGGAAGAGCTAAAAACAGAAGTGGACCAGGCATGCAGGCGCGACAGAGGAGGTCGTGGACGATGATGTCGTCGTCGCCCCTCTGAGGATAATTATCGAAAGTTATGTGGATTTTTTTTTTAATTTTTCGATGTCAAATCTCTTCCCTCTTGAAGACGCTAAAGTATGTCACTGTTCAACCTTGAACATCCTCTAATAACACTGTTAATACTGATATTTTATTAAGCTTTTTTTTTACATCACTTCAATCTGATTTGGTCCATATCCAAAGATACTAGAGTTGTTCAAAAGTATTGAAACTAAAAAAGAAAATGTGTTGATACATACATGTTTGTATATGGATGGGTTTCAAAAGTATTGATAAGTTAAACTATAACTACTATGGTAGACATCACTATAGATACTGGTTCAAATAACAATTAACTTAAAGGCCGTTCTTTACTCGCTTTCTTCCTTGCTACCTTTCCCTCCTCACCATCTTTCTTTCTTCCTTGCTCCCTTTCTTTCTTCCTTACTCGCTTTCTTCCTTGCTACTTTTCCCTTCTTTCTATCTTTCTTCCTTGCTCCCTTTCTTTCTTCCATACTCGCTTTCTTCCTTGCTACCTTTCCCTCCTCACCATCTTTCTTTCTTCCTTGCTCCCTTTCTTTCTTCCATACTCGCTTTCTTCCTTGCTACTTTTCCCTTCTTTCCATCTTTCTTCCTTGCCCCCCTTCTTTCTTCCCTACTCGCTTTCTTCCTTGCTACTTTTCCCTTCTTTCTATCTTTCTTCCTTGCCCCCCTTCTTTCTTCCATACTCCTTTTCTTCCTTACTAGCTTTCATCCTTGCAACTTTTCCCTTCTTTCTATCTTTCTTCCTTGCTCCCTTTCTTTCTTACATTCTCCTTTCCTTCCTCACTTACTTTCTTCCTTCCTCCCTGTCTTTTTTCCATACTCCTTTTCTTCCTTACTCGCTTTCTTCCTTGCTACCTTTCCCTCCTCAACATATTTCTTCCTTGCTTCCTTTCTTCCTTATTTTCTTCCTTTATGTATTGTTTCCTCAGTTATCTTCTTCCGTACTCATTTTTCCCCTTGCTCTCTTTCTCCCTTATTATATCTCCTTATTGCTCCTTCTATTCCTTACTCTCCATCTTCTTTGTTCACTTTCATCCTTAACTCTTGTTCTTCTTTGCTCAGTTTTTCCTTCCCTCTTTCTTTTTAATCCTCGCTTTTTCTCCTCACTAAAAGAGGGCAGACGTCCGTTGGCCACACATTTTCAACTATATGATCACCCAATATTGTCTTATTGATGGCTCGGTATTACTCTACAAGAGCGTTGGATCCTTCAGATTATTTTATGGGCCCTGATTGCAACACCACCATTGAATTATCACTGTAATTTGTGTTGCACTGTGATATCTTGATGTCTTAAAATCCAAGTACATTTTTTTTGTGTGTGTTGTTTTACAACTGTAAAGCGTCTCTTTCATATGCTGGGACAATATGTGAACATCATTTTTAAAGAGTCAATAAATATCAACAACAGTTATTTCTTTCCTGAGAAAAATCAAGCGCTTCATTGTATCCACTTTTAAAGTTTGCGTTTTTCTGCTGCATTTGAACGTCAATAACTATTGTGAAAGACCTTGTTGGCAATAAAAACAGTGGCATAACTAATCCAATTTCATTCTCAAGAACTCGAGTGTTAACTCACTTTGTTCCTACCCACTTATTCTTTATGCTCGGAGTGACACTCAAAAGAGTTTTGCCTGAAATGTACTGGAAGTGTCTCTCTTTCCCGCCGTCCTGTTTCCTCCCACTCCCCATGTCTCATCAGGAGAGTCATCAGCCTCCACTGCGGTTGATGCCTGTTAATATGGCAGCGCTATTGTCGGCTCCATCGTCGCTGCTGTCGCTATTGTTTGCTCTCACACTTGATGAATCCATCACAGTGAGAAAAGAAAGCAAGTGGGAGCGAATAGCTGCAATTCTGGCGTTTTTTGTTTTTTTTTCTTCTTGCACAATTGAAAGCGCAAATCTGCTGAGGCGAGCTTTTGTCTTCAGTGTTGCACACGTTTGTTTTGCTCGTGTAATTTTTGAGCGTTAATCATCTGTTGGTCCATTTACTCTCACGTCTCTCATCGCTTTAAGCCGAGAACCACTCGGTTCGTCATCCAGGGAAGTTAAACGTGTACCATTGTGTCGCCATTGTCGCCGTTAAAGTTTTGTAGGTAAAAACACAACATATTGATCTGTTTTTCAATTCTTGAAAGAGGAATACAGATGAAAATGAAAAGAATGAAACGTAAAAGTACTATCGAGGAGTAGCATTTGAATGGAAACAAATAGAAAGATCTTTTTTTTTTAAAAGAATAAAAAAGTAAGCGAATTAGGAGAAAAAATAGAAAGCAATAACGGAAATAAAGCAAATATACAATATAGGACTATAAGACTGATTAGGACCAAAAATGTAAATGCTGTCCCAAAAAATAAAACAGAAAGATAAATTGTAGAATAGGAAGGAAAAGAAAGTAAGAAGGAGGAAAACAGAATAGGAAAAATAAAAGGAAATGATGAGGAGAATTTGGAGAAAAAGGAAAAACTTAAAGTACAACAGTTAAAAATATAAATGATAAGGAAGGGAAATAAATGTAAAATCTATTAAAAAAAAAGAAAAGAAAATAAATAAAGATGAAGGAAAACGTAAGAGTAAAAGATAAAGAAAATTACAAGAGATGAAAGAAAAAAAGTATTTAAGTGAAAGTACAATAAAAGACTGAACAGGACTGAAAAACATAAAAGTAAAAAAAGTAAAAATAAATATAAAAGCTATTCAACAGAATAAAACAGAAAGGAAAATCGTAGAAAAGGAAAGAAAAAAATGAATAGGAACAGAAAAGTAAAAATAAATAGTAAAAAGAAAAAAGTACAGATGAGAAAAAGTCAGTGAAAGGGGAAAATAAATGAGAGAAAGAAAATTAAAGAAAGAAAAAAGACTTTCAATGGGATAAGAGAAAAGGGTTTGTAGGTAAAAATGGAATGAAAGACCGAAAATAATTGAAGAGGGTCTTCAAAACCTAAAAGGGTATTAATGAAAAATAATGTTAAGTTGATTCAAAATAATAAAACAGAAATTATTAGAAAAATATAGAATAGGAAAGCAAGAAAGAAATATAAGCAATTGGAACAGATGAGGAGAAATCAGAAAGCTACTAAAAGACGGTTAT
Source organism: Callionymus lyra (assembly GCF_982586985.1). Lineage (NCBI taxonomy): Eukaryota > Metazoa > Chordata > Actinopteri > Syngnathiformes > Callionymidae > Callionymus > Callionymus lyra. The sequence goes on from NC_141820.1 coordinate 12,771,590, forward strand.
TTAAAGGAAAATAAAAGACTTTAAAAGGGACGAGAGAAAAAGGTTTCTAAGTAAAAGTACAATGAAGAAAAGAAGTGAAAGAACGCTTATGCTTAACAACCAGATCCAATGGAGGTGAAAGAAAAAGAGGCTTTTGAAACAGCTACTGAAGATGGTACCTTTGCTCTGTGGAGGGTTCTGGCTGCGGTCTCGCAGGATATTGATCTGGTAGACGGCGCCGTACGGCTCGAACAGCTCCTTCAGCTCTTTCTCTGACCAAGAGCGCGGGATCTGACCCACGAACATCTTGATGGCGTCCGGGTCGGGCTGGTCCGAATGCTCCAGCGCCCCGTTCATCTTCCCGGCTGTGCCGTTACTGTCGAGAGAGCAGAGGAGAGAGAACATGAAGTCAACCTTACTTAACCAAGGAATATCTGTGTCCGTCGGCGCGAACCCGATGACATTTGGAATGTCTTTCGAATTCATGTTGATCAGCAAAGAACGGTTTTAAAGTTTTTCAAATTAACATTAACTATTTCTATTATACAGCAAAAGCTTTGAGTAGGTTGGTTTTTTGTAAAAAAAAAAAATGCATGTAGAAAGCATTCTAAACCCTGAAGTGAAATTCCTTTGGCCGGGGTTTTGAACAACCCCTGGAAATGTTAGGAATCTAAACAGCGCATTGAAAAGCTCCCGTTAAAAAATACCTCTGGAACTTCTACACAATCACACTTTACCTGGTCATTTTAGCCGGTTAGAGAAGCTGTAGAATCCAATTATTTTACCCCCCCGTGTTGTTGAACCAGTGGCCTGAAAACAAATGTGTTTGTGGTATCCCTTGTGTCGACTCCGGGTCAAGGTGAATGAACTCCCTGGCTTCCAGAAATACATAGACAGTATTGGCGGTTGTTCATTTTTAACCCAGGGACAACGGAAGGGATAAGACAAATACATTTGTTTTCAGGCCACCGTGTCACCTCGACCCTGAGATAACACAAGGGATGCCACAAACACATTTGTTTTCAGGCCACCGTGTCACCTTGACCCAGAGATAACACAAGGGATACCACAAACACGTTTGTTTTTATAAGCCACCGGGTCACCTTGACCCAGAGATAACACAGGGGATACCACAAACACATTTGTTTTCAGGCCACCGGGTCACCTTGACCATGATATAACACAAGGGTTAAGGGTTTGCAACAGGGTTTATCAACCAAGTGTCGATATTGAATATTCTAAGAGTTTTACAACCTTTTATGGAAAGGTTAAAAGCAAAACTGTCTAATCTTTGTAAATATTACTTGTAGTCATCGTTCAGTTGATCTCCCAACTATCAACACATCAAGATAACAGAGAACTGATCTACAGGGATGTGTCACCTGCCAGATATTTGTGTGTACAATTCAGGACGCCGTCTAAAGAAGAACACAAAAACGACTTGACCGAGCATCAAAGAGAATAAATGAACAATATTGACATTTCCCGGTCCCGCTTTCTTCTACTACCTCCATCGTTTTTCTGTCCGTCTTATTGAATTTAAGCAGATCGTACCGGGTCGACTACAACAATGGCACCACGACGGTATAAAAAAGACTTCTTACGGCGCCTTACTTTCTCTTCTCTGGGGACAAAAGAGCGGTTATTGTATTAAAAGCAACCGACATGGGGACGAGACACACCCTCGATAACAAGCGTCAAAACCAACGTCGGTGGTGGTGGTCTCCCAAAGATGGGATGAAAAAAAAACCCAATTTAATGAAACCGAAGTCAACGCGTGCTCCCTTTTTTTATTGCTCCTCTTCCTCTTTTGTTATTCTCGGCAGGAGAGAGAAAGCGCATTATCTTAAGAGGCAAAAAACAAAACAAAGCCAAATCCGGAGCTTGGTTAGCTGACAGCACTAATACCAGCACATGAAGCTCAGCAAGAGAGAAAAAAAGCGAAGGGGAATAAAAAAAAAAAGAGGAGGAAGAGGAGGGTGGTGGTGAGGCATGCAGACCTTTGAACACGGGCCATCCATCTTTTGCAGAAAGAGCCAAGGCGCTCGGCAGAACCGCCCAATTCTTTTAAAGACTTAAAGGACATGTCAAATAAAAAAAAAAAAACGCCCGGCGCCGAGGAAAAGAGTCAACGAGCCACGGCGAGTGTGTTAACAGTCCTCGGGGAGAGTCCGCCGCTAAGCTGTCCCGATAAATGGCGAAAGGGCGGCGTGGAGAAGGGGGGAAGACCCGCGAGGGGGTCGCCCCTTCGTTGACGGAGGAGGAGGAGGAAGAAGAAGCGAGGGCCCCGATCTCCACTCGTTGTCTAGGACGCACGAGTGATGGATGCCCCTGGTATCTGACGAGCTTGTGTCCACGACAAGGGCGAGAGAAGAACAGGGCGAAAAGACAATCTCCCATTGTTGGCGTTTTTGCATAATAGCGAACAGTGTCGACCCGTCCGGCCATTCACTCTGGCCTCGGGCTTAAGACAATGACTGGCTTCACACCCATAAGGCGTTTGGACGCTCGCAGTGTTGCTCGCCGGCTTGTTTTTTTTTTTTTTTTCCACCCCCGGGGGTGGGTTCGAGGTTTTCTGGGCTACAAAGGAATGTTCCTCCTGTTCCACCAGGGCCCCGTGGCCAAGACTGACAAGGTGTTATTGCAAGCAGTCGGGAGATTTAGGAGCATGTGTGTGGATGTTGTGTGAGTGTGCGACGCTCAGCGGGAGAGTGTCCTGGGGCCTGGATTAAGTCATTGAGTGGATCCACTCCTGCCATAGACTCGCCGTCTACCCCCCCCCCTTCCTCCTCCTCTCTTCTTCTTCTTCTTTTCTCCCTCTCAATTTGAGCCAATTGTTTGCCTTAATGGCTTAACTATTGCTTCCATCACTCCAGTGTCCCTGCAGCACAGGGCTGTGACGGAGGCTTGATGTCGTGTGTGTGTGTGTGTGTGTGTGTGCGATTGGTTAGACTGCCGAAAAAAAAAAATGCTTCAGATATCTTTGAAGCTGCAACGGAGGGTTTGTTATTCCCCCAAGTCGCTCTCACATTCAGCTCATTTTTTTTTCATTTTTTTTTACATTCAAAACCGCAGCTGCATTTAAGTGGCTATCAAAACCTCCTGATCCAGACAAATTATTGAAATACAATTAATCATGAATGCTACAATGATTACCCACAAGGAGAAAAAAAAATATGGCAGCATAAAGAGTCTGGACCAGTTTCTGGTTCTTGTGTCAAAAAAAAAAATGTGGCTGGCAATTTGCCCCTCACGAATATTGGTTGTTTTTGGTATATTTGCTGTGGCTAGCTAGCTACTGTAGCACGTTAGCTTCCTGCTCAATGAATGATGGCTTTTGTGTTGTTGGCCATAGTAATCTGTGTTTAGTTTGCCAAGAATTCAACTTTTTGTTAAATATGACCAAGTCTACTAAAGCTTTGGAATTAAATGGAGCTTTTTTTTTCTAGTTTTACATTTATTTTATTTGTATTGTTATTTACATATTTATATCACATATTTTTTTAATTTTATTATTTGTCTGTCGTTCAGTTTTAAATATTAATACAAACCTTTTAACGCTTTTGTAGGAAAATTTAAAATGGTATTAAGTATTTAATATATTCCTGTGTATCGATCTTACATTTTTGATACTGTTACTGATACCGATACCTTTACTTTGATACCGTTTCCTGTACAACACTTTATATTTTAGTATAAAGATGTCACAAGATTAATTTTATCAAAAATGTAATTATATTACGAATAGTACAAATCTTTTAGCTTTGTTCAAATTCCATTTAAAACTGTTATCTTACAGAAAAATACATAAGAAATAATTTATAATGCGAAAAAATGCAATCAATGTTAAATAATCAATAATCAATCAAAAAGATAAATCCACACGTTATCAAGTTTGGATAAAGGTGAAGCATATTTCGACACTCGATACTAGCAAAGTATTTTGCCACAAAACAACCGAAATTCGATACCAAGCCCTAGTATCGACATTTTATTTGCGATTAAAGTATCATGACTATTCTGCATAGTTTTAACCAACCTCAATATTCACTGCAAATTTGACATTTTTAACTTAACTCTCAGTATTTCCTCATAGAAAGCGAGATAAACATAATATAAAGGCTTTTTTACTTTCATTTATTTAAATTGTATTTCTTCGACCATACAATCTGAAGCATAATAGAAAAGAAAACTGTTGGTTTCATATTTAATTTGAAGTAAATGACATATTAAACTCGCATACTTGTCAGCTTAACTAAAACAATAACTGTACTAGCAACCGCCGTTTTCTACTATGTTATGTTTTACTATGTTATAGTACCATAGATTCAACAATTACATCTCGAAGGGAGCGTATCGTTTCTCTCAAAGCAGGATAGTCTTTTAAGTGGGAGGATAATTCTACGTCAATGCGTGACTTGAATTATTTTCCGAAACGGCACCATTTTTAGTCGAATGAACCAACACTTTGAAAACATGGTTGAATTATCTTGGAGTAGATGCTGCTCCCGACAGCGGAGATGTTTTTCGAGGTCACCGAGGTACAACGCTTGATTGGGGAATTAGAGCGTCACAAGAGAGTCGTTTCATAAATAATAACCATCAGATTGAACCGCCGGGAGGTTTGAGAACATTCATAGAATACGATGGAGGATACAAGCTGATGAAATGAGGTTCCTCAGGTTATCTTGGAAGTCCAGGGGCGGAACTCAAGAGTTCAGACTTTTTTGAACATGTGACCTGGAAAGACTTTTCCTTTTACTGGTCTCATGAAGCCCAACAATGCCATAAATTCCTTCTTTTTTTCTTTTTTTTCCTATGAATACAGAGCAACAGTTTGGCAGGTTAATTACAAATTTGAATGTCAAATACTTAAGGTTTCAAACTCAAATCTATTATCAGCTTGAGGCAACCATAAAAATGAACATTGATGCTTTCAGTGTGGATTGAATATTCTTCTTTACCCTTAGGTTTCACCCCATGTTTTCCAAAGTACGCAGATGTTTGTTTTTTTATCCAAAAAAACAAGTGAATTAGCAGGAGAATTTCAATTAATTCATAAAAACATATAATTAAGTGTGTTTATGCGCACATTTCCTACCTCATTATTTTAAATAACTCCCCATTTATATTGAATATTACTGAATAAAACATAATTAAGTACAATAAATGTATAAATATTATCTTACATTTAGAACTTAAAATGTTAAGACACAATTCCTACAACTTGAGGAAAGTTACATTGAATACTTTTTAAGACATTTGAATCCAAATTTGAGATTTTTTATAGACAATTTTACCCATAAGTTAATTTATAAATAAAACAAACATGACTTTTTAAGTCAATGATTCACACTTTTGTTAGTTCTCTTATCGTATGCATGTCAGTATATATGGTTTAATTAATACACCAAAATATTGTAGATTTTAAAACCAATGTTTTATACGTTTTAATGCCAATTGAAGAACTATTTAAAAATGTAAAATTCATATATTTGTAAGGCTTTCTAATGGTGGAAGTTATAATAAACTTTTTTTGGTCTGATTTAGTTCAAAATTTCACTAAGATTGTTCAAATATTTCTCTGAAAAATGACCCGTAAAAGTTCAGTAAACTCGCACAATGAAAGAAAAACCCCGGAGGTAAAGCATCTCTACTGTAGGAAGTCATCTCCTCAAATACGGCATCAGAACCCGAAGTTCACAGAGACAACTTCACTACATTAACGCCCGTGCTTTTCCGGATAGTTTTCCTTGTTCGCAGCAGGATCTCCGCAACACAACCCCGATTTGATCTGAGCGAAAAAAAAAGCCAAGCGAAAGAGTGTAAGGAAGAAAAAAGAGAAAAGGGGGAGGTGGAGTGGATTGCCGATGAGGCAGGTCTAAAGAGTAAGCACTGCTCAGAGCTCAGCGTGGGCTCTGTCAAAAAAAAAAAAAAAAACCTGCAGACACACACATATCACGCATGCACACAGCCATGAATTACGCATGCATACACACAAGTTAGAGTTCAGGTTGGCTGCGCTCATCCTCCTGCTGTTTCCCCCTTCTGTTTCTGCTCTAAAACACACATCCTCTCTGATTCCCTTAACTCCCGATCGCAGCACATGCGCAAAAAAAACCCTCCGCTTTACACTAACACACACACACACACACACACACTTCAGTGGGTTCGCGGTCGGGCCGAGCTGTCACACACGCATCTTCTCGTTGGCACAGTGTTTTTTTTCGCAGGGTGTGTCAAACTCCCAAAGGGGAATTAATGCTGTTGACAAGCGGAGTGAGAAACATCCGATGTCCCCGAGGGGAGGTGCACCAACAAGGTCAGCTCCAAACACACACACACACACACACACAAACACCTGACATGTTATCACACCGGACTTTGTCAAATACAACAAAATGCTTCAGAGGGTTTTCAGACAAGGTTCAACCTTGGACGTGTGCGAGAGGAAGATAATTCCAGCTCATTAACAATTGTCAGTGACACATCAGGTGTAATCTGACTCACTGCTCTCACCGTGACAACAAAAAAAAGATTCCAATGAGAAGAGATGTTGTTTTTGCGGGACGACGTGACATCTCCAAACTCGTTTAGGAATCCCTGCTGACCGAAAGATAATGTGTCCGCGATACAAACGTTTCTATTTGAAACTAGAAGTAACTTTTCTAATATCATTAGGTTTTATGGTTGACGGCTGTAGCCCCAAAACCCAAGGGTTGGGATGGAAATCTATCGAGTACGACAACTCAAAGAACACCAACAAATGCAATGTTTTGAATCGGTAAAAGGTCCAATTTACACAAAAATGGTTAAAGAAAATGGACGTGATTACTGTCAAACTCGAGTCATGGTCATGATGTCATTGGTTCCCTTTATGACTACGGTTCAAGTTTGCAATGTTATCTCTAATGGTCGTTGGTTTTACAGCTTGCATCCAACTTTACTCGCAGACAGCACTGTTGATAGTTTTGATTTTGGACGAAAAAATGGTCAAAAAGACAAAATAAGTGGAGGATATACTGGATGTTTACTATTCATACTTTGTCACATTAGTATTTTTAGATATTTGGATGAAGAAAATAATGACGAATTAAGCCATTTCCATCAGTATCGGATTGATATCGGTTGATACCCAAAAACCTGTAATGTTGGTATACACCCATAAACTACGATTGTGTTATCAAAAAGCAACTAAAAGTCTAGTTTTACTGGAAGCCTATCGGTGGCAGAGAAGCTCCATAGATAATAGATAATGCAACATGAGCCTCTCAAAAAAAAGGTGAACTTTAAATGAAAAACAGAAGATTTAACGCTCAACGGAAAGAAAAAATATCTACACAAAGAACATGATCAAGAGCCTTCTCCTGTCATGATGTTTGAGCTATCGAAAAATACCAATTTGATCAATTTTTACCATGTTCAATTGTGTTTTATTTATGCTACACCCTTTTAATAATGCTGTTTTATTGTATTTTGTCATTTTATATTAAGTGATTTTATTGTATTATGTGAACCAAACGACTGGTTGTATTGTAAAGTGAACTTGAGATTCAAGATCGACAAAGATTAGAATGAGAGGAGATACTACATAAGTTATTTATAGATTAGTATTGTATCCGTTACTTTAACATTGAACCAGAAATAGTAGTAGCGGGATTGACCGACTTGACATCCTTTTCAGAGAATCTGTCCCTAAGAACCATATTGTTTGAATAGCCTTGGTATGGAGAAGCAATATTGACCTAAATAGAAAAAAATATTTTCAACAATTGCGGATCAACAAGAAGACACAATAAAAAGGAGTTGGCAATCACCTAGGAAACAATTTTAAAAAAAAGACAGCATTATAAAACAGTTTGTGACTCATCCTGACAAGAAGCCAGACAAGAATTCTCAAGTGCAGCCACCTCATCTTTTATAAGTCCAAAAGACAAAAATCATTGAAACATTAAAGAGAACACTTTGTGACTTGGCTACTACCTACGTCTTCGTCTGTAACTTTATTTAGCACGTCGTCGATTTCCAGCTCAAGTGCTTCTCTTCGCTGATTGTGATTCACTTAAAACTTACAAAAGGCAACAAACCACCCATCTTGACTCGAGCTTCTGGCAGCCAACTGTGATCGTTCAGTATATTCATTATTTCTACAATTTTTTTGACAAAGGCAGGGCATGAATAACCAGATAAAGGAAGTAGGACTATAGTGTGTGTGTGTGTGTACACTTGGTGGTTGCCAAGGAGACGTGGCGGCGCAGGCGACGCCAGGAAACGATCAGATAAATGTCACAGTAGCTAATGAAGCTGCTCCTGTGCCCTGACGCTCAGCTAGCTCGGCGCTAACGAGCTGTTGCGCGCCGCCGCCAGCTAATGAGAGAAGACACATACCTTCTTGACGGCAGCGGCACATTCGGATTTACGGGGAAAAAAAATAAAACTGTCAAAAAAATCGCAAATGAATAAGGCTCCTATATGTAAAAAGGTACGGTATGGATCGTGTGGATACCAGACACGGCCATATGTTGGACGTCTTTTATTTTGATGATTAAAATATTCGCCTCTAAAAGAAAGCTGTAACTGAATTATATTTAATTCTGCAAAAAGTTATCAGATGGCTCTATGCAGCCTCTCAGCCATTATCACAAGAGCTGCTTTTTAATTGTTCTGTCGGGCAAAATCCTTTGAGAACCAACAAGAACATCTTGAGTGGAAAACTCTAAAGTAGTAATAATAATAGTTTTTTATTTGATTTGATCATTCGTATATTGTACTTTAACCCACTATATGTTTGTGTTAGGATTTATGATAAAAAAGATATTAATAGAAAAAGCCCTTGAAAGTCACATGTGGATTAGTCGATCCACATGATCTGAATCACTCACAGTTCACCTGACGCTCATTTCAAATCTCAGTGGACTCCTACCCAGACTGACCTTAATGTCAAGACTATATATTCAATAAAAGAAAAAAGTATATACATTATAATCACATATAAATTACATAAACGTTGTTCCTTTTGACTTGAGCTAGCTGCTAACTCATTAACACCTAATGCTATTCCGCGTACACTGCAATAATATATCACCGAATAGTTCCCGATGATCAACATCGTCATGTCCCGTAACGCCGAGGGTTAAATCAGCCCATCTGCTGGAAAAGGTCAATATGTCCCGAGAAGCAATATTAAATCACCTGGAACTTTGAGTGGCCAAGTGGAATTTCATGCTTGTTTAGTCACAACACTTCTGGGATTAACACTTTCCCCGAGTAGGCTGCTGACAGAAACTATCGATAGAATAGAGTTGTGATTATCTAACCCAAGTATTTTGGTACACTGACTTTTTGTGGATGATTTATTTTATCATAAGTGACCCCTCAAGGTTGTTGCACAAGTAGGGAATCAGCCTTTTTCTCAAGTTAATGCCCTTTTTTGCTCTGGCAAGTCTTAGCACTTCTCTACTTGACCAGACTTTAAGTAAGTAAGTAAGTAAGTCATTTATATTTATAGAGAACATTTTCAGACCAGGGTCAAACAATTGTTAAAAAATCAAAACAATACTCAATAAAATATATACTTTAAAGATCAAGATAACACCGAGACAAACACAGAATTTCCAGAAAATCAAGGAAAAGCCTGTACAAATAAAAGTTTGGAAGGATTTGTGTTCAGGAACCATCAATAGATTCTGATCCACAGACCTAAGAGCCCGAGCTGGGGTGTAAGGCTGGATCAGATCACTGATGGAAGGCCTGACCATGAATAGATCTGAAAGTTAGAACTAGAATTTTAAAGTTTATCCTAAAATAAACTGGAAGCCAGAGAAGAGTTTTAAGGATCGGAGAATTGTGAGTTCTTCTACTAGAACATATACTTTACTTGGTTTATTTTGCCTTTTCAGCAAGGTTATACGTTAACGCAGGTACCATGCTCCGGTCTGGTTCCAGGTGAGTCGATTCGGCACTAAAAGCCGGCAGAACGTCTTACGGCCCCTGATTGGTCGGAGACTGAAGATTCAAATCCCAACACTAAAACGAAAACGCCATTAAAAAAAACTAAGCAAGAAGGAGTACGGTATTTCGACCAAATATAATAATTGTTCCATGATCTGTGGACGAGGTTTGTGTTTGGCAAGTACACCATCGCTTCCAAGTTTCGTGGCGTTATGTTATGACGGCCCTTCCCACCGTCGGTACGTCGCGGGGTCATTGGAAACACAGAGTCGAGTCAAGTCTAGTAGGTTTTGATATGTGTAGTAGAAAAGCGCCAAAAGTTGGAGAAGCTGGTTTGAGCCCCAGCTGTACTTCACACTAATATGTCATAGAAATAAAAAATAAAACCCTGCCACCAAAAAAGAGACAGTGAAGTCCCTATCTGAATTTAAAAACACAACTTATTGGCACTACAAGTGAAGTTTACTTAGTCACAAACAAACAATCAGTCTCTTCCACGTGTCAAATATTCTATATTTGGGAACATTCCAATTGGACTCACATAAAACCTTCCCATTATCCCTTCCTTGGCACTAGCTTTTCGCTACGTTTGGCAGGACGTGCCTAGATAGTTTGAAGTCATATTCAAGAACAGTTTCCTGATGTAAAAAAAAAAGTGGCCACCATCCTAGCAAGCTGAAGTGTCTGCATGGAAAGCTGTGATAGAAGGAATAAAGGGAAGCAAAAATTAGAGCATCTAAAAAACCACCCAACAGCAGATTGGTCAAACGCAGGCAGCAACAGCAGCAGAATTTCTGCATAATCTTTAAACACTCTTCCTCACCCCTTGTCCTGTTTCCTCGCTGTATCTTGTTGCTATGGTAACAGAAATGGTGGAGGGCCATGGGGATGGTAGACTTCTCCGCGTGTGATAGGCAGCGGTATATATTTGGACCGAGGAAACTTCTAAGAATTGTGATGACTCATGCATTTTTCTTCCGTTTCCCTCAAAACTCTCTAAATTCTCGTCGGCCCCCTCGCCCCCTCGCACTCAATCGTTCATATCTGCGGCCCTAATGAGAAACAGCTTGTTTGTGTGTGCTGGTATGCCCGTGAGATGGAATGGCAACTGCTCTGATTGTCTGGCATCTCCGTTCCGTTGTATTCTGCCAAAAGTCATCAACTGACCCGCCAACAGGGAGGACGGCCCATTTGACTAATGCAACTCCACGGAAGGGTCCAAACAAACCATGGGTTAAGAGATGGGTCTGAGACATGCTCCGTTTAAAGCAGCGCTTGCCATTAACTGAAACAAAAAAAAATTGTTAAGAATCCAAATTGAATCTTTCAAATTAGAAATGATTTGAAGCTAAATGGAACCCCTTAAAATTGGGGTGTCAACCTCAATCACTGCAAATGGCCGGACCAAAGTTTCAATTGATATATCATCTATATTTTAATTATTGAAATATAACCCTAGACTCTATTATCTTCTGATTCCTGAATTTCCCTCCTCCAACAAATACATGGTTCCGACAGTTTAAACCAAGATACATTCAGGACTTTTTAATCAAATTTGATGTTAAATTTAAGACCCATTCGAGTAGAGAATAAATGGAAGTTAAAAATAACCCCACAAAAATACCACCAAGTTAATAACATAGGGTTAAGTAAAATGTTACTATTTCCATACATGTTGCCTGGTACCACTTTTATCCATGGAGAATAATGCTGATTGAAAAGCCAATTTAATTTGAACCTTCCCATGGGGTCCAAAGCAAACGTCTCTTTTCGACACGTCAAAACACATTAAGTAGAAACCGCAGTACAAGTAGAGTCTCATCTGAAAACACACTTTCTCTTTTGTCATTGTATGATGTTGCCACGAGAGTCAATCTGTATTTAAATTTATTTTAAAATAAATAAATGCTACCATATATTTTAAGGCCTCGTTTTCAGATTCATGAATACAACGTCTTACAAGACTTTTTAAGGACCTGCGGAAAACCCTAAACACATCGGCTTTTGGGAGTTTCAAAATCATAAAAAAAAGACATTTGCTGATTAGAAAACAGATGAATCCTCATTGGTGAGGATATAAAAATGAGTTAAATTTACTGAAATCTATTCCTGTTTAAATAAATAATTTAGTTGGCGGAAAAAATGAAGTCCCCAGGCCTTAACTTTTAAGGTAAAAGAAGAAAATAGGTCATATAATAACTGACTTACAAGGGATTTCTGGGACTATGTCTTAACTGGTCAGTCTTAACTTTAATCATTTTTTAAACCCCGAGTGTCTTCTGATGCAAGAACCCAAATAGCTGGGTGCCGTTTGAACAATGACTGTCCCCGGTGGGTTCAGGCACATTGGTCGTGGCACCTCCAAAGGGAACTGCTGAGCGGAAAACCACAGGGTGGAGAGTGAAAATGGAATAATAATGGCATCGCACAGACAGAGAAACAGGAGGAGATGAAAAGAGGACAGTCGGTTGTACGTGCACATCAACATCTCTGCCTATATTCTTAAAACCCTTTGATAATCGTAGGAAGTGGATTAGCGGGCGAGCACGCCAGGAGCTCGTGTCAGGATCGCAACGTTTAAATAAGAACGGACGCCGTTGATGGTAGCTTCATTTACCGATCATTGGCGTTGGTCGTCGACCGAAAAATCTGCTTTTTCCGTTGGCCACTATCGTGACGTCGTCGGACAGACGCTCATGCCGCTATCCAGCTCTTTCCTGCAGGGATTCTTGTGAAAGAAGCAGCGCTGTGCCAACTCTCCATTGTTTTCCTTCTTGTCTTGCCACTTTTCCATTTCATGATTCCTTTCACTGCCGCGCAAAACACTAAATGTGTTACCAATTTCGCAGAAACTAAGCTCAGGTTTCATTAGTTTTTTGCTAAGTAGTTCAAAGACGCCTAAAATTGGACACTGCACGAAATTGTCAGGTGTACTATTAGATAAAAAATATGTATATTTGCAGCACAAAATGTACAAGAATCATGAAAAACAATAAGACAATGTGTTTTTCAAGGCGCCTTCATTCTCTCTGCATCCATCGGAACTACTTAGAAATTACTCAACAAATAACTCCCAGAAAGTGCCCAGAAGAATCCCAACTGTGGTTATTTTATTCAAACTTCAGGGCACGACACAGACCTGTCATTTTCTCATCGGGAAATAACTGACTTCTCGTTGAACAAGACCAATTTTGCAGTTTTTTTTTTTTTTAAATTACACGTTTAACAACCAAGTGTTCCTGCAGGTTTAAAAAAACAGAATTACAAAATTGCTTTCCTGGGGTTTTTCAATTTGAGTTTGTAATACATCCATGTTTTTCTGAATATTCATTTCTCAAGTCTTAAGTCTCAAGCATCATTTTTAAAAGTGACATCTAGTGCCTTTTCAAAATGAAGACACTTTATCATGATACCTCATCAACTGTTTCGTGAAGCCTCATCAACACATCACTAGTAGAAACCTTTGCTAATCCTTCTTAGAATTAGCCATATATACATTTCTTTATAGTGAACTTACTAAAATCGGAACCCAAGGAATCTATGAATTCTACTACTGTAGAACACACGTGTTAGACTGTGTCATTGCCCCGCGGGCCAAATCTGGCCTTCCGAGTCATTTTATGTGGCCCGCCTGATGGTTGGTTCATATCAAAGTAGATCAATTTTCACGATGAAATAATGGCCTTTAAATATGCCTTTGTTTAAGATAAAATAAATGACTATGAATATTTACGTATATATATATATATATATATATATATATATATATATATATATATATATATATATATATATATATATATATATATATATATATATATATATATCAATACAGAAGCTTCAATAAGAGTAAAAGGTGAGATTAAGGGAATAGATTTGTCCGGGGAAAAGGTGACAAACACAAAGTAAGTGATTGTTTTTTGTTAAGTCAAGCATCATAGAGAAACTCTCAATATGAGGAAAACTAATATTGAAGAAAATAAAGTGAGTGTTAGCGAGTGTTTGACATAGGAAGAAAAACACAGATATAATTAAGACTTATCAACCCTTCAAGAATAAAAAGATATTATCGCACTCTTACTTCATGGCACATTTTGTCCAGCCCATGATTTAATAGTTTTTTTGGCTTCTAGTGCGATAGAGTCTGTTAACCCCGAAGTAGAACAATTTAAGGCACCATGTTTCAATATGGGGTTCACCTACTATACCTTGATGACACTGGTCAGAATTGTACTGTAACAAACCACCTTTTTTTTTCGTCCCTAAAAAACAGTGTATTTGACCGCTAATATAATTATATGAATGCCCTTGTTAGTCATTTAAATTATAACGCAAATGTGAGTTTAAAAACGTCAAAAAATTGCAATACAATACGAGAATGCTTTGTCTTTTGCCATAGTTTCTCTTCCTACTATACCCAACTTGGGTTGCGAACCCCCCCCCCCCCACACACACACACACACAAACAAATCTTGACTTCCTGGCTCTCCCAGCGAAGTCTGATTCCTTCAGCATGCCGTCAGCAATAACAAGGAAATCACTCGCACATTTCGAGCTCAGGGTGTCCTCCCTCCATAAAAGCCGAAACGATTCCCACTCAGCGCCGCGTTTATAGGCGTAATCTCAGCCTAGGAAACGCAGGGGGGAAGTGGGGCGTCTTCGCCCCGCGGAAGAGGGTCTCTAAAGTCCACTACAGCGTGATTATGCTTATAATGTCGTACAGAAGGAGGGGTGAGAGGTGGGGCGTCGAGTGGGTGATAGCATTAGGGGATATTAGGGCGGGTGGGGAGCTCATTTTCATTAGGTTTTATGGGCTGGAAAAACATTGTCATGCATACCAATTAGCGGTGGAACAGATGGTTCAATACGGTTGTGTGCTTTGTCACACTCGCACAGGAGTGGTTGAAGGGAGCAGGAGCCTCGCTCCGCTCCAATCACCCCCTCTCCACTCCTTCCGCCGACTTCTACCTCTTCTACCGGGTATGCATCCTTGGTCAGGACCTCCAGAGCAAGCCAGCGTCAGTCTGTTGAACAGTGTCTCTAAGGAGGAAACCATATGCTGACATATGTTGATGAAGTGGCGGCGGCGCCTCATTATGCACCGGCGTTTGTCGGCGTGCCGCGAGATCCCAGATGCAAACATTGCCGAATTAATGCAATAGTTTCGGCCCCACATGGACTTTTTCCGAAAAAAGGGGGCTATAAGTGACATTTGAGCTGTTTCTTGGTGACATTTTCACACTTTAATACGTTTAATTCGACGTCTCATTCCTCATGTTTTGGAGTCCGCGTTCGCTTGTTTTTGCCACCCCCCCCTCGCAACTCAATTCTTGGCAGCTTCTTAAACAGCAGTCTTGTTGTCAAGAGACCCGTGCTAAGCGATAGATAATAGGACCATTTTGTACATCATAATGATGCTAATCGTGGTTATTAAACAAGTTGTGCAGCATATTCGTACAGAGAAGAGAAGAGAGCAAAAAAAAAGAAAAAGTTATGTTTAATCAATTTACCCGCCTCTGTGTTGATAAAAGGAGTCAATCCACTATCATCAGTTGCCCATAAGTTGTCATCAAGAACAGGCTGCCAGACTCAATTTTCCGCCTTATGAGACAAATGCCTCAGCAAGCAGTTGCCATGAGGATAAATGGAGTGTAATTCAATTCTATTATGTTTTTCTCTACCTGATGAGCACTAATATTCACCGCTGTTTGGCTTTGATTTGTATCAATCATCTCTTCAATATCCGTCTTATTGGCTGTGGGACTGGAGGTTTGTGTAGAGTTTTGGACATGAAAACGGCTCATACGCTTATACAAGAGAGGGAGGATGAAAAGAAACAGTAGTAAAAAAAACACATTAATGATTTTTAAATGTTTGTGACTTAAATTTCTATACTAATTTAAGAAAACAGACTTAAAAACGTATTTATTTATATTATTTTTGCGAAAAAGCTGATGAGGTATCATGATACAGTGACATTTTGAAAGACCACTAGATGTCACTCTCTGCTTTATATTATTTGACTATGATCTAATGATTCAATGAAACCTGGCATCATTTATAAACTGAGAGTGACACCTAGTGGCCTTTCAAAATAAAGACATTGTATCATGATACCTCATCAGCTGTTTCATGAAGCCTCATTCACAAACCAATACCAATAAGACAAGAAAATGATCAATTAAATATGTGAAAACAATTTTGAAACCTTTTTTTTAAGTTAAAATCTAAAATAATATGTCAAAACAGCTCCATGGATGAAAGTTAGGTTTAATTAGATATAAGTCACTTCAAATTTGTCAAACCTTAACTTAAGTCAGTTTTTTGTAATTTATTTGTATTTATTTAGTAACAAATCATTTTTATTTTAGATGTCTAGTGGACGTTTTTTCAACCAGCAAATCAATAATTACTGACAGCGTGTCGATGAGACTTCATGAAACAGCTGATGAGGTATCATGATACGGTGTCTTCATTTTGAACCACTAGATGGCAACTCTCAATTTTGAAATTAGGGCCAGTTTTTATTAAATTATTGGATTAGAGACACATTTTTATACAGCAAAGAGTGCCATTTAGTGGTCTTTCAAATAAAAGCCACTGTATCATGATACCTCATCAACTGTTTCATGAAGCCTCATCAACACATCAGTAGCATGGAGTCATTATATAGGATGGTCTGTCAGTATGTAAAAACAAACTACATTGACAAAATCCCCACTAGGATATCATTAAAAATCAGGTGTTAGCATTAAAAGAAAGGGTTATAAAAGGTTGTGTTGTTTTAACCTGCAACACTGCAGAGATGACAGATGAAAACAACACCAAAAACAAATCTGTAATACGTGTTCAACCGAGCTTTAAAGCCAAACACCATCCTATCAAAAGGGCCTTTTGTGCAACTCCTCAGTCATCCTCTCACTCCTCGCCCCGGCTTTAAGAAGTCTTAAATCTGCCTGTGCAGGGGTCGGTACAGGTGCGCCTCCCTCCCACTTTGAAGACTTTACGCTCGCAAACACTTTTTCGCCGCGGCGTTAGCCACGGCTCACTGCTCCTGAATAGCTAAGCGCTAACAGTGGAGCGCTCTGGTCCCGGAGCACATTGATCGGCACTGCTCACTGATAATTGACAGCGGGGACTGCCCCGGCTCTCGGGGGCCATTAGGATGCATGAGCGGGAGCCCGGCGGAATGGGACAATGCACAGAGGTGTGTAGCGGAGTAAACACACTTTAGTTCACAAAGGGTACATGTCAAGAAAGCTAACATGTACTTCCTTTGGCTAACCTTAGATCTGCTGTTTGTTTTTTGACTGGATTACGGTGGAAGCGAGGACGAGGCGAAGTCCTTCTTGGAACCCGCGGGGACACGAGCGCTCACGTACATGAGTAACGATGGTGTATTTTGGCACACAGACAGCCCTACATTAAATCTCCTGAAGAGTAAGTGGAGAGAAATGGAGAGGCCCTGTCGACTTGCCATCCTTCTCAATGTTTAATGAACCATCTCTCTTGGTGTGTCTCCTGCTCGGCTTCCTCTCCAAATCTGACTCCTCGCACCACCAGGACTCATTTTTTTCTTTGCGTCATCGTCGACTCCTAATTTAGCCGAACTGCAGATGTTCGTCTACACGTCATCTGTTGAGATGAAGACAGCCTCGATCCATGGAAGTATTCAAATCAAACAGCCTAGTAAAATGTGTCACGTACTATGTTTTAAAACAAATAAAATCATATCATATCGAATCCTGCAAGATCCCGGCGATGACTGAGGACGAGAGGATACAGTCGACTCTCTTTTAAAGCTGATGTTTGGACATATTTTGGTTTCAAAACAAATGAAAGCAGTTACGACTTCGTCAAGAGTCACATGGTCTGTAAATTATGTAAGATCCTGGCGATGACTGAGGACGAGAGGATACAGTCGACTCTCTTTTAAAGCTGATGTTTGGACATATTTTGTTTTCAGGACAAATAAAAGTAGTTACGACTTCGACAATATTGCAATACATTGTATTGTTGCCCCGGTATTGTGATGCATATCATATCGATCAGATTCTTTCTAATACACGACACAAGATTTGATTATATGTATAAGTTAAATCAAAACAACCTAATTTTTCCTTGTACTTCGTGATAAAAAAAACAACAATAAAATAAAAGTGAATACAACATTTTCAGTAAAACTTTACTGGGAAAATGTATATACAACTAATGAAGCATTCAGAGAGCCAACTGTTTACTTTCACTTCGTATTTCTTTGTGCAATGAACTCAATAAACGTTTTTTTGGGGATCGATAGCAACTATCTCAGTCAGACAGTAAGCGTAAACTTGATAATAACAGCTGACGAGGTATCGTGATACAGTGTCTTCATTTCAAAAAGGCCACTAGATGTCACTCTTATTGTTACTAATACTTAATATATATAACAGCACTTTGCTTTATGAAAGAGCTATTTAATTTGGTAGCATTGATGCTAACTGATAAGCATTGGTAGCTCATAATAAAGAGTTAAAGAAGCAAAAAAATAGTACATTTTTCAACACTTTAATATATTGTATTGTATTATGTTTCAAATGTAACAAAAAATACTTCTTTAAATTATTGCTAACAAAGAGCTAAACTTTCACTAATACTAGTATCACACAAATAGAGCATTTAGTTTAATTCCAGTTTGTTTTCAGGGTCGAACTTTAATCGAAGTAATCCTACCATAAATCCCTGTTGGCCTTTGGTTAAAAACTCAGTTTTGCTGGTGAATTTGAAACTTCATGTTTGTAATCATGAAATCTGAGGCTGCACACTCCCCCGGTGGTTGCAGTTGACAGTATCTTCAAGTCTGTTTTAACGCTAACCACAGGAGGAAAGGTTTGATCCAGATTCTAAATGCTTGGAACGTTACTGGAATCTTGTTATTTATTCTTCTGGCATGAAGCATGCGAACAGTTCCAGCTGTTGTTCAGACTGCAATATTTGGCAGCGCTGCATGAGTGCTGTTCGGTTTTATTAGGCCTAATCGACTGCACTCTTCTTTATCTCTTAATTCCGAAGACGCCGCATCTCGATCTCTTCTTTTTTTTTTACCTGCTCGGAATAAGCTGCTTTGATGTGTTTAACAGCTCTGGCAAAGCTGCTAATCTACTCTAAGTACATTGTTTACATGTTCAATTGCGATTCTCTATCTAGTGCGGGGGGGAAAGTGAGAAGGTAACCGTTGATCAAGACAAGAGAACAACGGTTGTAAAACTTCCACAGAGAAGAGAGAAAGTCTCTCCAGCTTCACGGAAATGATGATCGAGTGGAATCATTTTAATCCTATTTAGGCAAACAGTGTAAGTCCTTCACGGCCAACGTTTGAATAACAGGGATTTAAAAAAAGTCAAGGTCGGCTATGATTGATTTAAAGATCCCATGTTAAATGAACGCCAAGTATAGTTGATGAGGCTTCATGAAACAGGCGATGAGGTATCATGATACAGTGTCATCTTTTTTAACGGCCACTAGATGTCACTATCAGATTGAAAACGATACCAGGTTTCATTGAATTAGTAGAACCAAATATACTGAATCAGCGATTGCCAAAAATGAAGACACTGTATCATGATACCTCTTCAAATGTTTCATGAAGCCTCATCAACACATCACTAGTTATTACTTAAAGCCTTAAATGTATTCATCGCTTTGACTGACTATTTAGCTTCGGTAGTTTCAAATGTGTGTATCTTATCAGAGCCTAAAGCAGGGAAAAGTCTACTTTAAGATCGATTGTGTATTTTTATTAATAGGCGTGTACCACCCTGGTCTAGAGGCGCTTTAGCAATAACCATTACTTACTTACTTACAATGATCCTCCTCTGGGATATCAATTTGAAAAGACTTGAAATAAGCACAGAGTGGGACCTTTTAATTGCCGCAATTAAAAATCTTACCACAAGACATTTGGTGATTTATTCAGGAGATTTTGAACATTGGAATAATATTGAGAAACTGGAGAAAATGGTTAAGCCTTAAAACATTTGTTTCACTTGACAGTCTAGAGCTGTTCTCTCCTGGCGAGTGGCCGGGCCACTCTCTTGGAGATTGGGTTAGAAGGTCATCTGGGAGAGGCTCGGAGTAGAGGACGCTGATCCTTTCGCATGGAAAGGAAGTCAGTCGAGGTGGCTTGGACATCTGATAAGGATGTCTCCTAGATCAGGAACCTTTGTAGCACCACGGACCAGTTTAAGGTCGGCATTAAATCCACGGACAGACCATCAAAAGGTTTATTTTTTGGATAAAATTTTTCTGAAACAAGCGTAGGGGATTAAAATGTCTTCATAATCATTAGAACAGATATTTTGTGTGGCCCGGTACCATATACCTCATGGACTGGTACTGGTCTCCGGACCCGTTTCAGACAACTTGATGGGTAGTTTTTCCAGTGCATTTAGACCACGAGGGAAACCAAGGACATGCCGGACAGACCATGTCTCACAGTTTTAGGGCTTTAGCAGCTAACCTCATTTTACTTCCTGGCACCGACCGAAATGCTACGCTAGTAGCAAAAGATGCTTCGTCTAAGGCTAGATTGTTGATGCTAAATGGAAGCTACGTCACTGATGATATGTCTTCAGAGCAGATACCGGCGTAAATGACTTGAGAAAAAGACTCATTTTGCCACAAAACAACACAACAACAATAATAGCAAAATTAAAATCAACTTAATAACTTGTTTCAATCGGCGAAAAGCGCTGTCAAGTGTCGACATCAGAGTTCCTACGGCTGGTTGTGATACAAGACGGTTGTCAATGTATCAAATCAAAAAATTCAACTCAATATAAGTATTATGTGAAATAAAATAGTATTATTGCTAGAATTGATCTTGTACATCAGTAAATCATTTATATTAGTAAAGCACATTTCGCAGACCAGGTTCACAAAGTGCTTGAACAACAGAACAATAAACGGATAAAAATCATACAAATTTAAAAACTTTCGAAAAGGTCAAGACAACTCGGGCGAAAATTGCATATCGACAAAAGTATCAGGAACTCGAAAACGAGTCCAGAATCTCAAAAAAAACGACGTTCAAACACGGGGGCGTGCGAGTTGCCAGTTTGTTCTACGGCGAGTGATTGTGAGCAAGAGAGCGTGCTTCAACTCCCAGCCACAGGACTTCAAATTATCCCGAGGCCCCTCCAAAAACACACTTCAGAAATTTTGTCTGCTTTCCAAACTCATTACTTTCGCAGGGCAAATCAAACCGGGTGCATTAAACGGAACTCAAACGTGAAGTGTTGAGGGAGCGAGTGTGTGTGTGTGTGAGTGAGTGTGTGTGTGTGCGCCAGGGAGGAAGTGAAAGTGGCTGTGTGTTAATTAGCGGGATACTGTTCTAACTAACGGTCTTATGAACAGTCGGACCGGGTGGTGGATTTAAAAAAAAGCGAGGCACCTGGCAAACTAGTTGTTGATAAAACACTGTAAATTCAGATACAAGCGAGGCTGGAATGCTTCCTGCTGAGCCAGGAGTCGGGATACATAAATACATGATCCAGTATCCAGTACTGGTGATGTCAGAGCAATTAGAGAACACATGAATCATTGCATGGGAGGTAATGACCCCGGTGCACCACGGAGGAGTCAATTACTCCATCACGCCGGAACCTGGCAGCATTACACGTTATTTATTACTCATTTCACAAGTGATATTAAACTCGCTTCATGGATACATTCTTTTTTTTTTCCCCCCATCACAAAGCTAAGATTGCTTTTTTTTTTTTTTAAATGAAAACTACACGGACAAGTCGGAGATTTGACCACACAATTGAATTATATGCTTTTTTTAAATCGATTTTTCAAGTGTTTGAGTGCATGTTTGTCTCTGTGCTCAGGTTGAAAAGCTAACAATGAGAAGCTGTGATGAGCAATTATCAGCTATTTTAACTTCAAATAATGACATTTAAAATGTTTGTTTTTTTTGCCAATTTCAAAGCTGGTTGTCATCCCAGATCATCAGATTTCTAATTTTTCAAAACCTTGCGAACAAATGGATCATCTAGAAAAGCATGTTGGGATCACTTAAAAAGGGAACTGGCAGCTCCTTCTGCACCACAGAGACTTAGGAATCATCAAATCATTTACGGGTCCAAATAGTTATTCCAATCTGTTTGTTTATTTTCTGAGATGCTCATCGTATTCTTTTTTTTTTTTCTAAATTAATCAAAGTGTACTGATGGCCATGCGTCACACTGAAAACTAAATTAAGTTTTAATTAAAAAATGAAAAAATGTACATGTTCTATGCTTAATCCTTGCGTAATCTCAGGTTCGAAGTGACCCAGAGGCCTTAAAAAAAAAAAATGTGTTTGAGGTATCACTTTGACCGAGAGACAACACAAGGGATACCACGAACACATTTGTTTTCAGGCATCCGGGTCACCTTGACCCTGAGACAACACAAGGGCTAACATTGTGTAAAATATGTTGTAAAAAACAACTAAAGACTGGGACTTAATGTATCACAAACTGGAGGAGAAAGTGCAACACACTACTGTAAATGTTTGATGCATTTATTTATTTTTATGTATTTTGATTTTCCTGGTGTCACCAGAAGGTTTTGGGTGTTGTTTGTGTTTTCTCTAATTGAAAATGTCATCATTTGTTTGAGATTAAAGTTGAACTTGAATGGGGTTATAAATCAAATCCCAATTGACTCTAAACATTTGTTTTCATGGAGAAAAAGTGTATTGCCCAGTAGTTAATATGGACACTATAGCTTTTCTTGAACAATTTAATATCTGTATTAAATTATGAGAATAGTTTTTTGTATCAGAAAAAAAATTTAATTCAAAAAAGATTCCTGCTCTGATCAACACAATTGAGTGTACAACAAAAACCTCACATTTCTTTGTGTATTTCCATGGATATGTTTACGGGGGCGGCCAGCAACAGAAAATATAGTACCTGGAAGTACCAGTTAAGTCACAACAAATCCAAATACATAAGTAAAAGCGAAGTAAATTGAATTATATTCAATCAAAAGACAGTGAGTATTCTGTCAGCCGTCTTGGAATTCAAGTTAATTTACAGTATGACCCCAAATTGATCATACATACTGTAGCGAGGAAAGTCATTAACCATCTCTTTCTCTGCTCATAGTGTCGCTCGTCCACATGTCCAGTGATCTATCGCTCACTGGAAGTAAAAAAAATATGTTTAATCTTTTCCAGGAAGTACACAGTGGCAATTTTAACCAGGGCCTTTTCGTCTAACCATATTTAAGGCTTAATTCCAACATGACTGCACACTCTGGCCTTCTCTCCGACAAAACAAGCATTTCCTGCCAACGGATCAATACCTGGGATCTATCCTGGTTTGTTAAAAGTAATGGACATGGATTTAAGCCAAGAGAGGGAGGCTAACAAGCACTTAGTTAGCCCGGCTTACGTTGGTCCCATTTACCTCTCAAAACCCATGTTGTCACCGTATATATACGACAGAAAATATCTCTCCGCCATTATGTCTCTTTCAGGCGTCATACAGTGAATTACACTATAGATCATTACACTTAATCGCTTCTTTTGAGGGAGCGCATGTTTGCGCTTAGGAGGGATGTGAGTGGATGATTGAACGCGTGAACAGCGCTCCAGAAGCAAAATTAAACTGGGACTCAGGTGAGAAACAAAGCAACGCCTCAGCAACGAAGGAAGGGGGGTAAAAAAAAGTGGCAATGAGGAGTTAAACACCCGGAGGAATTTACGGACGACTTATAATAAGCAGGGTTCAGGAGGGAAGGGGTTGAACAAAAAGAAAGGGGGGAGTCGAAGAGAAGAGATGGATGGAAAGATGTGGAGATTGATGGCGTGTAATGATGAAACGGATGGAGGACGAGACAAGAGAGTCACGCACGTCAGAGGCCATTACTCATCTCGCGGCGCACACAGACGAAGACAGCAAACACCACCCAAGGGTGCCAACGAAAAAATAAAAAAAAGAGTCGTCTACCACTCGCTTCATCGCCATTTCTCTCGCTTCTCCCCGCTCACATCCCACTCACCTTCTGCGCCTACATCTACCACCGGTCTCCGGAGATGCATATCATTCATATCTAATCATGTAATTTGTCATCAGGCTTGAGAATGCCGTTTAAATACCACGCAGAGTCGCGATAAACAACATTGGCCTCATCAATTATTAGGGTATTGACAGAAAGTGTCTTTCCTGCATAAACAACCTTCACTTTTACGTACATTTTACAAACACGTTCTGTTCAGCAAAAGACTGAAACATTAAATATTAAATATTTAAGAAAAGATTTTTCGAGTGACTCATCTTCAACTATAGGGCTGAACGATTAATCACATTTTGTTTAAAAAAAAACAACTTCTGTCGTGTTTTTAAGTGTGTGCTACTCAAAATTGTATTAGCTTGTTTAATCACACAATCCAAACTAATATATTTTACAATAAATTAGGGCTGCACCATATAGGAAATATGTGCGACATTCGATATTGGTGTCTTGAATTGCGATATATTAATGCGATAATTTTTCCTTCACCTAAAAACGTAGCTGCGAGCATGCGCAACAACCGAGCCTAGCAAGCTGTGCCACAAAGCTCACAGACAGACAAAGACATAAACGACAACAAGACATAGAAGTACAAACTGATAACTTAACAGATCGTGACACTTATGGTTCATGATGCACATTTAAGAAATGCTTGATTTATATTGTTTTCAATATACATATTGCATTTGCAGTGAATATAGTATGTTTGTTTATCACTGTAATTAAAGAAACTAAACAAACCTTCTCCGTTTATTTCAATGTACACTTAATTTGCCTTTATCTTAAAAAAAGCTTTATAACTTCGTCTTAACAATCACTAAAAAATACATTTTATTGGAAAGTGAATTATGTATTGTATTAGAGAAGAAAATACATGAAAGGAGGTCGTTGAAAAATAAATCGCATATTTAATCGCGATATTTAGGAAAAATTATCACAATTAGAATATTTTAATTATCGTTGAACCATAAATACAATCATTTAATTACGGTCTTTGACACAATGTTGGATCATTAATATTTAGTATGAGGTTACTTTGTATCGTCCACCAAGTTTGTTCTGTTGAATTTGCTAAAAACGTTTACATTATCCACAAGATACACAAACATGTTTTGTAGCCTCTGTGAATCTATAAACGTGTTCTCTATCCCCCAAAAATACTGTTCAAATATGAAGCAATTTTGACTCAATCGTAAGTTCCCTGTAAAGATCATTTCAATGTGTGTGCGGCTCAGCTCGGGTATGGAGAGAAAAGATGTGACAAAAACCAAATCTAGTTGTGTTTGGGCTGCTGAATATAAAACTGTGTCAGTGTCCTTAAAGAACGTGAGTTTAGCCCTGAAGGCATCGCTTCAAAAACATGGCTCTACATGGCGCAGATGACTTAGAAAACTACCCAATAGGTTTGTTTATACTTGTGGTGTGATCAAAATGAGGAGTGAAATAGTAACACAAGCTCTCTGGAGTACACACACTACGGGTCATTATTTAGAAAGATTGTACAATTTGAAGATTGAGAAAAGCTTATATGTTCACAGGAGCCATTGGAATATTCAGCTGCTTCAAAAGAGGCCAGTATTCTTTTCACCGATATGGAATCCGAACTACTTTTTCTGCGTTAAAAATGAATGAATAACCTGAAATATCTTCTGTACGATGTTTCATGAAGACAAGTCTCAGGATATTGCGTATTGCAATATTTCTTGCTTTCTAGTAGGTGCGTGTATTGGCAAAAATCTGGCAAATATGACATGTAAGTAAGTAAGTAAGTAATTTTTATTTGAATAGCGCAATACAGGGCCAACAATACGATATTATATTATGATACTGTAGGAAGGAGAATATTTATGAAGTATTGTCCGCGTACTTCCAACTCACGTTGAAGCATCTACAGACAAAGTAAAACCGATTTCTTTCTAAATTAAACATTTTAAACAAGAATCTGGTCGATCACATACGTATCACGATATAAGGGGAGCAATACAATATACAACAATACTGTCGTAACAAGTATATATATTTGTAGTATTGTCGAGTACTTGACTCTGGTGTTGCAGACCACATGACTCTTGACGAAATCGTAACTGCTTTCATTTGTTTTTAAACCAAAATATGTCCAAATATCAGCTTTAAAAGGGGTCGTCTGTATCCTCTCGTCCTCAGTCATCGCCTAGGTTTTGGAGTATCGATCCTTCAGTTGCGATGGACGTTATGACTGCTGCCATCTAGAGGCCGGAAGTTTATTTGCAACACAGAAATTAACAAACGCTCTTGAGTTATTTTAATCTTTAACCATAAAATGACTATTATACTAGTAAAATATGATTTCAAAGCAATACAATTATAGGTAAATTGATAACTTATCAAAGTCCTCAATCTTCTGTACGATGTTTCATGATGGCGTGTTGCGAAATATCGCGTAGTGAAACGTAAAAGTACATTTTAATTCACATCTAAATACTTTTGAACGTCTTTAATTTCGTACTAAATATATCCTTATAGTTCCAACATTTTAGTTGCGGTACTAAAGGACTCATGGCTCCCTTTATTTTCGGTAAACATTTGGTATTTAAAAGCCGTACTCGGGGTGAGAAGAACACACAGTAACACAAACGCCAGTCGGATGGTTCCCTGCTGTCAGCCGCGGTGCTCTCGACTAAGCTGACTTCACAAAACATCTGTTTAACATCCTGCACACACACGGCTTAATACAATGAGCCGATACGCCGAAGCAACGCAAAGCGAGCGCTGTCCTCTCTTCACCGCCGAGGCTTCAAATGCATCAGACATAATCAGAGAGGGAGACTCGGCTCCTAGCGGGCGGCTAGCGCTGCATGCTAATCATCGGCGGATGAAGACGCAAAGCTAAGTGTGGACTGACAACCATGCTTTGGGGATGGAAAAGAAGTTTAATGCTAATGCGGTGTCACACTCGCTCAGCGCCCGTGCTTCCCCCCGACCACAGGCTGAGGTTTTGTGGGTTTTTGGACGTGTGGAAGATGAAGATTGATATTAATGCATGTTTATTTGTTAGTTTTAATGCAAGATTACTCAGTTTTGACTGTTGAGGAGACTTTTCAAGCTAATTTTTATTGATCAAATCATCCCAAACTCCTGATATTTCTCTTATTTAATAAAATGATTTTTATATATAGACAATACTAAAACTAATACTAAAATAAAATAAAGTATGTGTCATTTATTTTCATTCACGGTTTTACACGCTAACGTATATTAACATATTTATAAATATCTGTTACATTGTCTATACCTGATGTGTTTTTTAGTTTCCTACAGCTTAAGGCAAGTTCAATTTTGACTTCTGATGTCATTCAGCCATACATTTAAAAACAACTTGACAATGAAACAAATAAATAAATAAAATTAACCTAAAAGAATGTCAATTACACAGTGTTACTGTGTTTTACCCAGATGTTTATTATAACATTAAAACATTACTTTTTTTGCCCAGTGAAAAACTTTCAATCCAGAAAACCTGAGTTTAAGAAATAAAGAATCTCTAAATTACTTGAAAATTATTAAATCTTATTCATCTGGTGTTCACATTTTTAAGACTTTTGAAAATGTGTTCGATTTTTCCATCTTTTTCTCTCTTTGTGAGTATTTAACTGAAATAATACTTTGGACAAAATACTTTAATCGTATTTAATATTATTTTATTTTTATAAAAAAATAAGCATTGTAGCTTATTAAGTTTAGATGTAAAAAGTCAACACAAATACATGGTTTTCTCCTTCTTTTTTAGATTTGTTATTAAGTATTTTACTGAAGAAATATTTAAAATATGTTCTCATGTTTAATATTATTTTCTTCATATAATAAAATAAGCATTGTTAATAATCAAGCTTAAAAGTTTATTATTTTTCATTTCTCTGCGTATTTAACTGAATAAATATTTGGAAGAATGTGACTTTCATCATATTTTGTATTATTTTCTATACATAATACAATAACCATTGTCACTTAAATGTCATGACATAAATACATATTTTTACATCCCTATACTATAAAATGACTTGAATAGGATGATTTATTTTCCTAAATCTTTCCCTACACTCACTACATTTTTTCCTGGCTAGCTCATCTTAAGAAAAACAGAACATTTAACAATTTTATTGACGGATAAAACTAATATTTGTGAATTCTCTTATCCCCGGGAAGACCGTAAAAAAAAAAAGTTCAGTCTGCCAAGACACCATCCTGCGGGTGTCTGTTCTCGGCTAATAACTTCTCCGCGTGAAGTTACTTTACACATGGAAAGAGTTTTTGTTGTTTACCAGCTGAGGTGAAACAAAGCTGTGACCTTCTCATTAAACGAAAATCCTCTGGCTTTTCTCATTAGTGCATCTGCGGTGTGTGTCGGGGAGTCGCCGCAGTTTTAAACACAGTCGAGGTAAACACAAGCGTTCATCCATTAGTGTGTTGGAACATGTGCCTGCAGAAAGATTTTTTTTTTTTCCAGAGAAAACCACCTGCCTCTTAGGGATTATGGCGCTGACATACACTCACAAACAGGTGATAGTTGTGTGAAAGCACTCCTGAGAACCCACGAAAAGGATATAATGTCTGCCAGTCAGAAAAGCACTTCCACAGAACTGCCTGCCAATCTCCGGCAAAACCCGCCGCAGCCACAATGCCCACCGCTGTGCCCACTAACCGTCAATCACTTATCAGCAAACCCACCCACCAGACGACAACCTGCAAAAAAGGGAAAAAAAAAAAAAAAGAAAGTCTGGCAGCACCCAGCCAGCGCTGCTAATTACAAGTCTCGACCACAACCTGACATAATGTACTTCCGCCGCATCCAGAGGAAAATATAAATACAAGACCCGAGGAGGAGGAGGTGAAAAAAAAAAAGCCTCCAACATCCCATTAACAAGGTGTCAGCGCAAATATTTAGGGCGTTAATTCGCGCCGCTTTTGAAGCCCCCTTTGATGGAAACCGAGTGTGACAACTTTAATGACCAAACAAACAGACGACCAACAAAACCTAAAGACCTCCCGCTAAATGGCGGCCGAGCGAAGGTCTTCGGGGAGGACGGCTTTTTTTTGAAGTGGAAACAAGCAGTGGAAGCTTTTTTATTTTATTTTATGAGGCCGGCGGCATCATTAGGCCAGGTGAGGCGAGGCAGGGGCCCAATTAGAGTCGGGATCGATTTTAAGCATGTTCATCCTGGATTGCTTTGGCGAAAGAGAGAACAGGGGGGAAGAGATCTCTCGTGAGTCGTCCTAAAATGCTCAATTTAAGGGATTCAGGTTAAGACGCTCTCGCCTTTCCGCCGGTATCTCTGCAATCAGGGAGGATTTAGGAAACGTTAGAAAGCAGTTATATATAGTTACTTATATAATAGGTGTGTCGGCGTCCAAACCAAAGGTTACACAAATAACAAAAAGGGTTTATAAAAATCAATAAACATTTTTTTTCTCTCCTCCTTAGTGTTTTTTTCTCTCTAATATAAACTGCTGTTGACCAATGCGGCATGTGTGTTTTGGTCATGTGATGTGGGACTTTATACAAGGGTGTCAATAAAGTTTTGTGCGAAGACAGATACAATCATTAATTTCATACGCAAGTGTTTATTGTACTTATAGAGGGTTTACATTTTTAGTAAATGACAAAATAAATATATAGTGCTGTTTCGGTTAGTAATACTCCAGGCGTATTACTATGAAGGTGAGTAAGTAATACTAAGAGAATTGCAGAGTAATATTATGATGACTCCCGTAGTAATACTATGGAGCCTCTAGGAGTAATACTTTGGTCAATCCTGGAGTAATACTAGAGTGACTCACAAAGTAATAATAGGGAGCCTCGTTGAGTAATACTACAGTGAATTATGGGGTTATACTAAAGTGACTTGTGGAGTTAACTCTGGCGCCTCGCAAAGTAATAAAACTGTGATTTACGTAGTTATACTAAGGTGACTCACAGAGTAATTCTACGGTGTCTTGCAGAGTAATACTACTGTGACTTAAGGAATAATACTATGGTGTCTAGCAGAGTTATACTTAGGTGACTTGTGTAGTAATACTAAGGTGATTCAAGGAGTAATACTAAGGTGGATCAAGGAGTAATACTAAGGTGACTCAAGGAGTAATACTAAGGTGATTCCCGGAGTAATACTAAGGTGAATCAAGGAGTAATACTAAGGTGACTTGCAGAGTAATACTTAGGGGAACAGCAGAGTCATATTACGCTGTCTCGCCAACTAAGATTACGGTGACTTGCGTAGTTATGCTTGGAAACTCGTAAACTAATACTAGGGTGTCTTGCGAAGTAATACCCTGGTGACTTAGGCTATGAACACGAACTTTGGTTTAGGAAATAGTATTTAAAATATAGTTATTAAAGTTACAGGAGTTATCTGTTTTGTTGGCTTTGATTTTGTGGATCTACAACAATAAAGATTTGTGTCTGATAATTACTGGAAGGGCTTTGCTGTAATGGGGTTAGGGAATTTTTGAACGGAGACAGAGCCCTCCAGTGGTTATTTCGTTTTCCTATACCTCTAGTACATAATATCTACTTCATTACTATACATTAAATGCAGTTATTTATTAAGATGTTGTAACTTCTCTAAATCAACCTGAATAAAACAAATAATAAAAGTTATTTTGAACGTTATTTTTTGGTCTCCAGTGTCTGGACTAGTGACACTCACAGTTGTGAAACAATGCAATGAGGTTCTTTCCAAAATAGAGTCACTTTCCGGCTGATTTTTCTTCAACTGGATAAACACACGCTACAGCAAAAAAGATCTCAACTACGACATCTCGAACACTCTTAGAAAATAACTGCAGTAAGATGTTAACCACTAGCACTTAAGCCCAACTCTTTTAATCTGAAACGGCGATGTCAGGAAGGGTGTTAGAAGAAAACGTTTTCCATTTAGAGAAAAGGCCAAGTGGGCCAGTTCCAAGAATCCACCATCATCACGGACATCTTTTTTTTTTTTCCAATGGTATGCTGCACATTGTCTCCTGTCCCCGCCCACCGGCTCCATTATGTCTTTCGGAACTAGTCTATTCTCGAGGACCAGGGCCTCCTCGCCGACGTTGGACTCTAAATGACAGAGGTAGCGTCTCCCGTAAGCGGCGGCAGCTAAAAGCATGTCATTTTCTCCAGCTAATGTCAAGTGGGAACAGATCAGAACAGGCTGGGGGAGTTAATAACGCTGCGTTCTCAGCACACACAGATCCCTTGGGTTCTCCCACTTATGTGAACAGAAAATTTTCCAGCATGACCGTAGCAAATAGCGAGTAATCACCAAGGGGTGACCTGTTCTCCAGTTCCATCTGCATCCCACAATCTTCAAAGGCCCAGACTTTTGATGCGAGGATGGAGCTTTACCTCCACGCCGTGTTAGTCTGGCTTTTTTTGTCGTTTGAAATAGTTTGAACAAACTCAATGTTGTTTTTGTTGTTTTTTTTCACCCTAACGCGATTATAAACATCTCGCAGTGGAACACCAATATTCTCAGCAAGGAATATATATTTTTGGTTAAAGCTACGTTTCTAAAATGAAATACAACTTGAGGATTTTTTTATCCTGTAAAGAGTACTTTCAGCTCTGGGTTGGCTTGAATGCTAACTAGCTTTAGGTAGCTGTGTTACTTTTATTTTTGAAATATCTCAGCTTGTGTTGGAACATAATAGATATTATTGTTGCGTAACTTAAGAATTTATCTTAATCTTTTGTGTGTGATCTCATATTAATGTCTCTTCCCCCGGGTAGCTAGGTGCTCCGACTGTGTAGCCTACCAAACCCACTCACAGCATGCCGTCGCTGATCGTTGCACTCATTATCCAGGAATATTTTATTAATTCCGTCACAGCAGGAATGTCTAAAGTCAAGCCCAGAGGCAATTTTTTTTTTTAATAAACCAAACAATTCAACCATCGTAGCCAGAACACACACAAACTTAGATGGTTGCAGATAGAAAAGCTTAATATTTGTGATGTGATAACTCTTGATATGATGTCACCGTTCACACCCCCCTGCCTTAAAGGTTTGGACCACATGTCTCAAACTAAATGGCTCAGGGCCCAGATCCGGACCCGCCAAGTTATTTCTGTGGCCCGCCAGATCTTAACCCTGGTTAAGACGGTTACACTCGAGGGCCAGTTCTATTTAAAGCTTTTTTTTCCCACCAAGTGTATCAGTCAACACAGAGTGGGGAGAGTTTTGATTTTGCTGACCACACCAACCAAATAAATAAATGAATTGATATATATAGATATATCAGGTGTGCACAACACCTAAATGTAAATATTATTAAATATATAAAGAATATAACTTCATATTTTTGAATAAAAACTGGTACATTATGAAGGCAATAAACATTAGATTAATTTGTTACCTAAATAGCAAGTGTTCTTTTGTACTGGAGATATTTTGTTGTTTTTGTTGTTGTTGTTTTTTTTACACGAAAACACCTGGAAACCTTCCAAGGCTGAAAAATGTAACTTTGTACTATGTGTAATGTCATTTTTTCCCGTTACATTTAATCTTACGGTATTGGTATAGAAAAAATATCGCCCAGGAAAAAGTATTGAGGTGAAGTTGGATGACTGACTCAATGTATATACTGTTTTGAGTGTATTTGTGTACTGTTTTTTTTAACAAAAAACCCTGAAAATGAATCCTGAATTCTGTACGGCTGTTGAGAAAATACAGGAGATTTTGCTCCCAACTAAGCCCAATGTTACAATATTAAAACAATTCTCTAAAAACGTACTAAAACATCACATTTAAAAAAAACACACTTATTTTTCCTTTTGCATTTGTGTCTATTTGGGTTTTCACGGGGCAAAGGTGTTTCTAGCATACTTTGCATAAGCTAAAAACAAGTAAATATTAATTTGTATTTGTGATTCTTGCAACTGATCATCAAGAATACAAATTAGCAAGGTATAATTTAACCAAGTCCATTTGGATGGATTTAGATGAGAAAAAAGACAAGATAATGGGAGGGGGGGGGGAGTGAAGAAAACGAGTTCTGCTGAGGCTTTGTCTCAAAAGAATGAGCTAAAACATGCGAGTGGAAGCTCGGAACGCCCTCAGCGAGTGAGGTAAATGAAGCATCTCTGATACTATTTGAGGAAACCCAACATGGCAAAGATGTGTAATAATGCTTGTTAAATGAGAAATGCATCTCTTATGCTGATGAGAGACATAAATCTGTCCGACCACAGTGGGATACCGGGACGCCTGGAGAAGGAGGCGGTTTCATCCATAACCAAGAGAGCCATCAGGAAGTGATCCTTGCTTCCTTTCTGTATTCCACTCATGCCCCCCTTTTTTTTTCTCCCACTGCAGAGGCTAGAGGTCCACATACACTGTGGCTTCACTCATTACCTCGCCGCTTGGATGCCAGACCCCCATTCACCCCGTGAACACACACACACACACACTGAACCCCCCCCCCCCTTGTTTAATCATCTCTTTTTAACCCCAAACTCTGCAAGAGTTTCACACCCGCATCCTCACAGGATGAAACATCCTGGGCGAGCGAAACGTGATCCTGATTTCGATTCGCCACGAGCCCAAGTATGTTTTACAATCAACGTCCGAAAAAAGGTAAAATAAGTGCACAATAACTTCACTAGTGTTTGTTTGTCTCGCTTGTTAACACAACATCGAAGAGGAAAAAAATACAGATCTAGTCTCAATAGACCAAAGTTTGCTCTTCACCATCACTGTCATTTTTTTTTTTTTTAAATTGCATTTCCACGACCACAACAACGCGCTCCCAGAGCACATTTCAACACTCGAAATGAAGGCGACGTGTGATGTGACACTTCTTTTAAAGTCCATTCTGCTGATATTAAATTAGAATACCTGAGCTCACAATCTGAGCCGGAGCGTCCAAATGAATTTCACGTCAGCGAGCGACTTCCAGCTGTGATGGGAGAATATCAGAGGAGAAATCTTGTGCCGTCACAGTGTCCTGGGAGTCTTTCTATTATTCACCGTCTGCAGATGTCTGTCTCGTCTTGTAGATGAAACACCTTTTTAGATGAAGGGAAAATGTTGTTGATAATTGGATCGTATTGTCTTTAATATGTTGTATTACAATTTTTTTTAAACATTGTATTAAAGTCAATATAAACTGAGAAATAAAATGATAATCATACTGTCTGATCGAAAAGTCTTGAGCTAAAGTATGTTTAGAAAATGTACTTAACCACATATAATATTATTATTCCACTGATTGTATTTCTTGTAATTGCTTGTGTAAGGGAGGAATGTGGCAGTACTTTGTGCCAACGCCACCCCCGAACTTGAGGATAATAACTCGGAGATTGTTTTTGGTGGAAACCTTAAGATTAAGATAATTAATGGCTTGTGAAACTGGGATGAAGATATAATAGCAAAGTTACAGCTCTGTGCTTTAGAAAGGACTTAGGCATGTAAACTCTGTATTCTTCTCATTTGTATACAAGTAAAATGTGTGACTTTAAACCAGATCTGATATCTTAGAAAATGTGTAAGAAATCATTAATATTTATTTAATTTTTTTTAGGACACCTTATTCATTTTTAAAAGCTAAGGTAAAAAAAATAAAAAATAACTTTATTACTATTACTATATATACTATACTAAATAATTTTATTTTAAGAATAGCATTCATCATTTCAATTTTAATATATTGAATATACTTCTTTTTACAATCAAGTTCAGGGCTGGTAGATGAAAGCAGTCATTACATCCTACGTTAAATTAAAATATTGCGGTGACTGAGGACGAGAGGATACATTTGACTCCAGCAGCTTTTAAAGCTGACGTTTGGACGTATTTTGGTTTGAAAACAAATGATAGCAGTTACGACTTCGTCAAGAATCATCCGGTCTGTAAATTCTGCAACACCAGAGTCAAGCACTGTGACAACACTATAAATATATCCTTGTCACTACAGTATTACAATACATTGTATCAGTGCCTCCTGTATTGTGATACATATCGTATGACAAGCAAATTCACTTGGCAACTGTGGCAGCAAACTGTCACGACCTAGGTCATGTCATTGGAATGACACTGTGCTTCCTTTGTGATGCTCTGAAAGGAACAGGACATGTAATATGAAATAATAGAAGCCATACAAGTCAGTGAAATCTCTCAAAGTTTGAGTATTTTCAGAGCGTTTCGAACAAGGCATGTCTTTTTGTGTTTTGGTGGCTTAGTAAATATTTGAAGGGATACAGCCATACTTTGTTGTTATTTCTAATTTACGTTGATTTATCCTCCACTTACTGCAACACACTGGCTTTTAGATGAGTTTACTTAACAATAAATCTCTTTTTTTTTTGCCTCTGCATCCCTCCCACTGCCTCCACTCATGCTTGTCTCCACTCTTTCAGTCCTCTGTTTCACTCCGCCTCACTCTTCTCTCCATCTTACTCCATTAGGCTTAGCGGGGCCAGCTAGTTCAGGTTAAATACACATAACCTCATGCTGCTATAAAGGAGAAACGGCCGGGCTCCGAAAAAAAAAACACACTCAATTGAACACACACACACTTAACCCGGGCTCTGAGCGAAGCCATTGCTGTAAAAAGCCTCATAAAAAGAGAGAAGAAAGACAAGAGAGAAGAAGAGGAGAAGGGAAAGGAAGGAGGTTGATGGATGGGTCTGCTTTCCGGGTCACTTAAGGGGGCTCCTCCCCTCATGTTCTCACCTCGGGGTCGGTATCAGTGAGCGTGCACACAACACTTATTGCTGAGATCCAGAAACCAAGGCAGGTAGTACCACGGTGGGCACTATTGATTTTACAATATAAACTAATGAAGCAGACCGAACTCGATACATAGCACGGCCCGACACACACACTACACACTCACGCGCACACACACACACACATTGTGTAAACGGATGCCAACAATACCCCCTTTTGTTCCCCCTCACCGCCACAATGGCTGATGTGAAGATAAGTGTGTACATTAGTGAAACACAAACCAATTATGCCGCAGCTATTCTTTGGCGATCATGCAACAGTAAACTCGAGACACACACACTTCAACTTCTTGTCTAAGCGAGAGAGAGAGAGTGTGTGTTCCCTGGAGGCGGCCTCTCTCCACCGCCTCTCTCTATTTCCTTGGTGACAGCTGTCATCCTGTCAGACCTATGGCAGCCACGGCAGATCTGGCAGCCCGTTCTGCTCGCTGACACACTCGCACACACATACATACCACCTCGCAAAAAACTTAACAGCCGCCGCGGATCCGCCCTCCGTACTTCACACAAAGCACCCGTCAGCTCGGGTCAGACCGCCCCAGACTTCACGTGAACCCTTAGTAGAGGAATTACTGGCCCCATGATTACTGTTACATGTTATACATGTTTTATTAGAATATTAGGAACGTGTAGGTGTCAAGAATCTGGTGAGACAACAAGGGTTTAGCGATATTGTAGGAACAAGGATATATTTGCGGTATAGAGTACTTGATTCACGACTGTATCCTCTCGTCCTCAGTCATCGTCGGGATCTTGTGGGTTTTATTGTTCTTAAGCTGTGAAATATGTAATGAGTGCTGCCATATAGCGGCATAAAGTTTAGTTGTCAAGCAAAAATAAGATATGTATATATATATATATATATATATATATATACACATAAATAACTATTAACAGTGCTGTTGATAAGGTATCGTGAAATATAAGGCGTGTTTATTGTGACATAACCAGTGTCATGATACAGGCGCAGCAATATGATGTATTGCGATATCTGGCGATACTGTAGGAACAAGGATATATTTGTAGTATTGTCCGAGTACTTGACTGTTGACTGTATCCTCTCGTCCTCAGTGATCGTTGGGATCTTGCTGGTTTTATTATTCTTAAGCTGTGAAATACGTAGTGAGTGCTGCCATCTGGTGGTAGGAAGATAAGTTACCAAACCAAAACTAAGAAATATATATATATACATATATACAACAATAATTATTAACAGTGCTGTTGATAAGGTATTGTGAAAATATTAGGAGTGTGTATTGTCAAGAATCTGGTGACAAGTGTCACGATACAGGGGCAGCAATATGATATATTGCAATATACTGTATTGAGCGATACTGTATGAACAAGGATATATTTGTGGTATTGTCCAAGTACTTGACTCTCGACTGTATCCCCTCGTCCTCAGTCATCTTGTGGGTTTCATAGTTCTCAGGACGTAATGAGTTCTGCCATCTAGCGGCAGGAAGTTTAGTTGCCAAGCAATATATAAATATACAAAAAACTATTTACAGTACTGTCGGTAGGAATCATTTAAAATCCGGTAGGTCAATATTTTTAGTTTAATTATTCAATCCCATCTGTCCAACATGATCCTATCCAATTCCTTTTATTGAAACTTGTTTAAACTTGTTGTTTTTTTTGTTCTGCCCTCAAAATATATAGATAGACAAAATCACTCAAACATTTGCAGGAGCCCAGGTCTCCAGCAGGCAAGTTACCACGCAATGCATCAAGTTTTAGTGTGATTTATGTGCCCTTGTGGTGGATAGATGGAGATCATGTAGCCCATAATGTATAACGAAACGTTTATTATATTTTAAATATATTCACACTTACAGTTATTTAATTTGTTTCCACTATCTTCCACTTTCTGTTATTGGAGATTAGATCGTAATCTTCAAAATATGAGATACAATCATTAAATAGCCTTGAAAATAGCAAAGTGGCAACAGTCTCATAGAAGGGCTTTAATAATAAATAAAAAAATACATGTTATTTATTATTTTTAGGGAAATACTTTTTAACCATCTTACATTTTAAATGGTTTAACTTTGAAAAAGGGGGAAAATAAAAGCAAGCATTAATGTTTTAGTTTCAATTAATCACTTTGTGTGAGAATTATTTAAAGACAGTTTAGTTTAACTCACTATTACTCTTAAGTGTATTGATAAAATTAACAATTTCTGTTCGTAAATGAAGTCACGGAGTGAAAATAAATGAATGTAACTTTGAATCGATGAATGAAATATTTTGGGTTGATGAAGTTGAATTAAACACCGAACCTGTTTAAGCACGTTCAGCTCAAGGTCAGTGTGATGTGTCAAGTTACAGCCGGAAAACGCCAACCAGCAATTTCAGACACTTACTCGCCCGTTATATAACAGATGTCAGTGACGGAAAAACGAGGACATCGACAGTTGTCCCTTCAAATTACATGTGCTCGCCTTTAACTGCCCGTATTGGTGCAATCCTAGTCTGTAATTCCACTCCATCCCTTCACAAACCTGCTGCTGAGACACATTCCGGTCATGTCCACAATCTACTGCAGCATACCAAACACATCGCCGCACTCCTCTGACCCAGTCCTGCATTACTGCTCTTAAAATCTGACTCTGCTGAATTTCAGGCTTTTTAGAAAACAGCACGGTCTGCAGAACCGGCTGTCTTAAGGTTTTTGAATCACAGAATCTAATGTTCCATCAGAAAATAGTATCTTTGATTATTACCTTTTGATCACTGTGACAAAAAGATGAAAGATATACCAGAATATGATCAAATAATAAAGGTAAAATAAAACACGGTTTTGGCTGCATGATAAGGTTCCAGGGTTGAGTCAGTACTAGGGTGATTTAGGACAGTCTTTTTAAACTGGGCCTGAGAAACCTGGGTGTTGTATTTGACAAAGACATGTCTCTAGTTCAACACTGCAGAAAACTGACCAGAAAATCTCTAAACTTAGGAAAATTATGCCACAACACGATCTGGAGCTTGTAATCCATGTCTTTGTGTCTTCTCGTTTAGACTATTGTAAAACAAAACTCTGCAGCGAGAATTCTGAGCCGCTCCAGTAGAAGAACTCACATTTCCCTGATCCTTAAAACTCTGCATTGGCTGCCAGTTTCTTTCAGGATTAATTTAAAATTCTGTTTTTTACTTTCAGATCCGTTCATGGTCAGACTCCTCCTTCCATCAGTGATCTGATCCAGCCTTACACCCCAGCTCGGGCTCTGAGGTCTGTGGATCAGAATCTACTGATAGTTCCTGAACACGTTGCTCTATTTAACGACTTATTTGTGCTTTTTTCTTGATTTTCTGGGACTCCTGTGTTTGGATTTTGTGTCTTGATCTTTTAAAGTCTATATTTTAACGGTGTATTGTTTTTTATTGTTAAAGCCCTTTGTGACCCTGGTCTGGAAAGGCGCTTTACAAATTACTT
This sequence comes from Callionymus lyra, assembly GCF_982586985.1. Classification (NCBI taxonomy): domain Eukaryota; kingdom Metazoa; phylum Chordata; class Actinopteri; order Syngnathiformes; family Callionymidae; genus Callionymus; species Callionymus lyra. Next base: position 12,810,756 of record NC_141820.1, read on the forward strand.
TTTCTTCACTTAATTACTTACTTACAACTAGAGTGTGAGACAATAGTTAAAGAAAGTTTATATTCTGACTACTTCCTCTTTTTTACTTGTTAATGTTTTGTTTGTTTACTTCTATATTAAAGAAAATTAGCTTTTTAGTAGAGGAATTTGTGAAACTAAACATTAATGGAATGATATTTCTTCTAATGGGAAAGAAACATACAATAAAAAATACAAAAATAAAATAAATAAATTGTTATTTTTTGTTAAAATGAAAACAAAAGTAAACAAAAAAAACATCTTTAGAGCTTTCACAGCAGGATATATGTAGTACATTAACATTAATAATAAAATAATTAAAATGATTGTATTAAATATTTTTTTGGTTTATTTGTGGTTCATGTTAAGCTTATTATTGTGATGCAAGTGTTTATTAGCAGCCAGCTCCTCTGTTGTGATTATTATCAACCCCACACTAAGTAGGGCAGAATATGCTACAATTTTGCATCGCACCCAACATGCCGACTTGAATTTGCAATCCTCGTAGCTCGTGTTTACTCCCCCCTTAGAACACACGCCTGCCGACGTGAGCTTCACTACAAACCCAAACAAATGAGTCGGAAAGAATCAAAATGTTGATACGTTCACATGGTCGAGTCGACAAACACACATGGTCCCATACAGGCAAACAAACAAACACACATTGCTATAAAGTGTTTGGCAAATGGCACCCCTTTGGAAAATGTAATTGCTTGAACTTTAGAGAAGCGACTGCAGCTTCTGGAATCCCCACGGGAGCCATCAGACCAGTGTTTTACAGCGCAAACACACATCAACCGTAAACACACACAAAACCACAAAGCTCTCTGTCAGCAAGCGCGGTACTTTAAGTAGTAATAACTGCTGTAGTTGTTAGGCTGGGAGAGGAGGGGTGTGGAAGAAAGAGAGTCGAGAGGAGGAAGGAAGGCGTAAGGAGAGGAACAAGAGTCGCTGTAAAACAGAAGCCAGGATGTTTTCAGTCTCAAGAAGCTACGATGTCTCCTAACACAGGTGACACTATCTTTCCTTTTCCTGAACCAAACTTATCAAGTTTTTTGTGCAATAGAAGCCAAATTCACCCCTAAATGATGCTAAAAGGTAAATCCAGTTTACACATGTCCCCATAAACCATTATGACCTCATAATTCACATCATCAGTTTTCACACCTCCTCCTTTGTAGAGTCACTTGACCAGTTGATTTATCTTGTCAGGAAATAAAAGTAAAAGAAATTTATTATTTTCAAGTATCTCGTTGAAAATGTCATAGATTGTTGGAATAATCAGATATTGTTAAGACATTAAAGACAAAAACAAAATACTATTTCACCTGATACACCTGATTCAAATTCAAATAATGATTTGAGCAGAAAACAAACAAAGGAGTAAGTATTTTTGGGGAATATTTCAATTAATTTTTTCACCCCAATATTAACACTTTCTAGATATGCGTTTTATATTTTTTTAAAATTTTGGTGAATTAGATCCTATTAAGCCAGAATATAAATTGTCTTTTGATCATTTTTAAACCTGGCATCTGACATCTAGTGGTCTTTTTTAATTGAAGACACTGCATCATGATACTCCCTCAACTGTGTCAAGATTCAACAACAACCCATCACAAGTGGTCTGAGAGTTGATATCAACTTTAATTATTTTATTATAGCTTATTTATTAAATTAAATTAAATGATTTAATATAAACATCTAGGGGTTGAAATCATACACGCTGTATCATGATACTTTATCAACCAATTCATGAGGATTCATCAACCTGTCTAGTAAATAAACATTAAGTTTGCAGTGACTTAAAGGAGATATAAATTGAACAATCTTAGTTTGAAGATAATAAGACCATCACTGTACATGTTTGCTGTTGTGAATTGGGTTGAGTCAGTTCTATTCCAATGTCTACATCTGGTAACAGAGGAAACCAGAGAAAAAGAAAGGGCTGAACTGAAGCTGCTCCATAAATATCTAACTCGAAAATGTGTGGATGGTTTGCATAATATAAGTCTTCCACGGGGACAGGAATATCTACTCGGAGGCGCTTCTTTGCATGAAGGAGGCTCCTCTTTATACCTGGGAGAACAAGTACAGTCGACATACGACTGTGATACATGAGATCGCATGTGTCGAACCAAAGGCAAATCAAGTAGATCATGTTGATATCAGGACTTATAAACATGTTTATGAGTTTAAGAAAAGATAAGTGACTCAAAATATTGATATCTACGATGATACAAAGGCTTCCGATAAGTCAGAGTTCTACTTCATGTTCCAGAAACTAGTGATGTGTTGATGAGGCTTCATGAAACAGTTGACAAGGTATCATAATACAGTGTATTAATTTTGAAAGACCACTAGATGTCACTCTTTGCTTCATAATCTTTGTCTCTGATCTACTTATTCAATACAAACCTGGAATCATTTTCCATCTGAGAGTGACATCTAGTGGTCAGTCAAAATGAAAAACACCTCATCAGCTGTTTAAGTTACACAAAGTTAATTGACTTTGACACGTAAAAAAAAAACATGATAACACTAACACTCGAATTAACCTCACATCAGTACCGAAACTAACTGGTTGCTTCCCAGATGTTTCCAGGAACATGACAGCTCTGGAGGGTCTAAGTGTTAGTGTGTGTGTGTGCACGTGCAAAGAGAGTGTGTTCAAAAGCTTGTAACTTCTCCCCCCAGAGAGACCTCGTCTATATCGACCTGCTCTGGGAAAAAAAAAAAAGGATGGCCTGTGCTCGCCCATGTAGGCCAGAGAGTCGATTGCTGACATCAGGATGAAGGCACCGGTCCAAAACAGAATCATAAAATGGCCAGAAGCCACTTGAACACACCCTGCTTATGCTAAAGTTTTGGGGCTATTTGTCGAAACAATATTCTGTGGCATAATATTCTTTTAAGGCAAAATCGTTTTGAGACTAAAAGAATAAAAACCTAATTAATGTTGACCTATTCTAAAATACTTAAAATTATTCTTAACTAGGACTGAGACTGAACATCGCCAGAGAAACTCGAACCCGTCTCTCTCTTATTACCTCGGCATCTAGGAAGGAGGGGGGGTCTATTGGCAAGCATCTGGTTATATGATACTGTAGTAACAAGGATATATTTGTAGTATTGTCGAGTACTTGACTCTGGTGCTGTAAACACATGACTCGTCACATAAGTGTTTTTCGTTTTGTTTTGAAACCAAAACATGTCCAAATATCATCTTTAAAAGCTGCAGGAGTAGACTGTATCCTCTCGTCCTCAGTCATTTAGCTGCGGAGGATGTAATGATCGGAAGCAAGAAGTTTAATTGCTACACAAATAATTAACAAACACTTATATCTGCATGTTGTTTGTAAATAAAATATTTAATTATTTTGTTTTACTCAACCATCATTACAATATAAACCATGAAAAAAATATGGTAAAAATTCAATGTGATTTGAAAGCCCAAAAAAAGAATTTGATACAGTGTCGGAAAAAAAACATCGCAATATATCTGTGTATCGGTATTTTCTTACATCCCTTCTGTAAACACTGATGAATATACAACAAATGGCGATTTTCTAAATAACCATCTGGATCCACGAATCATTTGAAGATGTGTCACGCTCTGTGGTGAAGACTGAGATGACAGCACCAGCTTTAGGTAAGCTAGTACTACTACTATCCATTGATTAAAACAAAAAAGGTATCAAATTAAATAAAGAAATAATAGTTATGTTTTTGAGGGGGAAAAAAGGTCTGATATATACGACATCTTCTATTGTTTTATTACTTCAAATGAGAGTATGAAATCTTTTTAGAAAAACAATGTTTAATAAAGAAAACTATGCTTTTAAAGACACAAAAAATAACAATAATAAGAATGTAAGGGAGGTGTATTTCAGTTTTTCCTCAGTCATTTTCTTGTCATTTAAAGAATATTTGCCGGCAAAAATAGACTTTTAACGAGTCTACTTTAAGGAAAACTCGACGCTCATCATCTGAATGCTCAATTAACTCCACATGAAAGCCAGATTACGGTATTTAAAATAAGCATGTTCATGATGAAATAGGAACCTTTCACAACACGATAATTGCAGACGCTTCCGTGTCTGCCAGGCCGTGGTTGAGAGAAACCACCGTGTTTTTCAGCCTTCGAGCCGCTGCCACTCTGTGTCATCAATTTCAGTGACGGATCGTCTCATGAAACCAGAACAATCATTCGTTGAAACAAAAATGATGCCTCTGCGTTGGGTGAAAAATAGGTTTGCGGCTCTTATCGGGTGACAGCGTTGATGGCGGGTTGCCAGTCGGCGCTTGTAAATTATTGTGCGCACACGCCGCGATGAAATATAAACAAAAAAAAGATTTGCTGCAGAACAACACATTTTCGGAGGTTGAAGTAGATAAACATGTTGCTTCATATGACATGAAGTCGGATACATCCCGAATACTATCAGGAAGACTTTTTTTTCGCACGTTTAATGAGCTGTAGAGGTTTAAAGAGGATCAACTTGAGAAACAACTTGCAAAAAAAAAAAAGGCAGCAAAAAAACAAGTTTATAAAAATAGGATCTGATGCAAGGCAGGGTAAGAAAAGTTTAAACAGGCTAGAGGAAATGAGAAGTGAAAAACTTAAAAGGATTTTCACCTTGCTCTCAAGGCCTATTACTAACGTAACAGAGCTTGATTATGAAACATAAAATGTTTCAAAATAGATGTTCTTGTGTCAGATTTGAAGTTGCTATTATTTTACGGTTAGTGTTAGAGCTAACATGTGCGATATTTTGTAATTTTTCATTGTATAAATCAAGCATTTATTAAATGCACACTTTGACCAATCAGTGTCACGTTCTGTAAAGTTGTCAATTTGTACTTCTTTGTCTCGTTGTCGTTTACGTCTCCGTCAGTCTGTGCGTCGCAGCTTGCTAGGCATGGTAGCTATGGCGACGCGTCTTGCTTTGAAAGAAAACAATATGGCCAATGATGAACCAATATCGCAAACATTTCCAATATCGTGCAGAACTAGTTAGTGTTTATTTTTGTTTTTGTTTGACACATTTCGCCAGTTTCAGAAATGACATAAAAATAGTTAGTTATTGTTGGAGTTTATTTGATTATTAATCACAATTATATCTGGTATTTGGGAAAACATTCGAACTATATATTAAGAAAAGTATACGTAAATAGATTTTAGTGCAAAATTATACAATTTAAATGCAATTACATGGTAAGTTATTTAAAAAAAAAATAGGCCGTAACTGTTGGGTAAATATTCTATTTACAAATAAAGTGTAATTACAAAGTGCATTCGAACTACGTTTACTTCTTCCTTTCATTATTTTGACAAAGTTCGCATTTTCAACTTTGCTTTCCTTTTGGCTTTCAAACTATCATAGTTAATTTATGGTTTATATTTTCAATAAAGTATGTATGAAATATAAAATCCAGAATTTGTTCGTTTTTGTTACGCAACTAAACTTCTGGCCAACAGATGGCAGCCGGTATGAGGGCCTCCACAGCTCAAGGAACAATTAAATCTTGGGAGATCCTCACGGTGCTGAGGACGAGAGGATACAGGCTACTCCAGGAGGTTTTAAAGCTGACTTGGACATATTTTGGTTTCAAAACAAATGAAAGCAGTTACGACTTCGTCAAGAGTCATGTGGTCTGTAAATTCTGCAACACCAGAGTCAAGTACTCGACAATACTACAAGTATATCCTTGTTACTACAGTATCATGATATCGTATCATTGCCCCTGTATCGCGATACATATCACCAGATTTATTGCCAGTAAACACCTCTATAACATAGTAACGCACAACATCTATTCTCTGTTCAATAACTTATCTTTTTTGGTCATAATCGGAAAGAAATAAAGGAGAAAACATTTTCAAAATGTCGCTTCAGAACGAGTCAGGCGGTCCGACCGAAGGGAGCGCTGTCGATCATCGCACATACAAACACAGAAATCACACTCTCCCAGAATCCAGAAAAAAAAAGGGAAATGGTCTGAGACGTCGTGAAATTTATCTGTGCTGAGTGAAATGAGCCGAGGAGGAGAGATTGCCACTATCCTCCTTTAAGGTTCTTTCCCTCTCTTGTTAATGTCTTTCCAGGGGCTCCATCCGCATGGGAATGTTTTTTTTGGGGGTTTTTTTTCCGTGTCGCCATCGAGTGTTTGATCACGCGTGTTGGGTCTCCAGAAGTTTAGAGAGAAGCTTTATATGAACAAGTGCCGTGAGATAACTTCTGTTATGATTCGGGCAACTATTCAAATCCAGCTCGTGGTGTGAGCGAACAAAGATCCGACGCTCGACGGGGGTTAAGAGGCCGTTTCTCCTCCTCCTGCCTCGTAGCAGGTTATTACAGGCGACACTGTTGGATGCACGAGCACGCATGGATAAGCAGAAACACCCACCAGGCATGTTCCATACACTCACACCGTCTTTTTTTTCTTTCTGGGTAAAAATGCGATTTTTTTTTTGTTTTTTTGTCAAAAACACCGGAAAAAAAACAAAACAACAAGGCAGAGAGAAATCGATGGCTCAAATGACACCCGCCGGTCTCGCCACCTAGCCTAAGTGGCGGTTCTGGAGGAGAGTTTTTTTTTGTTGGTCTGGAGTGGACTGAGAGCTACACATTAAGTTTTTAGCCGAGCCATTATTGTCATTCAGCTCTCTGACCTCTGCACAATGTAGGTGCCACAAAGAGACATGACAAAAAATAAATAAAAAAAAGCCAACGATCCAGGCAAGTCCTGAATGCGCACAAGTTAAAAAAGACACTACTGCCTCTATTATGACCGCCTGTTTGCTCAGCATTCATAAACAGGAATATTGTAATCTCCCTGAGGTGAATACAAGAGAGAGGTGAATGGCTAATGTTGGAAAAACACACTTTTTTTTTTCCTTAACGCTCTCTCTGGCCCCCGCACTCCTACACAATTTTCCCCAGGCGGGCGAAGGGAAGGTCTCATTACATACGGTATCTCGTCCGCCGCCTACATATAAACTCCACCGCCCCACTTATCGTGCACCTTCAAGTCATGTGACAACGGTAGGGGTACGTTCATTTGCATGGAGCAACAGCCGGGGAGTGCACGAAGGCACCTATTTAAGATTCTATCTTCGTCGTCACAGGCATACAGTAGGACGTGGGTTGCCGACGGAACAATGCGATTTCACGCCGATGATTCGATTATTTTAATGAGTGGGTTGTTCTTTTGAAAAACGCGGCAATCTGTTAGTTTTATTTAGATTTTTTTTCTTTTATTTTGGAAAATGGGTTTATTTGAGCCGATATATATCGTGCGTCACACGGCGAGGCAGCCAAAAAGCCAGCGTTTAATAAAAGCGTGATTAAAAATAAGACTATTAAGATCCCTGGCATCGCCGAGTGTAGTCACACGGGTACGCAGTTAAACTAATTGTTTGATTAGGTGGTGCCATCATTTTCGTCATGTTTGGCAGTTTCAAGCAGATTTAGATGCGTTAAGAGACCTGGAGATGTTATTATTTTTCACAACTAATGCCTGGCTTTATTTTTTTTATTCCAAACACATTTGACAATCATATTTTCATGAAATGTTGATGATGGGAGAAGGAAAAGATGATTAATTTTCGTGGGGTTTCTACCATCTGGATCCTAGGAATACATTGAAGGATTAATTACTGTGTCATACGTTTTTTCTCCCCTGCTATTGCATTACGTTTACTGCATTCAATGGTATTTCAGAACGCTATTCCTTTTATTCATTTTTTTAAAAAAAGATAAATGGCAAAATATTGCAAGTAGATTGTATCCTCTCGTCCTCAATCGTTCGGATTTCATTGTTCCATTGGCTGCGGGGGACGTGATGACCGCTGCCATCTTGTGGCCAAAAGTTTCAGACGTTTCAATTGCAACACAAATATGAACAAACATCGTGAATTTTGCACGTCAATTGCAAATAATGAATCAAATTATTTCGATTTAACCATTCTTGAAATGTGAAATGTAAACCATGAAATAATTATGATAACAATCTAATTTGAAAGTAAAAAAAACACAAATGATAAAAAAAAATCTAAAAGAAAATGAATAAAACATTGCGATACATCAGTGTAATACATCAATATATTTTCTCGCACCCTAATAATAATCATGAACTTATATTGGTAATTTTAGTAGTTGTCTGAGAGAAATATATATTTAACATGCTTCACACTTGTATTGATGTTTCTTAAGAAAAATAAAAATAAAAAAAATAATATAAATAAATAAAAAGTAGAAACCTTGGTACCATAGTGCATAAGTAAATACATAATGAAATACTGTCTTAAATGTCTACTTCTTAAATTATTAATTTGATGTTTATGATGCTTCATAAGTGTGGCTTGATCTATGAATATATGTCGACAAAGTATAGATACTGAATACGAAACCAAGAGCGTTGAAAGAATAATTATATGAACAAAGAACACTAAAACAAAGCATAAATGAAGTCAAGGCTCATGTCTAAATGTTTTTATGGTTAACAATATTATTATATATCTTATTTAGGCCATAACAGATCTTTATTTGATGATATCTGTTTTCTTTCTTTTGTTTGTTATTAAGGGGGTGACTATTTTTGAAAATTTTGGTTTTTATATAACGCTTCTAAAAAAGAAATATTACTAAGTAAACTATCAACATAAGAATATTGAGCTTTATTTTATAATATTATGGCATAACTATTTTTTTTCTTACAGGATATATAAAAAGCTTTTCTTTAAGGATGTTTAAATAAATGTAAAGACAAATTAGAGAAATGCAATAAAATAACATTATGATGTTATTTTTATTTGTTTATTTTGTTATAGAAAACTCAATATACTGTATTTTTTGCCTTCATTCGGTCTTTAGGCTTGATGGCCCCGGTATATAATGTGGCCCCTGTTTAAATCGAATCGACCTGCTATGAAGAGTAAAGAGAAGCTGTGAAAGGAGATGAATGTGAAGAGCTGGGAGGAAAGAGATGGAGTCAACAGCGGAAGTGACGGAAGGTCCTGAGTTGCACGGAAATGGGGAATGAATTAAAAACTATGACTTGACTGGAGGCCCCATGATGGAGATGATGATATTTTAAATGGATGATTGGTGGCATAGGAACGAACGCGCATGTGTATGTGTATGTGTCCTCTTCACCTCTCCAGAGTTGGAGATTAGATCACTGTTATGACTGCACGAGCCCCCAGGACACAGTAGATAAACATCAATAGATAACCTGCACATTTATTCCCACCTCTGCACCATTCTCTCTTCCTCTATTTGCTCAGCCTCTACTCTTCTCCGATTTGAACTTCCATTCACACAGCGAGGCCTTTTTTTCTTCCCTCCCTTGCCCTCTCTAACTACATCTAAGAGTCCCAGGGCGTTGCACTAAATCACGCTTCTCAATAAACCCGTCAAGTTCTCCTCACCGAGCTCCACCCCGACTCCCCGAAACACAATAACGGCGACTTTGAGCGCTCCACCCAACAATGCTCCCATCGATCACCGGGCGACCTCCAGCGCGAGCATCTATCACTGTTTGGGAGGTTTTTTCACCGCGGGCTGCGTGTCCGCCCGATGTCTTGTTGCGCGTCTTCCACCAACTCTACGAGACGCACGGATGTGTCGCGGAAATGATGCGGAACAGATTTGTGACACGTTTTGTCTTCCTGCCGGAACAGGAAGTTGTATTGTCGTACATTTTGGGTGATTTTTTTTTTCCACACAAGTCAACTCAGCTACCTTTTGTTTCAGGAGACAACAAAATTCTGCAAAAATTACATTTTCATTAAAAAATTCGAAAAAATTTACTTGGGAGTTTGATACACTTAATTAAATTTTTTCTTTTTAAATGTACTATATATTTATTCAACAGCAATGTATCGATTTAAATATTTTAAATATTGTATTTTTACCATAGTTATCTTATGGTTGGTATTTCAATAAACGTGTATAAAAAAATTTTTTTATTTTAATTTTATTTCTAATAAACATTGTAATATTCACAGCTAGTTAATTTTTTTGTAGCAATTACACTTCCATCCACTAGATGTGTGATACACAATCTTAAAATATTCTAAAAAAGTTTATTTAAAAAAATAAAAATAATTTTATTTAAAAACAAAAAAAAAATGATCAAGTTACTATTCAAAAGCACTGTAAATATAGTTTTTTACCTTTATAATTTTATAAATATATTTATTTCATATATATATATAGATAAATAGGCTTTAAAATCTTTTTTTAAGGTTAATATTGTGTACAAAATATTGTGTACAATGAAATGAAATAATTCAGGTAACAATTCACACGCTGATATTCACCATGTTTGTTTATTTTTTATTATTTTAATTTAACTTCCGGCCCTTAGATGGCAGCAGTCATTACGTCCTCAGAGAACATAAAAGAACAATGAAATCCAATGAGATCCCGGCGTTGACTGAGGACGAGAGGATACAGTTGACACCAGCAGCTTTTAAAGCTGATGTTTTAAAACAAATGAAAGTAGCTATGACTTCATCAAGAGTCATGTTTTCTGTAAATTCTGAACACCAGAGTCAAGTACTCGACAATACTGCACATATATCATTGTTACTACAGTATCCATAGACATTATAAGTATCTAACATATCGTGTCATTGCCTCTGATACGTATTATATCGCCAGATTCTTGCCTATCAAATCCACGATATCAATTTTTTTATGATTAACGTGCAAATATTCACTTGATTCGCTTGTATTTTATGACAAACTAAAAGATTTAAAGGAAACCATATGTAACCATAACAAAACCATAGATAATATAATATAATAACTATGAATTCGGGGGCAGGAGCAGACTGAACAGATGAGGTTATTCTACGTTAATCTTTGTATACCTTTCTTTGCGTTATTATTTATTTTATCTACTTTCTTTATATTTGCACTTTTTCACCCCGTACGCTTTGTTATTTTTGTTTGCACTTTGTTCTTGTTTTTATGAAACTATCGTCTGCTGTGAGCTGGAAAACCTAATTTCCCAAAGGAGATCCCCAGAGACCTCTGATAATACGCAGAGAAAATGTCAGTTTAGTCTTTTTATAATAGTGTACATGCGTTTAATTAAAAATACATATTTAATTTTACTTCATTTTTTTTTAATTGCTAGTTTTCTGAGGCTATTTTGCAATTATTGTATTTTTATTGATTTTATTTTTCGCTCTCTGGTCGAAACACTACTCGTTGATGTGAGAACCCGCATCAAACAACAAGAGAAGTTTCTTTTACGTCTCAAAACCAACACAACTGATAAAGAATTCTGTTTTAAGACAAGTGGTGGGGAACATAAAAATGCATTGTGGGTATGTGTGAGAGTGTAGTACACGCGGCTGGGGGATTGACAACATGTCAACCCGAGATAGTATAGAAAATAAAAACTAAAAACAAGCACACAAAACATCCTGAATTGATGAATACAAACTGTACAGTTCTGCTGTGACTGCAATACCAATAAAGAGACATTTTGATGACGTGGAAAAAAAAAATACTTCTTTGACCGACGTATACCTTTTTCAAAGATATCTTAGATCTAATATTTACCTTTGGTCTGGACTCCAATATTTACAGCTGATATCAGCACACCTGCATTTAGCCGGCTCGGCTGCTTATCAGTATTTCAAACATATGTTAATCTGCAGAGCAGTTCTTACTTGTGAGATGTAAACGTGGAAACTGTTATGGTTGAGGCACAGGAAGTAAAAAAAAAAAAAAAAGGGGGGAAGAAGCTTTAACAGAGAGATTGTGCAGAGTTGGACTCTGCAGGGAACAAAGAGGCAGGTTGGGCAGAGACGAGCAGCAGCTCTCTGACATCCTGTTTGTGCACCCCGCTCTACCCTTTGCATTACAATTCATTCACTGTGCGAGTCAAGGTTAGACCTGACAGCTCAGCAACTGTGTATGGATACGTGTGTTTGTGTGTCTGTGTGTGTGTGTGTTTTGGCAATAGAAAAAAAAAAAGGTTTGAGGAAAAACAAAAATAAACACGACTAGAAAAGAATCGTCTGAATGAGAGTATTGAACCTTCAATGCTTTCAATTAATTTTTTTTTGTTATTAAAACAGACATTTGAGGGAATAACGGATTCATTTTGGAGACATTGTAGAACAAATAACTCATATAAATAGTCTTTAAAAACAAGAATACAGGCTTAGACAGTGGTGTCAAACTCATACAAGCCACAGAATCCTTAATGTGTTCATTTAAGTCTCTATTAAAATGACCTTTGACCTCTACTGTATCATCAGTATGTGTCTGTTTGTAAAAAAAAACTCTCTTTTCATTGAATTATTGACATAAGAAAATTGTCTTAAGCCCCGCCCCCTGAAAACATTTTGTTTTTTCTGGAGATTAAATCTTGTTTACCATGACCACACCCACTCTGCTGTGATTGGTCAAGCAGGGAGTTTTTTCACCGAGCGTCATCAATCCCATAACTCTACCTCCAAGGGACTCATTGTGTAAACAAAGCAGGGTTTGATAACGGCTGGCTGGAGGAGGAGTGAAGCCATTATTGCGTCATAATGGACACCGCTCTCGTAACCTCTTGTTCGCCCAGATTATAACGGGGGGAAAGATTTTGTAAAAGTTCAAAATATGGTCATGATGAGGGACTTACTGCATCTTGGAGAGGAATTTTTTAACATTTGACACATGTGAGTGAGTCAGGAGAGTTGGATTTTCACACTAGTTCCTGTTAAGTAAAGGAATAAACTACCTTTACATTTATCGTGCAGCATAAGCTTCATTGCGATATTGTCTTTTTATTCTTGGAGGCTTGATTATGTCTTGCAAATATCCTCCTTTATCACCACTCTTCAAGCAAATGTAGACATTGATGATCTATAGTCTTGAATCCAACATTAGAATCATTATGATATGAACATAAAATGACTTGCCAGTCCAGATTAAAAATGGCATCTCGCACTGGTTACATGTATTCAATACAAATGTATTCATACACGCGATCAATTTGTGATTCCTGCATTTACAATGATTGGGAAAATGTACCACAATTTCACAGGTTTTTTTTTTTTTCCAATGAATGATTGACCCCCTCAGAATCCTCCTTGAATCGATCACCATCGCTTTACCGTATCTATTTCAGGAACCGTTTACCCACAAACCACCTTGTTTAACCGGGACTCAACCTGCCAATCATATAGACATACTGATGCACCGAATCGTGATCAAGGCAAAACTTTGCATCCTCCAAAAAAAAACAAAACAATGAATTCCTTTCAATAAAAAGCTGCATTTAATCCTCAAGGTCTCGCGAAGCAGACGCCACAATTACTCGTGCCACTTTTCCTCGTAACACATGAAAGAATGAGATTAAGACGTGACTGGAAAGATCTCTTTTGGCAAAGCTTGATAGAAAACAAAACAAAATTTTAAAAAAAGGTCTGGCTGTTGTTGAACATACTGAGAGGAAGTGAGTTGACCTTTTTGGGGTTCTTTGGCTCTCATGGAGTCGGATGATGTCACTGCACGCTAACTATCTCTGTGGAGATGGAAGACGATCTTCACCCATTAAGCTCGAAAAGTGGGTCCAGACTTGCTTTTATAACAAAGCCTTGGAGGTTTGGATATTTTTGTACATGTTTTTTTTTTTCTATTTCTTTTTACACTGTGAACTGACTGATGTTTTAATTGACCCACTGCGTGATTAAAAAAAAGGATTTTATCCAATATTAAGTCCTTAAAAAACACTTTGATTAGTTGAAAAAAAAACCCAAAGGGGAGATATCAAGGCTGATCCATTATTAAAGTCGCGCTATTGATTATAGATTTAATGGAAAAGAGTTGGTAGCACTCTGAAACTCACTCGCACACACACACAGAAGCAGCAAGAAAATACAAAACTGGAGGTCGAAATCAAGCGGAATTCAAGCAGAAAAAAGCCTTTTTTTTTGGAGCCAGATGGTCAAACATTTTAATAATTAGTTTGAAATTTCTTTTAAAATCTCTTATTTCAAAAACAGACGGACATTAATATGAAATCAAAGATCATATAAGCTGATAAAGAAGTAATAAAGAGTTGTTTTTTTTAGGGAAGTCAATGTGTGCCATCAGACTTGAAATATGTATAATTTGACATTTCTAACACAAGATATTCTGTGTAAACAAAATGTTTTAATGTAAAAACAATATTTAATGTAGAACATTAAATGAAAAAAGAAATTTGGTATACAAACGACTGATAATGTACAATATTTATAATAAAAAGAAAACACATATAGTGTCAAAATTAAATGTAAAAAATATTCATGAAAATAAATTAAACGTAAAACTCATTATAAATAAATTCAGTGAGATAAATCTTAATAAATAATTCAATATTAATTTAAATTTGAATTAATATGCATTTATATACATTTAAACACTGAAGTTTTATAGTATAAAAACCTGACTTTAAATAAAAAAAGCAGTTATTTTTTCACCCTCTTTTTTTTAACAAATGGATAATAAATATAGTGGTAAACTGTAATCTTTCATAATGTCCAGTTGTAATCTGATTTTGATGCTGCAAAAAGTCAGTGTCAAAAATGAATAATCAAAGTCTAATAGCACGTAATATTCCCCATAGTTTTTGATCAGAAAGAGAACCCGTAGGTAAAAAGTACTTGGCAAGAAAAACTGAGTGTGTGCATTTGTTTCTTGTTTGTACTCACAATGCCTTATGTCTACTGCCTTGTGGGTCTTTCTGTGAATACAGCAGGCTCCATGAATTTAAAACAGCATCTTTAAGAGTTCCAACAGTGTTCAGGTGGCTTTTAATCCTCTTGACACACAGGTACGAAACAGTGGAACTCTGGTCCTGGACCTTGTTATTCTGCTAATGGTACCGATCTGGACCGACCCTCTGGACGTGTTCAGATAAATTCAATGCATATCGTTTAAAAATATATATATATTTCTTTATTTTTCCCCGACATCTGCTACGAAATATGTTTCGTCAAATGTCATTTGCAACCTGCAATTTTGGAAAAACAATAACAGTCTTTTCAATCCGTTGTTTTGATACCTTTTTTTTTTTTTTTTAGCAAGTCTGGATCTCCAAAATATTGCCCCTAATCCCGAAATTCATCTCCGTCTTCAAAATAATGAGCCCCTCTCAGACTCGAGAGTTGACCGAGGTACAGCATTTAGCATGCTTGAATGGAGAACGAGGGAAAGCGAGTGGGAGTGCAGCGGAGAAGCAATGAAGATACAGGCCAAAGAGGGATAAAACAAGGGATGGAGGGAAGAAGAAAGAAATCCACAGAGACATGCATGAGGTAAGCTCTCCCTCTGGCAACGGAGAGCAATGCCACTGCACAGTGCTAACACATTGGCTGACTATTGATGATCCCAGGGACAAAAACGACAGCGAGGATGGGTAATAAACAGGAGTGGAGACGACAACAGATATACACATTCTGGGAAGAGATCATCATTGTGCTATAGTCTCTTCTTCTTTTTTTTTTCTCCCCGGCTCCCTTCTCAGCCCAGGGACATGATGTTCACCAATGTGGTGTTTGTTTGTCACATGGTTTATATTCTGCGTATTTACGTGGGCGGCGATGTGTATTTGGAGCAATGAAAGCATGTGCATGCTTCAGTCGTTTCAAGGGCGAGTGATGAAATAGTTCGGAAAAAAAAAAAGGTATGAGAGTATGCAGAAAACTGCGTGTCTCCATTCATGAAGAGTGAAGAAGATACAACTTAAGCGAGAGAGGAAATTATTAACATTTCTTTGGATGTATTTTCAGGATTAATCACGTTAAAAAATGTGCTTTTTCGCACTGTATTCCCTCAAATTGTTCGATTAAATAGTGATGAACCAGCGAAGCTTCATGACGCAGTGTCATAATTAATGAAGCTCAGTAGGTGGCGCTGTTAGTTTAAAAATGACTTGAGGTTACAATAGAATTGCCGCCTTATTGCAATCGACTATACAGAAGATGCTGTTGACCTAAGAGGCGTGTGTGTATTATTGTGTACATTTTGAGACATGTGATGACTCACAAGATTGCAAGAATGATAAAAGATACAACAATTTTCTCAGTACACAAGTATTTAATGAAATTAACAGGGTTTAATATGCTGATAAATTACAAAGTAAACATAGTACCATGAAAGATCGGTTCGAGATCAGTCAGTAAAACCAGAATTAACACTTTGCGCTTGATGGAGTCTACTGACTCCTTTAAGAAACATCTTAAGACGTTTCTATTTGTTCAGGCTTTTCCTTGAATTTCTCGAACTCCTGTGTTGTTCTCAGTATTATCTTGATCTTTAAAGTATGTACTTTTTTGAGTATTGTTTTGATTGTTTAAGCGCTTTGTGACCCAGGTCTCAAAAAGCGCTATATAAATAAATATTACTTACTTACTTACTTATTATAAGGCACAGTCTCGATATCGAGATAATCATAGGATAACTGCGGTTACAGTCTGAAAAATTAAGTTGTGTGATCAATCTTTTATTGTTGGCTTGAATTAAGAACCCATTTCAATTGGTTGTACAAGAATAAATACATTTTTGTTCTGATAACTACTGGAAGGGCTTTGTTGTAAGGGGAATGGTTACACTATAGTTACAAACCTGAAGTACAGAGGTAGAAAAAAATGAAATGTTGATAGATGGCTCAGGGATTTTTAGCGCACTATTCCAGTTTTGTTGTTTCACAGTGATGTGTTGATGAGGTATCATGATACAGTGTCTCCATTTTGGAACGCCACTAGAGGGAACTCACAAAGATTTCTCAGCCCAGCACAAAATTCTTCAACATTATCACAGCTTTGTACCAATAAAAAAAATATTATTGTTACTTAAGATTTATGAGGCTTTTTGCTTTAAGAGTCCGTAAAACAACTATTTTTCGGGATATTTCATTGGTTCCCTTCATCATCTTCTTCTTAAGAAACAAGGTGTCTCGGTATTTGACGTACCCTACCTACCCACCGTCGCGTGACCTCATTGCACGTCTTACCGACACACAACCACACCCCGGAACCCACACACTCCACACACACATCGCCGTGATACATCACCACCTACACAGAGTGGTGTCATCCGCAGACAACTGTTCCTGAGCCCCGGCAAAGCAAAGACATTCATCATTATGACACACACATACACACGGCCGAGACAAGAGGAAACGACAAAACAACATTGTAGCCGGTGATGCATGAATGCAACTCCATCACATCATACATCTCGGATACTGTAGGGCTTTCTCCCCGCCTTAATAACTATAATGTGGACCAAAAACAATGATTGCAAAAATGGCTTGTTGAAGCGTTTTTTTTTTTCCCCCTCAATTTTTGTTCCGTGTAGTTCTGCCGGGAGAATGGGCGTGAGATAAACTCCCGTCCATGAGTGCTGTGCTGCCTCTTCCTTCCTCTTATTTGCTCCCATCACAACTCCTCGTCATCCATGAAACCTGTGAGCTGTCAAGCCATCACTCCTTCATCTTTACCACATCCCCCCCCCGAAAAAAACACACAAAACCTTTTTTTACGTCAGCTCAATTTACCTATTAATCATCCGAAACGGCGCTGAGCATTAAGTAAAACGAACCTTTCTTTATTAAGTGGGTCAAACTGGCAATTGTTTCAATCTGCTCCGTGACACAACATCGCCGGGATTCCTGGATTCTGTGTTAATTCGTTTGATCGCCAGATGGCAACTTCCTGTAGGGGCTTTTGTCAGTACGCAACATTGACTTTCATGGGTTTTATTTTAATCTTTTATCGAGCTTGTGTTTGATCAAACTCGAGCCCAGGAAGATTCAGAGATTAGACCTGCCGCTGAAACTACAGTTTATTAAAGAGATCTTTCAAAGGAAAGGTGATTTTAAAGGTACTGTGATAGTGGTTAAACAGAGTTGACAGTGTACAAAAGATAAATGTTAAAACACAAGACCACCGCTTCTTCTATTGTTGTATTGGGAATACAATAGTTTTAGAATCAACTGTTGATCCCTTGTGGCACACGTGTCATCTCACAAGGAACTAAAATACTTCAACCTGTATATTTATTAAACCGTTTGTAACAAGACACATGTCTTTTTTATTCTAAGAGTCTCAATATTTCTTAATTATCTCTGTGTTTGTCCTTGTCTATCCAAACAAATTCCTTTCCTTCAACATTATTCTTTACTTTTATCGGAAGTCTCTGTATAATTGTTGTCATTTTTGTCAACTTATCTTAAACGCTGGCATCTTCATAGGCAATGAAGCAACTTTAAAATTAATTTATTTTGATTTGACCAAAGAAAAAAAGACTTTTAACACAAAGTACAACATTTTTACCCACAGATGACTAGATTTCCGCTGTCATCTTGCATTGCAATGAATCATTATATATATATATATATATATATATATATATATATATATATATATATATATATGTATATTTTTATCAGTCTGAACATCCAGGAGTTATTGTCCTGAGAAGCCAGCTTAGCTTTTGATGCAAGTGCAGGAAAACCTGGTCTATGTTTGGGTGGTCCAACTGCTGAATCGCTTGTTCTTTCAGATGTATTTTCTATATATGACGATCCTGTTAGGAGTTAAAGTGGTAATTGACCCAAAATTCAAATTTCACCCACTTTCTACTTACCCTCATTTCGACTAAGGGTTGGGATTATTTTCAGAGTAAAGTAAGCTCAGTTGTCTTCATCCAAAAAGACAAACTTAAAAACATCGAAATACATCCATACTGCTCGTCTGTAACATCCATCTTGTATTTAAGCCTCGACAAGAGGAATTGTTCCAGAAAAACTTAAACAAATCTACATTTTAAGCTTGTTAATTAGCAGAGGCTCCAGGTAGATATTGCTATATATACTGGAAGTGTCGCCATATATCTACCCGGAGTACTTTAAGTCTGAGTAGGATGTTGTCCTAGCATTGCCGCTAAATAAAACAACCTAAAATATAGATTTGTTTAATATGTTTCTGAACCATTACTCATGTCAAGGCTTCAATACAAAATGGGCGTTACTTACAAGCAGTATGGATGGTTTTAAGTGCGTCTGTTTGGACAAAGATGACGACTGAGCTCCAGTCACTACATTAAAATGAACAAATGTTTTTGTCTATAACTCTAAAAGGGAACAGATTACTCTGTAAATTATCTCAACCCTTAGTCGACATGAGGATGAGTAGAAAACGAGGGATTTTGGGGTGAACTAGCACTTAAAGAAACTTGCCAACAGCTTGTTAAATGAGAGGACAGGATTGTCAATAAAGATTTATAAAAAGTTAATAGAGAAATCATCCAATAACATCCTTTCCTTTACATTCCTCGCTTCTTGTAAACTATATGTTTCCCCGTCTTCGGTTCCCCTCCAGCTGTTGATCTCATGATTTGTGTCCATTGGGCTTTATGGGGGATATTTGGTTGCGTGGGATCGAGACGGTCATAAACACGACGTACCCTCTGGGTGCAAAAAAAAAATAAACGCAAGGACGTGTTGGTTTACATTCAATTGGAAACGCGACTGTACGTTTTTTTCCTGGAGTGACCGGTGCACACGGGGTAATTGTCAAAGCTAGCAAGCCCATGTTTGTGTTTACTCCCGATTCCTGGTTGGTCCCGTGGTATTTCACAAACCCATTATTACAGCTCCTGCGGAGCATCAATGGGGATTCAACACACAACGAAAGGTGACGGGGGTCACATATTTCCCAGAGAACAGTCGCAATACGCCGTGGAAAAAAGGGGAGAAAGGCAAGCGACCGGCTCAGCTGATTCTCCTCCCTCACACCCCTTTTTCTGAGCTTTTTTTTCCCCGTCTGATGGATACATAGAGATTAGACCGTTAGTTTCACTTAGGTTTGAAATGATCTCCGCTATTTGTCAAGCTTGATGCTGTCAGAGGCGCTCAACGAAGAAACTTACTTCGGGGGAATCTAGCCATTTTTCAGACAGATGTTGAATCAAGTTTTTTTTTTTTTTTCGGAGCCTGGGAAAATATTGCTGCTTAAACATGGCTGACACGAATCGGAAGCACGGCTCGCTCAGATTAAGAGGCGTGTTCATGTAAATAGAAGGCGTCATCTCCATAAGCCAGCGCACTGTTCAGCCTGTCCGCCTCCTCAGCAGCTGGTTAAGAGGGCACAGATAGGCCTGTCTCCGACGTACATTTCATCGTCTTCTTAAGTTCTTCTGACGCTCCTGCATACTGGGAGTGCACTTGAAGCAGCGGCTAGGTGAATGAAAAAAGGCAGTACCAGAGATATAGACGTTGACTATATTGAGATAGACATGGGAGTGTCAATAAGGACTAACACTGTCGGTCGAAGCCAGAGAGCCAGCAAGGCTTTAAAGAAACAAATAGACAAATGACCTTGAGAATCATCATCGACAGCACTTCGAGAGCCTAATCCATAGTTACTTAACTAACTAGTTTTAAGTGCTTGGTTCTAGGAAAATGCTTTTAACCAACGAATTCAATTCATTATATGTCATATACCTTGCATTGTTAGGTACCTGTTTTTTCTCCTGACACTAGCATATGCTCGTCCTGAGGATGAAGCCAGCGTGTATGGCTCTTCTTCAGGTGTTACCTTTACCAAGTTGGTTACAAGATCAACAGCGATTTTGTCTGTTTTCATCTAATATAAACATTAAATGTTATAATAAGATGATTCAATTCTGAGTGATTCTTCAAAGAATCTGTCAATTTGAGCTGCAGCGTTTTCTTCTTTATTTCAACGTCCAATCTTAAAAACCTATAATATTTCAAAAGTAAAAAAGGTATCAAATCATTTTTTATCTTAACAAAATGCGACAAAAAAAAAGTAAAAGAAACATGGTGGACATGAATTTAGTGTGGGTCTACGCTCTCTGAGTGCTTTGGTAGTTCTCACAGCTATAAAGGTTTGAGGTAATAAAAAAAGGGATTTTAGGATTAAAATTAATTAAAAATGAACCATAATCTACTCATATTGAGACATATCGGCAATTTTCGGTGAAAATGACAAAAGGTGAACCAGTAACTAATAATAATGTATAAAAGTCCACCTGTGAGACTTGTTTATTGCAAAAATACTGTCGTTTTTTCCACCAAAAATTGCGTTTTGTTATTTTGCTCCAATTCAAAAAATTAGAGACACTATAAAAGACGACGTTACGACTAATAGGACGCTATATTATATATACGCTTTGGAACAATCTTCCTCTCTCTTTGCGCTTGATGGAGTCTACTGACTCCTTTAAGAAACATCTTAAGACGTTTCTATTTGTTCGGGCTTTTCCTTGAATTTCTCGAACTCCTGTGTTGTTCTCGGTGTTGTCTTGATCTTTGAAGTATGTACTGTTTTGAGTATTGTTTTGATTGTTGAAGCGCTTTGTGACCCTGGTCTCGAAAAGCGCTATATAAATATATATTACTTACTTACTTACTTATATTTCTCTTTGTTAAGTGCTTGACGTTGCTAAAGCTTCATCGTGTTATTTACGACCGCCACTGAGAAGACTCATCCTTTCTCTTTTCACTAAGGTGTAATTACACAAGAATACAACGAGAGATGTTGTTCTAGATATAAAGGAAGAGAAGAAAAGAAAGTCAAGGTGATGTCGATCCATGATATAACAGGTAAAAAATGTGACGTAAGTAGTAAAAAATAAATAAATAAAGGCATCGTCATCACCAGGTTTCATTCATGACTTATCGCTTCTTTCATTGCACTTTGTCTAGAAGAGTTTAAGATAAGGTAGGAACCAACAGAACCTGAAAACTCAAGGCTTCCGGTCCACTTAAGATCACTGCGATAACTGGGGCAACCGCCAAACAAATGTCTTCCGAAAATTTGGCACCAACCCACTACTACCTGAAGAAGTCCACTCACATGGTCTTATCCTTCACCAGTCACAAGAAGTTAAGTGCACCTTACATCCCAGAATAAAAGGGAGGGCTTCGCAGTGGAGAGAGAGAGAGAAAAGGGGGTGAAAAAGAGAACTCGATCCATCAACAACTTGGCTCTGTGAGCTGAGGGGACATAAGTGGGACAGGCACTGGGA
This sequence comes from Callionymus lyra, assembly GCF_982586985.1. Taxonomy (NCBI): domain Eukaryota; kingdom Metazoa; phylum Chordata; class Actinopteri; order Syngnathiformes; family Callionymidae; genus Callionymus; species Callionymus lyra. The sequence continues at coordinate 12,832,838 of NC_141820.1, forward strand.
GAGGAGGAGGAGAAAAACCGCATGACCATGATGTCGGGATGAAAACCTCCCTTTGTCCTAGAAATTCCTGGAGTATGTAACTGAATTACAAGCAAATCCAATTGGCAGAGAGAGTTTTTATCACGCATTCCTACACGTCTCTTAAGCCCTCATTGTGTCGCTTTTTTTTTTTTTTTTGTTGGTCACATTTCTGGCGCAAATAAAAAAAAGTGCCCAAAGTAACCAACGCGTAAAAAGGCGCAGATAAGTCCAAGCTCCGGTGGAATAAATAAATACATGGGCGTCTGCCGCAACTTGTATTTGAGGAGCGAGGTGAGAAAGAGAAGATTTCTACGTGGAATATTCACGAGCAGGATCTAGTCATCGCAACAAAAAAACCGGCATGGATGGATCTCAACATCCCCCCCAAGTAACACCATCTTCCCGGCGCGGGGCAGTCGGACACGCAGCCCCTCACACACACACATCTTTTTTTTAATAAATAAAAAAAAAAGAAGATTAAAACAACTCACATTCTGTCTCCGGGAACAAGCAGTCGGCTCTCCACCATCATATCAGGCAGAAAATCCAGATTGTAGGATGAAGTCATGTTCCCCCTGCTCGTGCCGCGTGTGCGCGCTCAAGTGTGTGTGTGTGTGTGTGTGGTGGAGAGTGTGTGTGTGTGAGGGGCAGATAAAGGAGCGTGGCTTCTTCCAAGAGGAGACGGAGAGGGACAGGTGCAAAAAAAAAAAAGAAGAGACGAGGCCTCCCCAAAGGCAAATACACGCGCACTCTCAGTCCGCGTCAAGCAGTTGTCACATCCTCCTCTTCCTCTCCTCCATGCGCGTTTGTTGCGTCTCTAGCGGCGGGTTTTTTTGTGTTGTGTGTGTGTGTGTGTGTGTGTCTGGATTCCGCCTCGTAACAGCACAACTGGCTGACTGTGTGAAGACAGAACCAGGTGCCCGAGCGGAGGAGGAGAGGGAGGAAGAGGAGGAGGAGGAGGAGAGGAGAGGAGGAGGAGAGGAGGAGGAGGCGTGGCTGCAGCAGCTGATCCTCCACTGTTGGCGCTCCTCACTCTCTTCCAGTCTCTCCTTCTGTGGCATCAGAACGCACGACGGTTTTCTCGCTCGTGATCGAGGCTGGTCTTGGTTTTTAGTCTCGATTTTTTTTATTGAAGAGATTCTCACCATGAGGTGTTTTTTTTTCTTATCTTTCTATCGCTACTTCATTCACGAGGGAAGACAAGAGTCACATAAACCAAAATGTATTTCATTTTCTGCCTCTAATTCCATAAAAAAGGGAAACAATCTTCAGTATCACCTACAAAATAATATTATTATTATATCAATATTTAAGTGTACACATTTAATATAAAACGCCTTTGTTAAGAAATAAGAAAAATCTTATTAAAATTTTTTTTTAAATAATGTAATAACATGACAGGGTAATACAGAGGTCAGTATTATATATCAGGGCTTTTAATTATCTTAACTTTATTTATTATTGTTTTATTCTCTTAAAATATTCAATCTTTCTATAGCTTCTTCATTCACGAGGGAAGACGAGAGTCACATAAACCAAAATATATTTCATTTTCTGCCTCTAATTCCATAATAAAAGAAAAACAATCTTCAGTATCACCTACACAATAACATAATATATTAATATTTAAGTGTACACTTGTAATATAATACCCATTGGTTAAGAAATAAGAAAATCAAATTAAAAAAACATTTTAAAAAATATAATAAAATGAAAGGGTAATACAGTCAGTATTATATATCAGGGCTTTTAAATATCTTTACTTTACTTATTATTTTTTATTCTCTTAAGAGATATAATCTTTCTATCGCTTCTTCATTCACGAGGGAAGAAAACTGTCACATAAACCAAAATGTGTTTCATTTTCTGCCTCTAATTCCATAATAAAAGGAAAACAATCTTCAGTATCACCTACACAATAACATATTATATTAATATTTAAGTGTACACATGTAATATAATACGCCTTGGTTAAGAAATAATAAAATCAAATAACAAAAAAAACTCATTAACATTTAAACAAATGTAATAACATGACAGGGTAATAAAGAGGTCAGTATTATATATCAGGGCTTTTAATTATCTTAACTTTATTTATTATTGTTTTATTCTCTTAAGAGATTTAATCTTTCTATCGCTTCTTTATTCACGAGGGAAGACGAGAGTCACATAAACCAAAATGTATTTCATTTTCTGCCTCTAATTCCATACAAAAAGGAAAACAATGTTCAGTATCACCTACACAATAACATATTATATCAATAGATAAGTGTACAAATGTAATATAATATGCCTTGGTTAAGAAATAAGAAAATCAAATTAAAAAAAGATGTAATAACATGACAGGGTAATATACAGAGGTCAGTAATATATATCAGGGCTTTTAATTATCTTTACTTTATTTATTATTGTTTTATTCTCTTAAGAGATGTAATCTTTCTATTGCTTCTTCATTCGCGAGTTAAGAAAACTGTCACATAAATCAAAGTATGTTTTAGGCATTCATTTACTTTCTGCCTCTAATTCCATAAAAAACAAACAAAAAAAAAACTTCAGTATCACCGATAAAATAAGATAATATATCAATAGTTAAGTGAACAAATGTAATATAATACGCCTTGGTTAAGAAATAAGAAAATCAAATTAAAAAATCATTAAAAAAAAAAGTAAAAACATGACATGGTAATACAGAGGTCAGTATTATATATCAGGGCTTTTAATTATCTTTACTTTATTTATTATTATTTTATTCTCTTAAGAGATTTTATGGTTCTATTGCTTCTTCATTCACGAGGGAAGAAAAACTGTCACATAAACCAAAATGTATTTCAGGCATTCATTCATTTTCTGCCTCTAATTCCATAAACAAAAAAAAAACTTCAATATCACCGATAAAATAGATTATGTCAATAGTTAAGTTTCCAAATGTAATATAATATACCTTGGTTAAGAAATAAGAAAATCAAATAAAACATATTATAAAATGAAAGGGTAATACTGAGGTCAGTATTATATATGAGGGCTTTTAATTATCTTTACTTTATTTATTATTGTTTTATTCTCTTAAGAGATTTTATGGTTCTATCGATTCTTTATTCACGAGGTAAGAAAACTGTCATAAACAAAAATGTATTTCAGGCATTCATTGATTTTTCTGCCTCTAATATTATCAGCATCATCTACAAAATAAGAGATTATATCAAAAGCCAAGTGTACACATTTAAATACTACACCTTTGTTTGCAAACAAGAAAAATAATTAATAAAAAAAATATTTTTAAAAAGGGGTCACATAGAGGTAAGTATTACCAGGGATTTGTATTACAACATTTATTATTACTTTATTTATTATTGTTTATTGATGTTATTATTTTATCTGGGTTTTTTTTTATACGTGTCCTACTTTTGTGTTTGTATGCTGCTCTGACAACCTACATTTCCCCAAAGTAGGGAGAATAAAGGCATTTTTTCTTTTGTTGATTTGCTTCTTTGAATCAATAAATCAATATCTATAACCCTCATGGGTCCCCATGACATATGTTTGAAAGTTATTGATTTAAAGGGTAATATTTTCATTCCTACGTCTTATTTGTATGAAGTTTTCTTATTCCTTTTCCGACTATCAACATCTATATAATTCTCCTTTTTATCCTGACAAAGGTGTCAATAATGATGCATTTATTTATTAACCACACTATACGAGCCAAGATTTTTTTGTGTGTGTATGTGTTTATTGCATTTTTTCCATTTATTCATTTATTGATACCTGTGACCCTCATGTGTCGCTGTAACATATGATTGAAAGTAATACATCAGTTTTATGATCCATTTTAATAATCTCATATTTTATTATATTTTTCAAACCTCTGGGATACATTTTTTATTAGCATTTTCATTTGTATTGTGACAAAATATGTCAATATGTATTTAGAAAATCACACCATAAAAGCTTAAACGTGTTTTTCTTTTTTAGTCAAATTTATTATAACTTGATAAATGTGACCTTTTTATATTCATAATCTGGAACCAACACAGTGATATTTTTAAATTATACTACTAATAAATTATTTTTCACACCCAAAAATCTCAATTGTTATTTAACTTTTGGGTATAATAAGTTGGGTTAAGTTTGATATTTTATTTTTGACTCTACTATTATCATTGTCCTTTTTATCGCGAAAAAGATGTCAATATGTATTTACTGAAATGCAATTCATTTGATAAATAAGATGTTCACTTGTCTTTAAAATGTTCTCAATTTGATACCAGAGAGTTTGTAAATATACACTAAAAATTCTTATAAATCCAGGCACACAGGCAGATCAACTCAAAGGCTCGACTTAAAAGCCCAGACAGATTTTACGAGGCAGCCACTAAAAAAATAATCCCCTGGAAAACATACACATACCGACAATTAACGGCGACTAACATGCTGAGAAGCTAACGTTTAAAACCCCTGTATTAGCGAACACTAGCTTGTTGTCTAGCGAATCGGTTTCACGTCTTCACAAACTCTTCTGAACTTTGATAGAATACTACAACCTAGTCTTGCCGATGACCAATTTGTCTGGAGACTTAACACCCTAAGTCCTTCCCAGGTTAAGATGGAAGACAAGCATTTCAACTTCTAATGGTAAAGTGTCATTAAAGGACCATAAATTACCCTGATCTGAGCGCGTGGAAGCCCACAGGAAGAGATTTAAATAGATCTGGCATTGAATCCAGTTCCACTCAAAAAGCCAGAGGGCAGCATAGATCAGATGGTAGAGTGGTCTCCCTTTGGGTTTTCCGATCCTACCTGTGGATCACTTTACGTTGACGTGTCCCTGAGCAAGACGCTCGCTCCTGACGGACCAGCTGTCGCGCCGCGACGCGACTTCTGCCATCCGTGCTAATGGGTGATTTAGTTAAAAAGCTTTCGGTACAAAATCTCACCTGGAGAACCGACAGTTAAATAGCGTCTCTAGATCGGATCGAGGTTTAGAAAAGATGGGGACAACTTTTACATTTCTAAGAATCCCTAAAAGGAAACCAATATTATGACCACTTCCCTCACTTTGTGTAACAAAAAAACAGAATCTCTTGAAAATATTCGAGGCATTCGCTACATAAATATCCAATTTTTCACATACTTAAGTGCCAGAAAACTGTTTCTTAAATAATCAGAAAAAACATAATGCGTCCTTCTTGTGAAAAGTCCAATAAAAATATAACAAACTTCAATTTAGCGATTTAATAAAAGCCTCAGCATCAGATCATCTACTTTTAAATAAGTCGGCCAAATATTGTGAGAGGGAATTAGTGTTCAATTAATTATCGGCACGGAAATCCAGATAAAGAAATGCTGTCCCTGACTTGGACCAAGGACTAGAAAAGATGGCAGCTTTCAAATGTCTTAGAATCTCTAAAAAGAAACCAATATTAAGAGCAATTTCTTTGCTTTGCGAAGCAAAAAAACTGAAGCTCAGCTTAGTGAAAAACAGTTATATTTAAAGTATCCAAGGGGAGTTGTATCCAACTTGACAGGACTACTGGTGAACATGCCAATAAAAAGTACTTTAATATACTTTTATGGCAACTGAATTAAAGCCTTTCCATTTGCTATCAAATAAGTTGTGGCCAATAATGAAGTAAACCATGAATTGCTGCGTTACAAATTCTGTCATTCGTTCTAATTGGTGATTTAGTGTCAAGTTTAAGTTACAAAATCTCAATTTAAATTTTAGGGTTCAATAACCATCTCCTAAAAAAATTCAAATAACAAAAAAGGCGTCCCTAGCATGGACCAAGGACTAGAAAAGATGGTACCGCCACGGCACACTTAAAAATTCTTATAATCTCTAAAAAGAAACCAATATTATGAGCAATTCCTTTGCTTTGCGTAGCCAAAAAAACTGAAGCTATTGAATAGTGGGCTTCATGAAAAACAGTTGTATTTAAAGTATCCAAAGGAAGTGATCCCTAAATATATATATATATCAAATTTTATCACATATTAAGTGTGAAAAACAGTTTCTTAAATAATCATGAAAAACATTGTGCATCTTACTTGGCAGGACTACTGGTGAACATTCCAATAAATTATTCAAAGTACTTTAATGTACTTTAATGGCGACTTAATGAAAGCCTTTCCCTATTAGATCATTTACTATCAAATACGTTGGCCAAATTTCCAGAGGGTCAATTAAACATGGGGATATCCTGCTAATAATGAACCAAACCATAAATTGCTGCTTTTACAAATTATGCCATTTGTTCTAATGGGTGATTTAGTTTACATTTTATGTTACAAAATCTCACTTAAAGAACCAAAATGTTTGAATTTTAGTGTTCAATAACTTTCTCCTAGAAAATCCAAATAAAGTCCCTAATTTGGACCAAGGATTTGACAAGATAGTACCTCTTCGACAGCTTTCAAATTTCTTAGAACCCCTAAAAAGTAATGAATATTATGACCACTTCGATTGCTTTGCCTTGCAAAAAAAAAAAGAAACTCTTGAAAAGTGGGCTTGATGAAAAACAGTTCAATTTGTTATCACATACTTAAGTGCCAACTGTTTCCTAAATAAAAAAAATAAAAAACATGCATCATACTTGGCTGGACTATTTGAGAACAGTCCAATAAAAATATAACGTACTTCAATTTGCCGACTTAATGAAAGCCTTTCCCTATTAGATAATTTACTATCAAATAAGTTGGCCAAATTTCGAGAGGGGCAATTACACATGGGGATATCCTGCTAATAATGAACCAAACCATAATTTGCTGCAAATTTGCTGACACTATTTTACGCTGCGTTAATTGTGTGGATCCAGTATGCCTCCCCTGGAGCCAAAGTGGGATTGAATGCACCCCTGTGCACCAGGTTGCCCCACTTCCTTCTTTCTCCATTGGAGAAAACGAAGGAAGGCACTTCAGTAAAATAATGAGCCTCTCTTAGACTGAGTGAGGCGGATCTCAGGGGGAAGAATATGAGTATCTGGGTCAATAGGCGGGAAAAAAAAAAGTGCTCAGTATGCACACGTACAGCAGGGTAAGTGCATGGCCGTGGGTGGGACTTGGCCCGCGGCTCAGCTCGGGGGGTCAGCTTGTTTACTTGCAAGGACCCGGGTCAAAAGTATGGATGGGAAAGGCTGATCCAACATCGACGCCTCGGGGCTAACCGTGTCCCCGGAGTGGTGACGGCGCTCGCATGTTTCACCGCGCTTGACCCAACCGAAGGGAAACAAGGACTGTACGCGACATTATATAACCCGTGCATTCTAATCGGTTCTGCTCACGTAGCAGGTTTTTTTTTCTTTTCTTTTTATACCAGAGCTTACCGCAAGCAAAATCCGACGCCTTTATCAACAGACGGCAGCGTCGTTCAACAGCTTTCTTTCCCAAAAAAATCGCCCATGATTCTCTTTGCCCTGAATGTCAGGCGTCACTCTTGTTGTTGCACAATCAAAAAATCTATTCAGCTCAAATTTACCCCGGTGGGACTCCAGCATGCAGATAGTGTTTTAGATGCTATCATTTTCCCCCCACGGAGACACCTGTCTCACCGATTTCTGCATTTGCCACAACGGCATAAATAAATTGGATTTTGTTTGTGGTGCCTGCAAACATAAGATTCATTTTGAGAACGGGAAAAAAAAAAAACACGGACTCAACAGCTTTTCCAGAAACAATATCAGGATCACGATGCGTGACCAAATGTCAACTTTCACTGGGAAAATAGTCCAGCAGAAAACGTACTTCATTTTTTTTTTTTTTTTCAGAGATTCAATTCAGCGCATAAACCTCATCGTTTCATGTATTTCACCAGAATATAGCTCTGAGCTGTTTTGTGTACAGTCCCCTGGTCTGTGAAGGAAACAGCACACTGCAGGGATAGACACAACAAAGAGAAAGTGTTGGGAGGTTTACAAAAAGCAACAATACAAATAATGGATGTATTGTTGCGAGTACATGCATGTTTAAATGTACACATTACAGGGCTGTCCATGGTTAACTGAGTCAGATATGACAAGACCGTGTCATGGTCAACAATTTCACCTATGAAAATTCAACGACAAAAACATACTATTTTATTACCTTGTCTGAATGTAGATCCTACAAACTTGTCCTTTTATACTGTGGCCCGACAGAATCCTAGTCAACATGAATGGTTAAATAAGCTGTTTTACTTCAAAAATGTTCTGGTGGTTGTCTTTTACGATGGCTTGAAAATGTGAAATGGTTATCTTGCCTTCACCCCCTTGTACCTGGGTCGGCCACACAACCCCTTTTTAGCAAAAACTACTCAAAAAAGGTAGCATATAAAGTTTTATTTGAACAATTAAATCAATGTGTTATACTGTAAAGACGCACAGTCACGTAGTGGTATGGTGGAGAAGGTTGCAGGTTCCATTCCAGATTAAGACAACCTGCTGCCTTTCTGTGTGTATTTTCTCCTTGTGTTCGTGTTGGTTTTCTCAGGGCACTCCGATTTCCTCCCACAGTCCAAGAAACATACAGAAGTTGATAGGGAACTATACATTGTCCTGAGACAGACTCGTAACCTTTTCAGGGATCTCGCCCGAAATAGCTGGGATCTATCCCAGCCTTCCTCTAATGAATAAATAATTATTCATTATTTTATCTTATTGAGAAAATATGCAGGAAATCTTAAGAACTTTGGAGATTCTTCTGGAGTACCCACAATTTTGATGTTAGCATCATTCTCTTGTATGGCTTCTAACTGCTGCCGTCCACATCTCTAGCTCAGTTTAGAAAAAGAAAAAACAGGAGTTTAAAAAGATATAAAACTTGAATCCCTTACACAATAACCAATTGTCATCAGGCTCTGCACTTTGCCCTGTGACAAAAAAAAACTATGAAAGCTACATAAGAGTCAAATCCCACGTTGATAATTTGGACTTTTATCTACATTTTGAAGTTTGGATGGTGTTTCTACATGAATGTATGCCAGAGCAGGAGATGTTTAAAAAACGTTGTAGATTTGCGACCTTTTTGAACTCATTCCATTCATTCCTTATCGGAAATTTATCCCAGTTTTTCGCGACTTGTGTGGCTAAAAATGTATAATCTGGTGAGACAAATGATAGCAGTGCGAGTCTGATCGAGCCGAACATTTTGATGTAATTTTTGTTTGTGTGCTCTCAACAGTGCTGGGCGTGAAAAGTGCAAGAACAATAGTGGGCTCGGGGCACCTATATCTCTATAACATAATGTGAAATTACCTCCTTGTCAGGGGTATGCACTTTTCTAGTTTGTTAAATTTGTGCCAGAAGCAAACCGGCAAACTGCTAGAGTTAATCTCAAGGCTCCAGTGAACAAAACATGGTCTTAAGATGGTAGGGAAGGATTCTTTGCTTCGATTCCTACCCAGCAACATGACCTCGGATGGATGGAAAACAATGCAAGGAGTGGATGTTCTTATTCCCATTCCGTTGCTCTATTAATCCAAGCTAAATACCTCATTAGCCGTAATGAAAATGTCACATTTTTAAACTATGAATCAATCTGAAGCACATTCATTGCTTTGAGATAACATCGTGCCAAATACCATCCAGGATCCAAACTTTATCCGTGTCGCCCTCAGAGACGTCTGAGGATGATTATTGCGGAATAACATTAGTAATGATAATCTGTGTAGCGAGCCATTAAACCAGCGTGTTTGCCTACGGCTCACTAACACCTGTCTCGCCATGTGCAGGCGTGTCAGCCTCTGTGAAAATGCAGCGGGTTTCGCTTTTGTTCCCAGGTACGACTGACTGGTAAACAATCACGCAATCAAATCTTCTCATTTGCCTTGAACGCTGAACAAATCCTCACCCTCCTGTTCGCCAAACAGAAAACATTCCGCCATTAATAAAACATCATCGTATTCAATTTCAAACGTAGCCAGGTGAAACGAATGGGTTACAGAGTAAAATGTGGCTACTTTTTAATATGCAATTAGAGCGGTGGTTGTTTAATATTGCATGAAATATAAGGTATGTGATTTGCTTGCAGAGTTGGCTCTCAGGTTTAAGAAAGAATCTGTGAGTGAACTGCTTCAAATCTTAGGCAAACAAAATCACTTTGAAATCGATCTTTTGCTTCCTTTAGCGGATGCGGGATGTAAGGATGTGATACAGATATGAAAATGCTCAAACTATATGAACAATTCCATATCAGGATTATGCAATCCGTGCCAAATGTGGGTCAATTCTGGCTCATTGAAAAGTTGTATTCAGTTTGCCAAACATCATCCAAATCAAATATTGATAAAGTCTCACTAGTATGAATTCGGGAATCAGTAGAAGAACAAAATAAAACTGTTAAAACTACAACAAACACAGGTTTGAAGGACGATAAATCTATTGTTGGTTTGGGTACAAACAAAACAAACTAAAAAGACTGTGTGAAAATACATTGTTAAAATACTAGTTAATAATATTAAGGTTTTTAAATTAAAGTTCCAGAAGTTTATTCCAATGTCAGTTGGAAAATAAGATGAATCTGTGCTTTACATACAATCGTACACGTCAAGTCATAAACAATGTTCGAATGTAATCGTAGATTTCTCATTCAAGGATTGTGAGGAACTGTTTGTATTGTTGATACAAACAAGTGTTCTGTGTTATTTCAGTAAGACATGAAGACAAACCCTACTTAATATAACTCTTAACATTTATTTCAGGAATGAAAGTCACTTCCTTATAGCACCAAACTATTGAATAGACAGAACAAACTAAATCTGTTACAACTATAAGTAGTCTTAAGTGTCTAAAAAAAATGGTTAAAAAAAGAATTCCAAGAGTTAAATGGTCAAGAAAAGCATCTATTGTATATGGACCAGTTCTCAAATGTATAACTTTTTAAATATTCAAAAAGTTGAATGAAAGACTCAATAATCTCTGAAACTTCCACATTTTCAATTGAACAAAATGTATTTTTATATAGTAAAGAATAGCTTATGTAGATAGCTAGTCGCAAATTATGAATTTGTTTATGTCCTACATCTTTTCCCCATTCTTTATGATTTTGGGTCAGCATTATCAACAAACATAGCGAGATAAGATTATAGACAATGTTTATTTCCATGTATTTAATAGGGTATGAATATGATTGATATATGATATATATATTAAATATGATGAACAGATTTATCGATGTCGCAGTGCATTTGTTGACATCATAAGTCAGACATTTGTCCACCAATTTAAACAATATATATATATATACACACACACACACACACACACACACACACACACACACACACACACACACACACACACACACACACACACACACACACACACACACACACACACACACACACACACACACACACACACACACACACACACACACACACACACACACACACACACACACACACACACTCTAATAATTATTCAGTCTAGTTCTTTTCCTCCGAGCCAGAGATTTGATCCGACCAACAATACATGTCCTTTGTTGTAGAACTATTTTCCCTGCTGTTGTTCTCTTCCCATCACACCCATCACCTCTCTTATCCTGCCATCACTTCACCCGAGGCCTCGTGTTTGTCCAGACCCGGCTCTTGGCAAGGTCTGCCTCTGCCCTGGCTCGCTCTCAGACTTTTGTCTGTCTCAGCCATTCCCTCGCTCTGGTTATTTCTATCTTCCCCTTCCACTTTCATCTTCACCACCTCGGGCTGGGGAGCCTCAGCTGCTCCAACAATACAAATCGATCACTTAGAGAAGAGGTTAGAAACGGCAGAAGAGGACGAAAATAGTTGTTATTGCAATGCAAATTAAAAAGAAATCCGAAAGCAGCCAACGATGTTGACAACATAAACTATCATTTCGGCCTTTGGATGCTTCCTACTTGCACCCAGAGGAGAGCATTCTGGGTAGTTGATGGTGCCGGCTTTTCACACGTGAATATTTAATGGGAGGGTTATGAATTATTCAGTGAAGCAAGCAGCTGTGTTTGAGTCTAAGTGGACATGTGAGGAGCTCCGAACCAGACAGACCCTGACTGCTACCATTCATCCTGCCTTCTCAAACACTCCCTGCAAACATGTTGTGATCTCATACACGCGGCTATACGTGTGTGTTTGCACATGAACCGCTTCCTAAATGAAAGGATGATTGAGGTGATCCAATCTAGTCTCTCCCTCCATGTTCTGTGTGGAGTGAAAGTCAGATTGCGATGGAGTGGACCGGTACCGCTCCGCGACTTCATCCACGCCGCTCGCTGCTCCGTCTTCGAAATCTCATTCCCATATTTATGATGGATCTGCTTTTCCATTTCGAACCCCTCTCCCCCCCTCCCCCCTTTTCCAAGTTCGACTTAGGTCAACCGCTGGACTTCAGTCAGGACAAAGAGTTCCGATGGATGCTGGCGTTACCTGTTGGACAAAAACTTTTGCACATGAGGCTTTTTTTGTCTTAACAAGAAGGATCTGTCTGGCCTGCAGTTGATACAAAACTCTGCAGCGAGAATTCTGACCTGCTCTAGTAGAAGAACTCACATTTCTCCGATAAATCAAGACTTAAATCTCTTCACCGGCTGCCAGTGTCTTTCAGGATCAATTTCAAAATCCTGGTTCTTACTTTCAGATCTATTCATGGTCAGGCTCCTCCTTACATCAGTGATCTGATCCAGACTTACACCCCAGTTCGGGTTCTGAGGTCTGTGGATCAGAATCCACTGATGGTTCCTCGCACAACTAAGCTCCTAAAGTCCTAAGCTTTGGAACGATCTTCCTCTCCCTCTGTGTTTGATGGATATACTGACTCCTTCAAGAAACATCTTAAGATATTCATGCAAGCTTTTCCTTGATAATCTGAGACTCCTGTCCTGTCCTGGTCTGGAAAAGTGCTCTATACATTTTTTTTTTCACAATTTATTTTGACACAATGTTCTGTCTTTTTGTGAGTTGTTCTTTTTGTCGCTGTATGTATTGCTTATTTACTATGTTATTATTATGTTTATTCTTATTTGCTGTTATTCCAAATTTTGAAGTAATCAATAAATTCATGATTGAAAAATAAATAAATTGGTCAATAAAAGGGAATTTGGTCAAATGTATGTTTAATAAAGAGACTAAACATGTCACATTAACCTTAACCGTAACAGTATTTTGGTCAGCCTGCGCTTTGACTTTGGTATTTAATGCCATGAATATAACTTTTATTGACTCTACACAGTCATTTAAGGGAAATTAATGGTCCAGTTTTTGTTCAATTAAAAGGAGACCAGGAGGAGAGGAGAGAGAAGATTTATAGAGCAAAAGCTCAATAGAGAATCACAAAATGAATTTTAAAGAAATCATTTTCTCAAACCAGAATCAGATCAGAATGATTCCAACTAACTTTCTTGCTGGCATTAATGAATCATGTAATGTACAAGTAACACCAATTTTAAAAACTCATGGCATGCCATGTATTTACTTCATTCTCAGTGGTTTTGTAAAAACCTCAGCATAACCCTATTATTGGGCGACAAAAGGTATTGTTAAAGACCCACTAACTGTCGAGATAATATTCTTCAATTCCTCACCAAAAGAAAATGAATGACTCATGCGTTATGGCAGGGTTATCAAACTTAGATATACAAGTTAAGTAAGTAATATTTGTAGAGCACTTTTCTAGACCAGGGTCACGAAGCGCTTAAACAATCAAAACAATACCAAATAAAAGATACTCAAAAAGGTCAAGACAACACCAAGACAAACACAGGAGTCTTAGAGAATCAAGGAAAAGCCTTCACGAATAAAAGTGTCTTAAGATGTGAGCCAAGTCATGGGCCAAACAAATTTACATTTGCTGTACATAACAAAACGTGTAAACGTTTTATTTTGCTATTAACTTGTCATTCTTGGAGGTTCAATTTATTTTATTTTTCTCTGTGTTTTTTTCAAGTTTTACTCTAATTCTTGACATTTATTATCTCTATCTATCCATCCATCCATCCATCCATCCATCCATCCATCCATCTATCTATCTATCTATCTTTTCAAGTTATTGTTTGCAGAATAGTCTCTCCTGATCTCATGAAGGCAACAAGTTGGATTTTTTCTCAGTGTAACACAAGTCTGTTTTATAAAAGACACAAAAAATTCTGTTTGGATTGTTTCATGTATCGCTGACGTAACTAAAAGGACACACAAACACATGTTGCTTTCTGATTAAGTCAAACCCTGTCAAGCAAATTCCTCCTGACCTGTTCACTGACCCCTGCATGCTAATGTCTGCACTGCTGGTCTGAACATGACTTTAAGTGTATACGTCTTGTTCCCCCCCCACCCCGCCCACCACCACACACACATACACACACAAACACACACCTACACACAAGAACGCACACACACTCTCAGAGGCCTTCCAGCGTCACCGAGCGGTTGTCTCTTCCTTTTAGTGGCGGCGGCCAAACTCAAGTGGACATCGCTCAGCTGCGACGACGACCAGACATATTGATGCTGCTTCACTGACAACATCGTGACTTTGACCCGTTTTTTTTTTTTTTTTTATGCACATAGATTATCTGGTGACCTCCCGACACATCAGACCAACAAGTTTAGCGTCAGAAGACAAGACAAGAGATGGCCCGGGTCATTTGCCTGGATCACTTTTAATCTTTCATCGCAGTTTCATGGCTGAGACCAGGACTTTCCATGTTTGCTTGCTTTGAAAATCTGATAAGAAAGAATCTCTTTTACTTTTTTGAAGGATTGTGAATATTACATTTATACAAAAAGTGCATCACAGTAGTTAAGATTGTGATATCCTTACATTTTAAACACACTTTTATAAAGTACAAGCTCAATTACACAAGGGTTCAAACTCAAGTCAAGTTGACATGTTAAAAAATATGAATGTTTTTTTTGGTAAGTTTGATATTGTCGTTTTTTTCTTTACCAAAAACTTCAAAATTTGTTTAAAAAATATTGAAACTCAAAACAGTTTTGATACAAATATGTTGTGTCCAGATACAATACTTATTTTTACATTCTTATATTTGCACTTGGTTATCTCTTTGCACTTTGTTCTTGCCTTTATGAAACTTGCTGTACATATCTAATGTGCTCTGGAATCTAGTTAGATAGATGGATAAACTTTATTGATCCCTCTAGAGGTCTCTCTTTTGGGAAATTGTATTTTCAGCTCACAGCAACACAGACAATAGTTTCATAAAAAACAAGAACAAAGTTCAAGAGATGACACAATATGTAAGTATAAAGAACATGGATCCAAGAAAAATAACACAATATCCTGAAGGAGATCACCAGAGGAATTAATAAAGACTATCTATCCTTCCATCCATCCAATTTCAATAGTATCAAACCACCCAACTATTTTTGCATCTCAGACCTTGTTATAGTAGTTGCAGTTTCTTTTTCAACCAGTGAACTGTTTTTTATTAATTATTTGCTACCTCTTTAACTTTTGTTCCTGTCAAGACGTTTTTCAGAGGTTAATTTTAGAATCTTTCTTTCTTTTCAACTTTTTTTTTAATCAGTGTATCTGAAATGGTATTGAATATTTTCCTGTGTATCGGTATCATTTAGAAAATGTGAGTATTGTGAAAACCTTGGTCTCTTCTGAGTGGTTATCTTTGATTATCTCTGTTCCTCATTTTCAAAGTGCCATCTTTATAGGGTAAAACATTAACAGGAACAACCATCCACTTTGACTTGGGGCCACATTATTTAACCTGGCTGGCAAAGTTTGTCATATGTGATCCAAGACAAGCCAAATATTTATTTTATAATTTATACTATACACTGGGTTCTTTTTTTTACCAGCACAGGATGAATACAAAATCCTCATTGAGAAATAATGCACTTGTTTATTAAAAAGAAAAAAAAAATCAATGTTGGAACCTTCGTTTATAATTGTCTAAATATTGACTCTGGTTTGTTTACCTCAGTCTTATCTTGCCAGTTGACATCAGTTCTAAAAAATGCAAAAGAACTTCCTGTAAAAAGTGTAACACAGCGTTGAGTTTCCGGTTTAAGTCCGGCCACTCAGAGAGATCTCCTCGAGTCAAAGCACGGAAGGTGAAAGTATAATCGCCAGGTGACGTTCAATTGACCGTTTGATTGTTAAATCTAACTGGAAAAGTTAATTTTCGGGGGGTACTGCAAAAAAAAAAAAAAAAAAAAAAAAGGATTTCTATTGAAACGCGCTGAAACCTCCCTCCAGCGCCTTTAAGTTCCACACAGAGCAGCGATTTCTCCTCTCGGTCCAAATGGAGGATGGAGGGATATTCTCTGGCCACTCAAAAACACTGTCCGCTCCACCTGCGGTGCATTGGAGTGCGCTCCAACTGTAATTGGCCGTCGCATCAGTGCCAGAGAAAGACCCTCCATTCATCAACCAACCCCCCCCATCACCATCACCACCACCTCCACCACCACCACCACCTCCTCTCTTCTATTCTCCATTCGTCTTTCCCTCTGTTCAGGCCAATCTCTCCTTTTGCTTTCCAATTTCTCCCCCCTTTTCGCCCGGGTCCCATCCTCTATCCTCCCTTTACTCCTCCCTCCCTTCTTTCTTTCTCTCTCTCTGCTCCTTTTCCTCATTAAAGTGGGACCCAGGCAGTAGCGGTCACTGCCTCTCATTTATTTTCATTTGAAACTGCTGCAGCTCCACTGATCCTCTGAGGGTTGCAGGAGAGAGAAAGAGGATGGTGTCATTCTGATAACAAACCAACACACACCCACACACACACACAACACCTGCATATCTTCCCACAAAAAAATAAAGGAGAGAAACCACCTCTTAAAAAAAAAAAAAAAATATGCACACGACCACCGACGCCCGCCATAAACACAATGGGTGTATACACTTCCAAATAGATGCACTTTCACACCCATTTCAATTCATTTCACGCACATATTCACACATTTCATGTACCTGCGAGCTCCAGTGCGCAGTTTCCCCTCCACTCTTTTTTATTCTCCCAGTCTCCCCATCTGTCTTCTAACTCTAATTGTGTGAATGGCGATGACGCCGAGGTGCACCTTTTTGTCACCTGTATGATTGCGAGTATCGATCCCGGCTTGTAGTATTTTGCCGCTTCGCTCTTTCCTTTTTTCACTTGACCCCTCACTTCCTGTACGCATGTGTTCGTGCATTGTATCGTGCGGGAAAAAAAGGAGTGCCCGACACCCCTTTTGATTGAAAAGGTGCCCGGCAGATTAAAACATCTTCCCTTTTATTTTCGGGTGGAAAAGGAAGGAGAAGTAGCTGCGACCCGTCCGGGGGTGGGAATGGGTGTACATCCGAGTTATATATCTGTAATAGTCGGCTAATATCCTCCACACCATTAGATCCCGGGGTAAGTGGGAAGAGACGCTTGGTTTAACCGACGGGGGGATGAGGCGTGGCGGAGCAGGAGGAGGCCACGATATCTGTAGACACTGAAAATGTGCTGATTATCTCAGCCACTTCTCTGGGTACATCCACACATGCGGGGCACACTCCGTCAGCCGCTCGACAGTGACAGATCTTTTGGTTCTGCACACTGGACTCCGAGTGAATCTTTACATTAAAGGAGCTCCCGGAGACTGTCACAAAAAGTGAAGGGGGTGGTGGGGAGGTTGGGGTGTCGTGGGGACTCGCGAAGAGACAGATATTCAAAATGAAGTGGTGGCGTCCAGGCCGCCAAGAGCGTGACGCCGACAGATAAAAAACAAACACTGTCAGATTTTAGAGGCTTTGAGCAAGAACCCTTGATTTAAACTTTCTGTGAACATTCCGGCTTCTTCTCCTTTTGCCTCCACAATGATAAATGGTATTATTATTTCAACATTATTGTACATTTTGACTGTGTAATAAAAGTGTTTTTTCAAACTGGTAATGTGTTGATGAGGCTTCATGAAACAGTTGATGAGGTATCATGATACAGTGTCTTCATTTTCCAAGACCATTAGATGTCACTCACTTCAGGTTTTGCTGAAATAGTAAATCGGAGCCAAAATGTTACAAAGCAGATCATTCAGAATTAAGAAACTGTATCATGAAACCTAACCATCTGTGTCATGAAGCCTCATCAACCCATCACAAGTAACTATAGTTATTAATGGTTTTATTATATCAACATTACTTTGAATGTTTAGTCTGTAATACCAACTCAAAAAAAGAACAATTGGATTTTCAAACTTCATACCATAGGTAAGAAGTGGTAATGTGTTGATGAGGCTTCATGAAACAGTTGATGAGGTATCATGATACAGTGTCTTCATTTTGCAAGACCACTAGATGTCACTCACTTCAGCTTTTGCTGAAATAGTAAATCGGAGCCAAAATGTTACAAAGCAGATCATTCAGAATTAAGAAACTATATCATGAAACCTAACCATCTGTGTCATGAAGCCTCATCAACCCATCACAAGTAACTGTAGTTATTAATGCTTTTATTATATCAACATTACTTTGAATGTTTAGTGTGTAATACCAACTCAAAAAAAGAACAATTGGATTTTCAAACTTCATACCATTGGTAAGAAGTGGTAATGGGTTGATGAGGCTTCATGAAACAGCTGATGAGGTATCATGATACCTCTTAGGTAAAATAATGTCTGCCAGGTTCCATTAAAATAGTCAATTGGAGCCAAAAAGTATAAAGCAGTTTTACTATACTATAAACTGTGTTATTAATAGTTGTATTCTATCAATATTACTTTGAATATACAAAGTTTATAACAAAAAACTAGTGATGGATTGATGAGGTTTCATGAAACAGTTGATGAGGTATCATGTATAACATAGTAAGAAAATAACCTGAATAGGCAAACTGAGCGAGTAATGTCAAACTTTGAACTATTCAATAGGAAACTGTCGAGGTGTCTTGAGCTGGTGGAGCCCTGAGAAGCCATGCAAGCACAGGGGAAAACAGAAGAAGAACTCCTGACAGAAAGATCGTGGCTTAATACTATAAGAACTTCCAACAAGTTTTTTCTGATTAATACACCTGCCTAACTCTTGACATATCCATGTGAATCTGGTCAATGTTTGGAAAGCAGAAAGCTTATCTAAATATGATCTCATGTTAATTTCCTAGAAGGGCCAAACCAATTCAAAATCTTTCTAATTGATTACCTATTTATCGCCACATCTACATGGATTCAAACCTCAGACCTTTTGCCTCCTTTAAACCAAATATTTCATAAAAACAAAATAGTATTAAGCAATAAATCTTCCTATTTATAACATGGTATCATATCCAAGTATTTGGAGAAAGATGGCTCGACAAACGCATGATAGAATTAGCAACATATGTTACCATCAAGCCTCCATATTGACACATTGTACAGTTTTATACTTCACTGGATGTTTTTTTCTGACGATGAATTCAACTCTGTTACTGATAAACTAGTGAGAAATATCCGCTGTGATCCACCTCCTCACAGGAAAGCGTTCAAAGTCGCATTTCTCATCAGGAAATTGCAAATGAAGTGCATGCCTCAAAAGCAGATTCATTTGTCACTCAATGAAGCATTTGTCCATCCAAACAGTAAATTACAGAGCAATGAATCACTACCTGGAAGCGTTGATGAAATATGTTGCAAAAACAAGACAACCCGGGCATGACTGTCTTCCAGGATCAGGTGCTTGTTCCTCTCAATCTTTTTATACTAGCAATTGCTAACGGTGGGGTATCAATGTAACATTTGGGGAGAAAAATACATAGCAGGAGTCAAATTGAAGGGAGATGGGCGTTTTTATTGTTTGTTTTCAAGCCTGCAGGGCATTGTTTCGTTTTCCCCTGCTGCCATTCCTCTTTATTAACCTATTTTCTCTTTAACCATTTTATTTTCGAAAAATCCAAGGCATGGAGAGTATAGAAATAATCCCCCATCGTCTGTTTGTGGAAAGAAAAATCACCCTTTGAGGCCCAGTTAACAGTTTTTTTTGGGGGAAAATGTCAAATTGTACTCTGCTTGAGTGGATGCCTCCTTTCTGAACCTGCTTCCTTTTTTATTTATTTATTTTTATATATAAAGACCAGAAAACTGAATACTGGAATGTCTCTTTCATTTTTGAAAGAAAGTCGCTATTACTTTGGACAAACAAAAAAAAGATGGCTAACTGAAGTAGTTAAAACCTTTTCCTTCAACTGATAAAAATCTCTAAAAGTAGGAAAATTATGTCAAAGCACGATCTGGAGCTTATAATCCATCAGTTTGTGTCTTCTCGTTTAGACTATTGTGACAGTTTATTTCTGTGTCTAAACAAGAAGGATCTGTCTCGCCTGCAGTTTATACAAAACTCTGCAGCGAGAGTTCTGACTTGCTCTAGTAGAAGAACTCACATTTCCCCGATCCTTAAAACTCTTCACTGGCTGCTAGTTTCTTTCAGGATCAACTTTAAAATTCTGGTTCTTACTTTCAGATCTATTCATGGTCAGACCTTCCATCAGTGATCTGATCCAGACTTACACCCCAGCTCGGGCTCTGAGGTCTGTGGATCAGAATCTACTGATGGTTCTTGAACACGCCTCCGGACCAAAGAAGAGAAATCCTTCCAGACTGTTGCTCCTAAGCTTTGGAACGATCTTCCTGTGTGTTTGATGATCTACTGACTCCTTCAAGAAACATCTTAAGAAATTTGTATTTGTGCTTTTCCCTGATTTTCTGGGACTCCTGTGTTTGTCTTATGTGTCTTGATCTTTTAAAGAATGTGTATTGTTTTTGATTATTAAAGCGCTTTGTGACCCTGGTCTAGAAAGGCTCTTTACAAATAACCTTTACCTACTTACTTTCTTACTGTTACTGTATATTATTAAAGGACCACTAAGAGTTCATACTGATATCAATATCCAAACTTAATTTTAAGGACAGTTTGGTAAAAAGACATTTAGTTTCTCTCTACCTTTGGCCAATCCAAAATAAGGGGGAGTGTGCATGTTGATGAGCACATAAAACAACCTTCATCTCTATTAACTTCCACAATAAGGATATACATCTCAATCTATAATTGAGTGTCTTTAATGTAATTTGGTACTTTTCTATAAGTGTATTATTATTGCTAATAGGTGTACTGTATGTGTTTCTTTAATAAAAGTTGTTACTTTTCTACAACTTTATTATTATTGTTAATATGTTTACTGTATGTGTGTGTTTAATATAATTTAGTACTATTTCGTTTGTGAATTATTTCTGATGTATTTATTGTTTTTGTTATTATTTTTAATATGTGTACTGTAAGTGTGTCTTTAATATAATTAGTTTGTATTAATAATTAATTCATGAACTGCCTTATTTCCCCTAATGTTGGAATAATAAATTCATATAATATTATATTATTATAGTAAAATTACATTAGATGGCTTAAATAAAAGTTAGGATAATAAGTGTGATGGTCACATAATGTAAATGAAATATAATTATTTCGACTCCTTTCATCACAAATGATTGGGAGTCAGTATTTTGCAACAGATTTTAAAACATTACTGAAAATTCTCTTGTATATTTCATACATATTGTTTATCCTATTCTAATTGTGTTACCAATTCTGGAGTCGTCCACAACCAGGGTAAAATTCCACGTATGTATAGCAATAAGTAGTGGAGAATAAAGCTGCTCTTGAATCTTGAAATTTGAATCTTGAAAATGACAAAACTGTGAATGGGAACTTATCATGATTTAGTTAATGCTTAAAGATAAGTGTGTCGTCCAGATGTGACTTATGTTATCCAAACAACAGTTGGCACACTGCTGGTCTTCAGCTGAGACGAAGGAAAGAAAGAATAATACATATTCATGCACGTGTGGGAGGAATAAAACAGAGGATAAAATGGAAATTAACAGTAGAAACGGTGGAGTTTTAACACTTGGATTCAGGACGCTTGTCTCGGATGTTTACGGTTGAGAGTCAATGAAGGAAAAGGAGAAGTTTGGAAATGGAAAAAAAAGAAAAGACATTTATGAGGAACACGGCAGGTTGGATAAAGAGGAAGACGGAGCAGTGAAAAGGAGAAAATGTAAACTGGAAGGATGTAACACTTGGCTGTGCAGACAGTTGTGCAACAACACAGAGAGCGTGCTCGAGGTAGGAGGCGGAACTGTAAAACCTGTTAACCGCAGACATGAAATCCTCTCAAATCACCTACACTTTGTTTCCCTCATACATGTAGGGAAAGTCATGCGTTTATTTGGGAAGTGGGTCAACAACAAAAAGAAAAACACATCGTGACCACCTCCAGGTCCTGGTTACCGCTGACATTCCGAAATAAGCTCTTTTTAAGAAAAATCGCCATAAATAAATGTAACTTATCAGCTTTTTTTTCCCCCTTTTTTTTCCCCTCCACTCCTTGTTTGACTCACTGAGAAGCCCCTCGCTCTCCCGCCACCCTCTCTGCTCAAGCAGCCGAGCAGCGGAGACCCTGCTGGCTTCCCTGGCTG
The DNA here is from genome assembly GCF_982586985.1 of Callionymus lyra. Taxonomy (NCBI): domain Eukaryota; kingdom Metazoa; phylum Chordata; class Actinopteri; order Syngnathiformes; family Callionymidae; genus Callionymus; species Callionymus lyra. The sequence continues at coordinate 12,855,237 of NC_141820.1, forward strand.
AAGTAATCCCCTGTGACAGCTCAGCTCATGTTGTTATGTTGTGGGCCTATTTGAGCTTTATATCTCAGCCATGAAACAGCCAGTGCAGTTCTCGACTTCCTGCTCGGGTCTGGCCGGGGTCTGACTTGGCTGCGTGTCAATGGAACTCACTTTTTCTTTTCTTTTTTTTTCTCCCTGTGTTTTCTCTTTGAGGCTGTGCCATCATGAGAAGGAAAGAGAACTGCCCTCGACTCGGCTCGGATTGCCCTTCATGCAGCTTTTATGGGGTAAATAAATCATGCACATCGTGGTTTACTTCTTCTGACATCCTAGCTCAACATTAAGCCGAGCGTGAACCAGCTTGTTTCTATTAATATCCTGAATATATGTCCATAAATAAAGGAGTATAATGTTGATGTGTTGGCCGTATAATATATAGTTTTTATGAGGCTTCATGAAACAGTGGATGAGGTATCATGATACAGTGTCTTCATTTTTAAAGACCACTAGATGTCAGTCTCTGATCTATAATATCAGAGCCAACTCTGATTTACTGCCATAATTTTTAAAAAGAGTGATATCTAGTGGTCGTTCAAAATGAGGACACTGTATCACGATACCTGGGCAAAGTACACAGGTCAAAATAATACTTCTACTGAACTAAACTGATCATTTATAAATGTTTGCAATGGCTTTTATAGGTATTGTTTTTATTTTGTTAGCAGTGCTTTTATCAATGTATATGTCAGAGTAAAGATTAGAATCCAGTAGGATATGGAATCTCTACTAGTACAGCTTGGAATCCTACTACTGTATTGGGATCTGAATATTGGAATTCCAATCTGTCCCATAGGACAAATGGGAATTCTACCAGGACAATCTCTAATTCTAATAAGATAAATTCAGATGTAATCAAACCCTAACCCATATCCATATTAAGATCCCGGTTCAGTAGCAGGATTGGAATTCCAATGTGTACTTGTAGGATTCCAGATCCTACTGGATTCCAATCTGTACTGTGACATATATCAAATAAAATATGACTATTCTTGGAAACTTGATATACATTTAATTTTTAATCCATTTTTTGGTTTTCTTTAGGAGTCTTTACATACAATTAATTACAAGATTAAGATTTGTTTTCCCATCATATCAAATTATTTATTTGTCCCTTCTTGAGGGCCCCTTATAAAAGTCACAGTATGTAGCTAATTCTATCGCCAACCCCAGGTGTATCATGATACTTCATCAGCCTTTTAATGAGGCTTCATCAACGCATCACTACTTTATGCTCAAAACCCTTTCTTTAAAGGGGCAGTAGGTAAAATTGAATAAATAAATAAAAATAGTAAGTACTTTAGCAAATATAACATATTTAGCATAGGTAAAATACTAGCTAAATAATTCCACTACATGAGTCATGACTTTTTAAACACAAACAAATAATAAAATAAAATAAAAAAAAACAATAATAGTGTGTATTGCAGCTTGAAGACTAAAATATAATAAGAAACTGGAACATCATTTGCATCAGCTTGGTAACTTTTTTTTGGAAGCACTGAAGTGAAATAATACGAAGCTTATGAACAGATGTTTCCTGTCAACAGCGAAGAAAAAGATGCTAAACCATCGACACGGATATAATAATGCAAACATAGATTTATTTCTCTTCCGTTTGTTTTTTCATGAGACGAACTCGTCCTTTATTTTCCCTTTTTTCCAAACATGTCGCTTTGCATCTTTATTTAGTGATTAGTATGGATGCACGGATGAAGTCATTTGTGTCTATAATCGGATGATATCAGATGGAAACAACACGTCGTAATTTGATTGACCTTTTATTTGCGGCATACTTGGCAGTACAGCAACATGATATTAGAAAGCCATGACACCCTAACTAGCCGTCTCATCCGCCGAACTCTAACTATCCATTAGAGTTTTAAACAAATGGGGCAGAAAGATGGAGCAAAGTCACTTTATTAAAAAAGAACAGGCTTCTAAAAAAAAAGGAAAAAGGATATTCTATATAAGATAAATGTATTTAATCTGCTATTTTTAATGTTCGCAAATGCAGACTGGATTCCTTTTTAGCTTTATTTAATATTATGTTTATATTTATTATAATATATTTAATACTTTTTTAATATGTCGTTAAAACATTGTGGAAAGGTCAATAACTTGATGACCTTTGATTTGAATCTAAAGTTAATATAAGAAAAGAAAGATTTCAACTCTTTACAAATCCCTATGTCATCAGCAAACACAATCATTTTGAATTCAAGCAGTCAGAGCGTTTGTAAAGAAGCCCAGCAAAACAAAGGAATATTACATCATGATTCCTAATAAAAGAAAAACAATTGTATTTTAAAAGAAATTATTTTTATTGGTGAAAGGATTGAGAGAAAAATTATATAAAATATGACTGAATATGCATTGACTGTGCAATTCATATTTAAAAGAATATGTATTCATATATTTATTACATTTTTATTAAATGCAAATTTAATAAATTATACATATTTGGTTCTTAATTGAGACAGACGCTAAACACACATTGTAAAATGATATGGTGTAGCTTTATTACTGTAAAATGGACTTCTCTGTTGGTATATTTTCTATGAGAATTTTCCTTTTGTTTTTTTGTTTTTTTTGCAGGGCTGCTGTGGGTTTTTTTCCACCGATAGTGCTGTGCTGTGTTATTTAAAGTAAAGTTAATGATTTATATCTATTCAATATGATACCTCGCTGAATCTTCAACAAAAATAAAAAGTACTTTAAAGTAGTACTTTGAGTACGTTAAAAAATATATATAATTTGGATTAGAAGAAAATCTATATAGAGTCACAATACCTCAGAAATACAGCAGAAATAATCAAAACAAAATATACCAACTCAGTAAAAACAAGAAATATGTTTTCTAATAGTAACTAAAATTCAGTTCGGGATGATGCTCAGGTTAAAAAATAAATAAAAACAAGATAAGTTATTTTACCTACAAATCCTTCAAAGTCCACTCTGTCCTCGACCAGCCTGTTTGGACCACTCCACTCCCATCTCTGGAGAGCCGGCCCGGTCCGGTACATGAGCCCAGACAAGCACGGCCTTCCCAGAGGAGCCGCTGCCAGATCCTCTTCTATATACCTGGCACATCGCAGCCATTGCTCGCAATAGGAAGCTTTGGCTGAAGACACAGGCAGCGAACTACTGATTAAAAATTCATCTCTCTGTTTATTATGATTTATGCATGTTCCACTGAGCCAGGGAAAAAAAAAAAAAAAGAGAACAGCTTCATTAAAGCATATTGTGTGTATGTCCGTGGCTTCTATCCTAGTTTGTGTACTTGTGTGTGGCTGGCAGGTGGGGAATAGTGAAAATTATGGAATGAACGTGAGCTTCATTAGAATGTTTGGCATGGCGAGAAAATCGTCTGTCTGCACAAAAACCACCTGCATTTTCCACGAAAAAACAACCGCAATTAAAATTACCCGGCAATCCGCTGGCCATTAAAATCCGGCAGACACGTTGACTAACTTCAAACTTAATTACCCATTTCCATCCCCATTGTTTACCATTTAAATGGGATCGTCCTCTCGTGCTCTTTGACTCAGCCAAAAAAAAACCGGTGGCGGGCGCGCAACAGTCACAAATATTGACACGCCGCGAGTGCGTCAACAAAGAAGTGGTGACGGGGGTTGAGCCGCTGACGCCACCAGCGCTCGTCAAATGAACTCGTGGATTTTCGGGGATATTAAACACACGCTGGCAGGAAGTCATGTGACGCGGCATGAGTTTTGATTTGGTTTATGGTGATGGCGAGGAACTCACTGAGAGACTTTTGGAATAAATTCCACCAGAGATACGTTTGTTCATAAGCCAGGATGACTCTAGAATCGTATTGCTAAGCTATGATATTAAGTAAACTTTCCAAAGACTATCTGCATTTAGCTTCAGAGATGAATTCACTGAGAGGGGGCGAGAAAAATGTTCGATATATTAAGTTCCAGTTCTTACTCTAGTGTCTCACTCAAAGACAAACACAAAAGCTTGTTCAGTTGTGCAACTGTCTCAGTGCATACCAGTTAAAAACTTGATTTGATGATGATGATTGATTTATGAGGCTTCATGAAACAGCTGATGAGGTATCATGATACAGTGTCTTTATTTTGAAAGACCACTAGATATCACTCTAGTCAATAAAATGATGCCGGGTTTCATTAAATTAGTATATCTGGGCCAAATCTTATAAGGTAAACACTGACATCTAGTGGCCTTTGAAAATAAAGACATTGTATCATGATACCTTATCAACTGTTTCATGAAACCTCATTGATACATCACTATTTCTCCTAACTCCTAAAATTACTGTAATTCGAATGGTATGTAAAATAAGGAAATATTCAAAGATGCATTTTCATTTAGCTACATTTATGAATTCAATGAGAGGGGGTGAGAAAAATGTTGGACTATGTTTAAATTCAAGTTGAAGATTGGAAAATGTAGAACTTCCTAACTCGATATATCAGCGTCTCACTCAAAGCCAAAGAGAAAGCAAAATTGGTTTAAGCTAACTTTCAACTGTCTTAGTCTATACCAGCTACATATTGGTAAAATTTGATGGTGATTGATATAGTAGGGTTCATGAAACAGCTGTTGAGGTATCATGGTACAGTGTTTCATTTTCGAAAGGTCACTCCCTGCTTTATAATATTTTGGTCTGATCTAGTAATTTGTTGAAACCGGGCATCATTTTCAAACTGAGAGTGACATCTAGTGGTCTTTCAAAATGAAGACACTGTATCATGATACCTCATCAACTGTTTCATGAAGCCTCATCAACCCAACACTTTGATTTTGAGAAACAAATGAATTACAACGGGTCAAGAGTGTCTTTTTTTTTTGTAGACATTTGAAATAGTTCTTAAAATGCTCTTAACCTTGGAAGAGGCATATGAAATTTGAGAAAATCACTTTATAAACAGCACTTTAAGAGGTAAGATAGCATTGCTTCATTTCCTAACCTCTCTCACAAATGGACACTATGGCTTCAGCGATTCCTCAACTCTGGGATTTTTTTTTAGGGAGGAGTAATCTGATGGAGAGAAACTGCTGACAAGATGTGCAGCAACCACTTCTGCTTTCAAGATTTCTCACATAATGGTGATGCATTTCACAACCAATGTCATGTCCTTGGCTGGCTTGAATGTGTGGTTATTTTTTTTTTCCTTCTTTTTCTGATGGCCATCCATGTCCTCGCCTTGGCATCGGCTATCTCCTCCACCACCAATCCCCCTCCAGTTATGTGAGGACAGGGTTTTAAAATGAAGCCCAGTTTAATTTAGTCTGTAGATCAGAGTCAAATATTATAATGCAAAGACTGACATCTAGTGGTCTTTCAAAATGAAGACACTGTATCATGATACCTCACCCACTGTTTCATTAAGCCTCATCAACACATCACTACCTACCTACTACAGAAATTAAGAATAATAATTATTCAAACTGTATTTCAAACAAGAAAACTTTCCAAAAACCCATTTGAGTTCAGGTTAAGGGATGATTTCACTAAGAGGGAGTGAGAACAATGATGGAAAGAAAGTTAAAGTTTTAGTCGAAGACACTTAAAAACCATATTGGTTTAGGTTACGTCTGGCAACTGTTTTTTACAGTTACCAGCCAAATAAATCACCATTGATGAATTAATGAGGCTTCATGAAACAGTTGATGAGTTATCATGATACAGTGTCTTCATTTTGAAGGACCTCTAGATGTCACTCTCTGTTTTCATGATCTTTGGCTCTACTAATCCAATGAAACCCAGCATCAATTTCAAAGTGAGAGTGACATCTAGTGGTAATTTAAAATGAATACTCTGCATCATGATACCCCATCAGCTGTTTTATGAAGAGTCATTAGTATCATTTAAAGAAAGAACTAAATGATACACGCGAAAATAGTCACGTTTGTTGTTGTAAATAGTTGAAAAAGTTGACTTGAAAATGTACTTAAGCTTGAAAAAAATAGATGAAAATTCAAAAAATCTAACTGTTTGTAAAACACAATACATCAGATCGCTGTTAGTTGTGTCAAAGAAATTTGCCAAAAAAATGGAGGACAAGACAGTGTTAAAAATAAAAAGTCTGGCATGTATTTTCAGAGGTTTTTGACCATTTATATATTCGATATCAAGGACAAGAGAGTAACATCATGGGGTCCAAAACAGGACTTGGCTTTTCTATTTCATTACCTTCCTGCTGACATTACATGTTCAGCAGCGAAGCATCTTGACTTTGTCGCTCACCAAAAAAAAAAAAAGAAGAAATCCAACCAACAGTCTGCTGGACTTGAGGGGCCCTGGACTCAAACCTGGCAACTTCTGTTAAATTGTGTTTACAATTTAATGACCTATTTGTTGTTTCCAGCGAGCACCCGCTTCACCCCCCCCCCCTACTATTCCCGAGCTCCCTAACACACTCTGACAGCGAAAGGTCAATGCCCATTGGCTGCATGGGGGGCACTGAGTGATGTAAGGGAGTTGTCATGGCAACATGCAGGGCTCAGCGAGGACTCGGGATGCTTTTTCGTGGCGAAACACCGGGGCAGAGACCCAGATGTGATCAGAGGACTTCGAGGGCTTGACTCGCCAGGTGGAAGGGCACTGGACCAGGGCTACATTTTGTTTTTTTTGGGGGTGCGGAGGGGGGGAAACGGGGCGAGTCAATATCTGCGTACGAGTCGTGGCAGACAGCGGGAACATGCAATGTGCTGAGCGAAGCTTCACGTTAATAAAAAAGGGATTAGCAAAGTCTACAGCTCCCTCTTGGAAGTGAGGGTTCTGCCATCCTTCACTCCCTTCTCTTCTTAACACGCCACTCACGTTCCTCCCATTGAAAAAAAAAAAAAAAAAAATCCCTTATTTCTTCTGTATGTCCCTAACTTTAAGCACAGGAGTTTCCGGGAATAAAAATGCACCAAAACACAGATAAATTATTTAGATTTTTTTTCCCCTAAAGAGAGAGGGAAAAAAAAAGGCTTGACTCTGCAGTTTGAAAAGAAAAGGAGGGACATGGGAGAGAGAAAAATAAAAATTGCATTAGATACAAGATTCCGCAATCAGCGGGCGATATGAAGAATTAATCTTATCTTCCACCAACACGCACTGGGCCCGAGCAGGACGGCGCCGGGGAAGACTTTCACACGACGACGACGACGACGGGAACGATTCCGCCTTTCCATTACGCGTCCATTCATCCATTGTGGCGAGCAACACCTCGTGATAAGCCCACGTATTGTTGCCGTTGACAATGTCATTATGGGACAGTAAACAAGTGATGCGGGCGCAGAGGTAGGGGGGGGGGGGGGTCGACATGAACTAGGGCGGGGCCAGAAGGTCACCAAGACAATCTGGAATGAAAGGATCGAGACCCCCGCCCCCCCGTCCCCCCCCACATGGGAGAGATAAGACTCCTCTTCTTCATCTTTTACTACGTCTATATCTTTTCTCTCCCTCTCTCTCTCGACTCCAGAGCCAAGGACGGGCATATGCTTAGAACAAAGCCCATGCAATGTCTCGTAATCAACTCCTCTGTACTCCAACGGCGGCAACACAATCTTCCCTGGAGGTCATTCGCGGGGAAGAGGCTTAGCCGAAGAGAGCGGCGGCGGCGATCACGGGCTATTAAGATGGGAAAATAGGATGACATTCATCCCGGGGCCCCCTTTCTCCAAAGACTAAACATTCCAGGTGTGTTTCTACGGGTGCAGGGGTAGCGAGCAAAGTGGTTTATTTTCCCGGGGTTGATTATTTTCCTGGGATTTGCCGATTCCAACCTTTATTTCACAGTCGAAGCCCTTAAATCGTCTTTACTATTGAGGAGCAAATGATATTAACCCTGAAACTGTCTTTCTTTGGCTCCCATTATATGGAGAGAAAATGCTACAGGCTGGATTTCAATGCATCGACATCGTTTTATTTTTATATTTTTACACGTTAATAAAGATATTTTTTTAAGACCTTGGATATTCATTTGGACCCGTTTCCCACCGTGAAGAAAACACTGGGAGACACAAAAAACTTTTGACTTTTAACATGATATAACACTTAAGATAAAGTTTGTGTAATTGCTATATGAACAATAAACAAACTACATTTGTTTATACATTCAGCATTGACAATTTAAACTAGTTCATTTTTGTGTGTATATTTATATTTATATATATTTATATAAAAAGCAGACACCATTTAAGTTTCTAAATATGTTATTGTCCCTTTAACATGCTTGCATGGAATTAAAAAGGTTATAGCGCCATTTTTGGCCGGTCGCGAAAGGTTCTGAAAAATGTAGTAGAAGCTTTCAAAAGTGATAGTTCACCCATAATTCACTCATTTTCTACTCACCCTCAGAGTAATCTGTTCCTTCTTTAGAGTTATACGCAAAAAAATCGAGGCTAACATAGCGACTGGAGCTCAGTTGTTTTCATCTTCATCTTTCGACCAAAAAGACAAACTTAAAAACCTACAAATACCTCCATACTGCTCGTCTGTATCGTCCATCTTGTATTGTTTCAAAAACTATAGGTAAATCTATATTTTAAGCTTGTTTATAGCAAATACTGCTAGGCTAGCACCATAAATATTGCGCACTGACACTTGTTTCAATGTGTTTCAATGAGGAAAGGCGTCAGGCAGCAGCTGTGGACTAATAACTTCTGCTACAAACTTACTTAAAATATAGATTTTCTATGGGTTTTTGGAACAATTCCCAATGTCAAGGCTTCAATACAAGATGGACGTTACAGACGAGCAGAATGGAGGTATTTGGATGTTTTTAGGAGTCTTTTTAGATGAAAGACAACTGAGCTCCAGTCGCGACATTAAAATGAACAAACCTTTTTGTCTATAACTCTAAAGAGGAACAGATTCATCTGAAAATAATCCAAACCCTAAGTCGACATGAGGGTGAGTAGAAAGTGTGTGAAGTTTAAACTTTTGGGTGAACTAAGGCCAAAAAGTTTGGAAAACATTTAAAAGGCTGTAACTTGATAAATATTTTATAAGTCATTTGCAGAGCTCTAGTTTAGTTTAAAACCTTCCTTGGAATGAGACGAAGAAAGAAAGAAATCCAAAGTGGAAGTTTTCGCATAAGATTTTTTTTTAAGTTGATAAAACAATTTTAAAAACGGTAAAACTCTCCCACGAAAGTACAATTCTGTAACAAAAATGAGGTTTATAGCCCTTACATTCTAGCACACATTTCTTTTGGGTTTTTAAATAAAGGCAATGGTTATTGCAGGAAAAGGATTACTTATTACTTATCTTGAAACCCTGAAGAATCAAATTAATATTTATAAATAATTATAAAAGCCTGTAACAAAAAAAAAGAAGGCGGCCATATCTGACTCCATTTTAATTGTTTGTTGCTAATGTTTTTATTTATTATTTCTGCGATTCATCGCAGACACTCTTTATCTCATGAAGCACACACATCCTCAATAATTAATATCTTTCATTAAACCTCTTTTTCCATCCGTTTGGACTTTTCCAAAGTTGCCCAAGTGATTGACGTTGCTAATCTCTGCCGCGATGGAACTGCCAAAGCTTGTGTAATCTTCCTAAGCGCTTATATCGACAATTGCAATTTAATTTAGCTAACATTTTTCTTTTAGATTTTGTGACCCCCCCCCCTCACCCCCTTGATTTTGACACTATAGGGAGATGGATATATATGGTATGGACACTATAAGGACACTATAATATATGTATTAATCTTCGAAAACACTCTTGGAAAATCTGCCACAGCAGCAGCGAACCTTCATCATTAGCTCACAGATTTATGAACAAATGATCTCCAGGATGCTGTTTTTCTTTTCTTTTTTTCCTCCTTCTTCTTTTCTCTGCAGCTGACACCCTCAGGGGTGGGAGGGGCGAGTACAAAAAGTATGCCGACATTTTATTGCAAAACAAAAAAACAACAACAAAAAAAAAAACAGTGTCGTCGTCGTTCTCGTCATTACCATCCGCAGCTGAAGAGGCTCCTACTCTGGTTATCGTCTGGATTAATTATTACCACATAAATTTAGAGCTGTGGGTGTGATGAGCACTTAGAATGAAGAATAACACTTGTTCTAAATCACTTCTCCGAACCAAAAAAAAAAAACCTAGGAGAAAATAAATAAAGAAACCCCAGCATGATGTGGAAGAATATCTTTCAATTTGCCGTTCGCCTCATTTACATTCGCTCATTTACACATTTCCATATTTGTCTCCGGCATTAGATCCCCCTCATTCACGTCTGTGTGTGTGTGTGTTTTTGTGTAAGTGTGTGCGAGAGGAAGCGGGGGGGGGGAGGGACTCAGAGTGACGTTTTTTTTTGTTTTATGTATGTTTGTGTTTTTTTTTTTTGAGAGGCTCCAGATGGCTGAGAGACAGGTGAGCCAATTAGCGAGTCTCACTACGCGGCAACATCATCACACCGACAGGGAAGCGACAACGACACAGAAACACACACAATATTTCAGAGTGATTCTGCACTACTGTTACATTACCTTCTGTAATGTGTCCCTCAGTCCATCAGTACGTCAACATCACGACGCTGTCGGAATCGATGTGGATGTGGAATTGATTTTTACAACGTGTAGCATCGTAAGGGAACGATGACAAATGATCCACTCGTTTAAACCATTACAGTCGACCGCTACATACGAGCCTATGGCGTGGCTCATTATGCACGTTTTTACACGGGTGTGGAAAAGATGGTATAATGGGCAAGATTTGAATGGATTTGCTTGTGCATTTATTCATTTGTTTATTTGGTTTTTTTTTGCCCAGGGAGACACCGTTTGCTGACGTTTATTATGATTGTAATGGACGAGGGAGCGGTGGCTTAACAGGCTCCCAAACACAACTTTTAGTTATAAAATAATTATCGGTTTTATTATTTTTTCTTCCTTTTTTTTGTTATCGTTTTTCCCCTTGGTTTCGCTTTTTTTGTGGTCTGTCCGTATCGTCCGGTCTCTCAAGCATAACAGTCTCTATTGACATTGTGTCAATCAAAATCAACTCCAATATAAGCAAGTTATTCGACAAATTATGTGTTTTCCCTTTTTTTTGGTTTATTTATCTTTGTCTTTGTCTCAGTCTTGATTATAATCAATCATGATCTTCTATTGATATTTACACTCTATGTCACTATGTGTCAAACTCTGGTCCGAGGGCCATGTGTGGCCTGTCGAGTTTTGAATGTGGCCCATCAGATGCTTGAAAAGCTGAGTAGATGAATGTTCATGCGGATATTGTCATCTATAAAGATTAGATTAGTAAGTAAGTAAGTAAGTTAGTAACCTACTTACCTGAATATTCTTTACATCACAGTAAGATTTTTAGAACAATCACGTAAAAATGACAAAAACTAGATGGTTCTCGAACCCGCGATCTTGAAGTGAAGTGCCATATAGCGTAGCGACGAGCTAATCTGGCTGACGATGTCATCAGGGTAAAAAGATTTAAATTCATTTCTGATACCACTCGATAATCATTTCGTGGCAACAAATTAATTTCCATTTTTTTTACTATGTCATGTTCGTCTTTATCGTCCATGTCAACTCTATTCAGATGCACGGAGGTGTATCCGCCCCCTACTGGGGGGACGGTGTCATCACAGCTGATGCATTTGTTTACAAAATCCTGTTACACTTTTGCGGATCGCGAACCGTGGCAGGATGCTTACAAAAGTAGTGTGCAAAAAGAGCAGTTTTTTGGAAGTTGTTTGAAGTTTGTGATGCTTGGCTTGTCAGTTTTTATAGATTTTAGTAAGTAAGTAATTTGTATTTATATAGTGCTTTTCCAGACCAGGGTCACAAAGCGCTTAAACAATCAAAACAATACTCACAGTAGACGATAGAAGTTAAATAAGTTCATAAAAGCAAGAAAAAGTGTAAATAAAAATAACAAAGAGCAAATTAAAAGAACAAAGTGCAATTAAAAAGAACAAATTGCAAATATAAAGACCAAGGTACAAGATACATTAATGCATAAAGTGTGGTGGAGGTCCACCTTGACCCAGAGACAACACAAGGGATACCACAAACATTTTTTTTCCAGGCCTCCGGGTCACCTTGACCCTGAGTTAACACAAGGGTTAAAGCTCATGAAAAGAAAGGCACCAGTTCTGTAGGAACGACACAACACAGTGACGTCAATCCTGGTCGTACTCGCTTCTCCTAGTGGTTCATATACTTTGGGTGTAATATCGGCGTCGCTTGAGCGAACAAATATCGGTTTTTAACTCCGTAATTACCACGTTTGGCCGAATGTACATAGGAGCAGCGATGCCAATAAGAGGGTTCGTAAACATGCATCGAGGCTCCCCGTGTGTGCGACTGTGTGTAATAGTTTTATTCTCTCAGTACCCAATGTGTTCCAGGTCAACGGTTTGAATCACACACAGAAGTAAGCCTCTCGAGTCACAGTATGTTCACCTGCCTCCGTCAGGCGTACATGTGTGTTGCCGGGCGCGTGGGTGTGTGCGAGCGCTCGCTTTTGCTCCATGATTGAACCCCCGTGTCGTTCAGAGGGAACGAAAACACTCCTCGGAGACGGATGACAGATGGAGGAGAAGCGAAGGGAGAGAGAAGACGCCTAAAAAGTCTGTCCGAGCTCCGAGCAAAAACAACCCTTCCAAGCGAAACCCCCCGCGGTCGCCTCGGAGTCGTTAGCGCTTCATCATAATTCATTGTAAACGAACGTAAGAGCCGCGGTCGACACCTGCGAGGACTCGTTCACGGGAACGTATCAGATTCCACCTGCGGTTTTCATGATGCGAAAATAATCGAAAGGTGTATGTAGGTCAGTTCAAGAAACAGAAACTCACGTTTTAATTTCATTTTAAATACGAGGAGACGACAAGAAAAAGACGATTTTTCTCATTTACGGAAAGTAAAACATTTGACATAATATTTTAAAATGGTTACTTTTGAACGGAACCACATTCTAAAAGAAATATATCCCTAAATATAAGATGAGTAAAGTCCCATATCAAAGTCGCAGGAGAAAAAATGTAAACATAGAATGCATATATTTTACAAAGCGAAAACAAAGATATGACTATATCATAGTCTTGATCTTTGAAGTATGTACTGTTTTGAGTATTGTTTTGATTGTTAAAACGCTTTGTGACCCTGGTCTCGAAAAGCGCTATATAAATAAATATTACTTACTTACTTACTTACTATACATAATAGTACTTCCCTATTGCACATTACTGCACTAAAAATAAACAGTGGAAATACTCATTTATTAAACTAATTTATGTTTTTGTTGTGTATTCTCACAGCACTAGGCAAGAAGCTATGGAGACAAAATTTCTGCGGTGTTAATGCATGAGTATATATGTTTAATAAAATAAAAACGTATATTGTATTTGATAGAAAAATGTATATGAATAATACTTCACACCACCTGTAACACCAACTGATACAGTGTCTTCATTTTGAAAGGTCACTAGATGGAACTCTCAGTTATAAAATGTTAGATGTTAGGGTAGAGTAGGACAGTTCGTACAGAAAATATTGTATACCGCTGTACTGGTGTATAATGCATTAAAACTTTTGTGACGTGCACAGCGGTTAACAAGTTACCTTTCAAAATATTAATGTGCATGTGTATAACTAAACATTATCGTTTGAATTATTTGTCATTATTTCACAATTTGGCTGATACTGATTGAATTGAATCTACCTGGTTAAACTTCACACAGAGGCAACACAAGGCATACCTCAAATAAATTTGTTTTGGCCCAAAGGGTCACCTTGACCCTGAGACCACCAAAGGGTTAAATTTACTTTCCGACATTTTTCTTCCTCCACTCTCCATGAATTCATCCCTGACGCTGAAGCATATTGCAATCAAAATTATTTCTGTTACTGATAAGTAGAGATGTGTTGGCGAGGCTTCATGAAACAGTTGATGAGGTATCATGATACAGTGTCCTTATTTTGAAAGACAACTCGATGTCACTCTCAGTTTGAAAATGGTAAAAGTTAGGGTAGAGTAGAGTAACAATTATTTATGTTACTGATTACTAGTGATGTGTTGGCGAGGCTTCATGAAACAGTTGATGACAATATTTTCAATTTGAAAGACCACCAGATGTCACTCTCTGCTTCATGAGCTTTGGCTCCAGACTAATATAGGTATTCAATGAAACAAAGACACTGTATCATGATACCTCATCAGATGCTTCATGAAGCCTCGTCAACCCATCACCACTTATTATTATCATTTATCTTAAAGTAAACACCACACAAGTGTTAACGGAAACTTTCGTTTTAAAAACCAGCCGCCTGTGACGACCGCACAGTTTCCGCCCGTTTTGCTGACGGAGAGCATTTCCTGGAGTCCTTCAGACTAGCCGGACATTTCCCCCCACTCGGGGATAAATTAAAGCTCAGGTAGAATCCTTTAACACTGATAACCGTCTGAGGGGGAAGAAGCCTTATGTGTGTGTGTGTGTGTGTGTGTGTGTTAGTGGGGGGGCACTTCATCCTGGGCCCCCCCTGATTCCATCTTATAAATATTCAGATGTGGGAATGGAGGAGAAAAAAAAAAAAAAAAAACGACGAGCAGTAGCTGTGGCGAGGGACCGCAGTTGTCATGTGGCAACGGGGGAGGCAATAACGGACGCAGCGTACCGGGACCACCACATTGTGTGCACGTCTGTAATTATACTCTCTGCAGTGGATGTGCGTCTCCGCCCGTAAACAGGAAGTGTGTGAATGTGAGCATCACACCTGCAGCCTTGGGGGGAAGGAAAAAAAAAAATAATAATAAATAAATAAAAACAGCCTTTAAGTGTACGTTCCCTTCATGAGCTGACGCTATTCATGCGCTAATCAACACTTGTTTACGCCCACTTATGTGTCGCCCCCCCACCCACCCCCCATCCTCATGATGCAGGAGGTCACAGCCAATGCTGGGTTTGCACCTCATAATGACCGACTGCTGAAAAGCAGCACAAATTATTAGGCGCGGCGCCTTCAAAGCACATTATCACCACAAAGACCCGCAATTACACAGACACACTCTCGGATATACACATGATCCCTTCACGCCCCTTTATCGGTTTCCTTCAGAATCCTCTCCCTCCCAAATTGGTTCCTTCTTCCCTATTTTCAGCTAAATATCTCCCATCGTTTTCATTTCCGCTCCTTGTTTATCCCCCTATTCTTTCTCACTTTTCTTCCCTTACCTTCTACTGTCTCCTTTTTTTCTTTTTTTTTTTTTCTCTCCTCCAGCTTGTCTTCCATCTCTCGGCCCAAGACAGACTTAAATAACAAGCCGGGTGTCAGTCAAACCGCCAGAGAGCTTCATTAGAAGACGGGAGCACACAGGATCAAATTATGTGCCGAGTTTTTCCCTTCTTTGTGTGATTGTGGATTTGGTGGTGGATGAAGTAAACACACATTTTGGAGTATTGCAGCTGTGTGGTGGATTAGTGTGAAACACACAGCATTCGTTTGCATGTGGATGAGTGGGCTCGTGTGACAGTCACAGCGTCGCCTGTTTTTCTTCAATCAAGAGGGGGAAACAAAAAAGTGGGAGGCTTACATTTTTCACAGCTACGTCTTTTCTCTTTTTTCGTTTTTTTGACCTTTTCTTCCAGGGGCGGCAGATTTGGGTTAAAGCTTTTTTTAATCACTTTTAGGGACATCTAGTGGTCTTCATGTAGATGACCGAAAATGTTTCGTTTTGTTAAAGTGATGGATCAAGCAAAATTAAAATTTCACTCATTTTCTACTTATTATCATGGCGACTAGGAGTTGAGATTATTTTCAGAGTAATTTGTTCTTTTTTTAGAGTTAAGGTAAACATGTTTGTTCATTTTAATGTAGCGAATAGAGCTCAGTTGTCTTCATCTTTATCTTCGTCCAAAATATACACCAAAATACCTCCATACTGCTCGTCTTTCAAGCCACTATTGTACCGAAGCCTTGACATGGAATGCTTTATTCGTCATTATACACTGTATTATGAAATAAAAACATAAGGTATTGTCCTAAAAACGTAATATTTTAAGCTAGTTTGTAGCTAAAGCTAATAGCCCATTAGCTTAAATATGGTCCATGTGATCTTTTCAATGAGGATACACTTGATAATTGATAGCCTGGAATCTCCTGCTACAAAAAATATTAAAATATTGAATTGTTTATGGATTTTTATGGATTTTTTTGGAACATTTTCTCATGTTGAGCCTTCAATACAAGAGGGACGTTACAGACGAGCAGTATGGAGGTATTTAAATGTTTTTAAGTGTCTATTTGGACGAAGATGAAGTCAACTGAGCTCTAGTCGCTACATTAAAATGAACATTGAACAATGAACATTTTTCTCTATGACTCTTAAAAGGATCAAATGTCTCTGAAAATAATCCCTACCCTTAGCAGAGTTGAGCGTGAGTTAAACTATCCCTTTAATATTGAATAGAAAACAGTCAGTGTTCTCCATTCATACCCCTAGTGGGGCAATTTAATTTTCAATAAAATTTGAGCTAAACGCCAGAGTATACTTGGGATCTCTGACTCCGTGATCCGACCACCGTGCTCACTATTAAAATCTAATATACTTTACATTAGTGGGCATATTCCAAAGAGCACGGCAGGTTCTTAAATGGTGTTTTCAGAGAAGCCATTAGCCTCAGTTCATTTCTCACCTCCCTAAAAACTAATCTTGCTAAACATCGACAATCCATCACAGATACTACTTACTGCCTCTCCTACAATAATGGCGTTATTTTATTTATAAAAGCTTGTTTGTAGCAAACTGATCAGGCCGTTATTTAGTACAATAAACAGTGCTGTATTTCCTTCAACAGCCAATCATCTTCTTTTTTTTACTCTAAATAAAGACACTTATTATTGTACATGATTAAACTGTTGCACTGATTATTACACAAGTGGACACATTTAAAACAACATGACATCTATTTGTACATCACTAGCTCACAGTATTTATAGCTTAAAGTAGCTCCAACTGATACTATATCCTGCCTGTCACACAATTCATCTTTAATCACCACCTGGTATCCTGCTGCAACTACTGGGGGTTTTATGAAGCAGTATCCTGATCTTTTGAGTCTTGTAGACTGACTGATACAGTGCATTGCTTTGAATTAGTGATGTGTTGATGAAGCTTCATGAAACAACTGATGAAGTATCATGATACAGTGTCTTTATTTTTAAAGACCACTAGATGTCAGTCTCTGCTTTATACTGTTTGGCTCTAAACTACTTCTTCAATTCGACTGGTATTATTTTCAAACTGAGAGTGCAATCTAGTGGTCTTTTAAAAATGAAGACATTGTATCATGATACCTCATCAACTGTTTCATGAAGCCTCATCAACACATCACTGCTTTGAACCTCATTTTTTATTTATTATTTTCTTGTATTACATAGTGCTGCCCTTTTTACTCAGAATATCCTCTGAAGTCATAACTCCAGATCTGCACAGCATGATTTCTTAAACATACTCACTGCTAAGAGGCAAGAAAATACCTGAAAACACAAGATGATTATTTCATTCAATTGTCCTTTTTTTTAAATTTAGTATTCTTTGTCCCACAGGTCAGTGGTCCGGGGACCGTTATATCTCTCCGTGAAGCATTTCTTACCGAGCTGTACAAAAAAGAATAACACTTTGTATTATTGATTATTTTTGTCTGAAAGGGGTTTCGTTTTGACAAAAATATGATATTTACTCTGAAGTAAAATAAGCTTGTGGCTCTTGACAGGTCTGTTTAAGTCATTTTTATTTTAAAAAATGAACCTGAAAGCTAGTGAATAATAAGAGAAACACAAACTCTATAAAAATTTATTTTAACCGTTTTTCCCTGAAGGTAAGTCCGTGAATATAATGCCCGCGTAATACCAGACCATAGGACTAAAAACATTGGGTACCCCTGCCACAGGTGCTACATTTTTGAATGTATTCATTTATTGATTTAGCATGTACTTAATTGGTTAAAATATAGAAGAAAAAAAACATATTAATCAATATTGAAAAGGTTTCAGGTCAAAATATTTTTATAATAAATTCAATGACCATAAATATTTGGTTCTTTTTGACACAATTAGCACAAAATCTATTGCTATATAGTTGAAAGAATACTCTATTTACCTATCATAAAAACATAGTCTTATACCCAGCATTTATGTTATTTACTTCCAATTGAAAAAAAAAAAAAAGAGTACACATTATCTTTTATAAAAAGTGAAATCTAGTACACTTTTGACTTCTCCCAGTTGGTTAAACACCACTCTCTATACTGGAGCGCATCATATAACATACAAGATACAAACATAAAGATCTAAAGTACAAGATCAAATCCAATGTTTCCCTTCCTGCCAAGAACCAATCAGGCGCTTGATATCAAATCAATCGCCGCCTCCAAAAGCAGATGTCCGGACAGCGTTTGCGCGTCTTCATTTGGACGCGAGGACAGCTAATGACCACGTGGAATTGCCTGCTGATCCATTCTTGATCCTATCAATGCTAATTATTGTTCAGATACTAGAAGCTGCTGTGCCCATAATTAACGCTCGCAGTGGTTTATCATGCCAACTGCGCCATTATAAGATGGCTGCAACAATATGCATTGGCTGTAATTACAATTCAGCTCATTAAGCATTATAGGACTATTATACCTCTTTATGAGTGCAGTTATGATTTACTACGCGTTGTCTCCTTCAATTGACTGATGGTTTTCCACGGCGGGAGATTCATCTTTTTCATGTTAACCTTGCCTCGGATGAGACACAGGAGGGGCTATTTTAAGACCGGCGTTTCATTTAAAGCTTCTTTCTCACTTCCTCTACCTTCACTTGATCTGTCGTTCTGTCGCCAAAGGGTTTAGTTTAATGGCCCAAGATCCGTCTGCACATCCCATCTCTTTTTCCTCCAATTTCTCCCAGGTCCTTCAGATCTGATTCCCTGCCCACTGTCCTGTCTTATCTCCGCTTCCTCGTCGCGTATTGTCGCCCCGGACAAAAGCGCAGACAACCAAACCGGTGTTGAAGGTGAGAAGAATAAACCAAACAGGCGATGTTTGGCCCAAAGCTCGAGACGCCTTAGAAAAAAAGTGGCGCCGGAATACGAGGATTTTAAAAACCAGTGAGAGGTAAAAGAAAAATTGAACAGTACCTTTGTATCGGTCCAGAGAGGTCACTGGCGTCCTGCCTGTCAATCGAGAAGAAAAAGGGAAGAATTAAAAACATGGTTTGTGGATAAGAGATGTGACAAGTCATCACAAACTATTCTTTTTGGAATATAAATTAAATCTGACCCAAGTCAGATACTGTATATTTTAATGCTAGTAAGTGATGTGTTGATAAAGCTTCATGAAACAGCTGATGAGGCATCATGATACAGTGTCTTCAAAATGATTCCAGTTTTCATTTATTTCATAGAACAGAACCAAAGATTAAGCAGAGAGTGACGTTTGAAAATGAAGACACTGTATCATGATACCTCATCAGCTGTTTCATGAAGCCTCATCATCCAATAACTAGTTATTACCATATTATAAATTCTAAAAATGTATTCTGTTGTTACACAGTAAAAGATTTAAAGTCATGTGATATAATAATACCATTGATAAGTATAGTAACATGTGATGGGTTGATGAGGCTTCATGAAACAGCTGGTGAGGTATCATGACACAGTGTCGTCATTCTGAATGCTCTGCTTTCGAATATTTGGCTCTAATCTACTATTTGAGCAAAACCTTGGCATAACTTTTGAACAAAGAGTGACATCTAGTGGTCTTTCAAAATGAAGACGTTATATCATGGTACCTCATCAGCTGTTTCATGAAGCCTCTTCATCCAATAACTAGATTTTACCATATTATTAAGTCTAAAAATCCAAAGGTCCCTTTTTTCTTTGTAGTTACACAGTAAAACATTCAAAGTATTGTTGATATAATAGTTGATATAATGATACTATTGATAACTATAGTAACTTTGACATTGGATCATGATACCTCATTAGCTGATCACTTCTAGCTAGCAAAAAAATGATTCAGTTTGAAATCAATACTTTCAGGGTAGTTATTTAGGGTAGTTATTGGACAGAGGCTATAATTCATCAGGCAAAAATTGTGATGAAAGGAAAATAAATAGGGCTCAGTGAGAGACTCAAAGTAGATCTGGCACCTTTTTTTATTTTCAGATAACTCCTTGCCCATGCCCGACTGGGAGGAGGCCTCAGGTTCGACCCAGGACTAGTTAAAGAAATAATGGTGACCTAATAAAACCTCTATAGACTTTTAAAGATAAAAAAAGTATAAAAGAAAAAAGTATAAGTTTCTTTTCTCCGGGTTGCTGACCCTACGACCCAAAACTCAGAGCTTGTATCGATCGATCAACTGGATTAATACATAGTTTAATGATCGAGAAAGCAGAAAATATTTCAAAATTAATCCGTTGTTTGATGATGTCCTTTTTAAAACAGATTTGCCTCTGAAGGACAAAGTGCTGGAGAATTCTGCGTAACTAAAGGGAACTTCGTGCAACGCTTTCACGTTCTTATTACAATAATTAATTGGTCTCATCCGTCCTTGGCAACCGCGGATGTTTCTTCCTCATAAAATCCCTGATTTTCTCTCCGTTCACTTTGTTTTTTTTTTCCAGCCCCTCTTCCTCTCCTTTATCGTCACTTCATGTAAATAAAACAGGTCCCCAGGCAGCTTGTGAAAGTCACAACACTTTACAAGACGCCGAGTTACGTGAGTTTGTTGCACCAGGAAAACTTTACCTGTGAATTTAACGACGAACATGTTGTTCGTAACGAGCGTGTTGGTGTTAACATGTGTTTTTTTTTTTAGTCATGATAAAAAATGTAAAATCTTCCTCAACATTGCAACCGATCATTTCGACCACCACTCTGCATTTCAAAGAAACACTCTCGTCTGTTTCATCTCTGACCACAGAACTCTCATCCTGATATCCTGACATACAAACTGGTAAACACACACACACACACACACACACAACCATCCCCTCCCCTCCGTTCTTCTTCAGCAAGCCATCAATTATGAAAAAGGGTAAATGGAACATCAAACACACGTTGCTCGCATTCAAAGGTTTACCAACTCGCACATAAACACACACATTAAGCCACACTACACACTTTGATGCACAAAAAAACTTGACTACACAAACCATCTCTATCATGGCAAATTGCTTACATTGAGTACTTCCTAATACCTGCATATTAGAGCTGCATATTCAAGGATTTTGGGAGCTTTTACAGGTCAGTCAGCAGGAATCAAAAGCTGAATATATAAAAAAAAATTACTAGTGTGTATGTGTATATATATATATATATATTTATTTTTGTTGTTCTTGTCCTTAGCATAGGGGATGGACACAAACAGTAAAAATATTGTATTTTACATTCCATTGACAAGTTAATACATGACTATATAAAGAGTATGTATATAATAATTATTATATTATTTTCATGAAGTATTAAGTAGACTATTTCAGAAAATTATTTGGTAAATTTGAAAATATATTTTTTAACTGGACTGAACTCGGAAAGTGAATTAATAATATAAATACAACTGGTTGGAAAAGGTTGTTTTCAATGTATATTCATTTTAAAGAGCAAACAAATATCCTAATAAAGTTAAAGTTGATCATCTAACATTAAGTTTTGAACAAAAATGATATTTTTCTGTTTGAATCTAAATATTCACAAAAACTAAAGAATACTAACAAATCAAAAAAATATATATTTGTGTGTGTTTAAGAATAAATGAGAATAAACAGTATTTGTATATAAGAATTATTGGAATATATATATTTATTTTATTAAACCACTCAGATTATTTTAGTTTTCATAAAATAGTTTAGACCTAGACTGAAGTGGTTTATGAGTTGAAATTAATATTAAATGGAAATAATAATAATAAAAATAATAATAAAAATATATATTTAAATAAATATTCAGAAAGTCATAGTTGATAATCGGTAGATTTGATTTGAATTATGAAACAATTTATATAATTTTACCTCTCAGTAGATTATTTTCAGATAATCCTTTTTTTTAATTAGTGACAAGACTGAAGTGGAAACAATGTATTACAAGAAAATGGAACAGAAAATAAAGTTTAAATTAATATTAAATGTCAAAAGTAACAAATATCTTCAGAGAGTCCTCTTTGATGATCTTATCTGACATTTTACACTTTGTATCTTTTATGAGCAATTGAATATTTTCATCCCTGAGAGTTTCTTTCCATTATTCAAACAACTCGTGTTAAAAAAAAATCAATGGCAAACGATTGGTTCTGAGAAGCAAACAGGATAGTTCATCAACGGGTCCTGCTCAGACGGGTTGGCAAGACTCGGGGTCAGAGCTGATCACTGGGGTGACAGCAGATGGTCAAACAGCATCCAGGTGGAAACAAGCCAAACTTATGCTACATGGCAAGCTCCTTTTTTTTTTCTTCTTCTTCTTCGGTGGCGATTGTGAGCCCAGGAGTTCAGACTCTTGCTGGCCCGGAGACGCCGTAGGTCTTTAGGAGACGAAAAGCGAAGCTGAAGCGTGAGGGAGTCCTCGAGTGCTTCTGCCAGAGTCGGAGCAGGTGGCAGAGCCCGGTACCAAGGGCACATTTGGACACATCGTGATTAGCGGATGATGTGACACAAGCGCAGACAAATGTGCACGACGTTACACACTGTGCCGTGCCATGGGGGTCACTAGGAAGTAGACGGAAGGACGACTGAACAACTGTGGGACATTTCATTACAAAATCACGTCGAGATTTTGGACATAAAGGTCATGAATACACGATAAAAACATCTTTTAAATGTAGATATCTAGAAAGTAATCCCTACATTTCCACTGTATACACATTTAGAAAGTAAAAATAATTTAATTTTAGTATATATTGAGTTCTAACTGGGGGAAATTAAGGATATTTTGACAGACAAAATGGCTATTTAATTAATAGAATAGAATAGAATAGAAAATCTTTATTCATCCCCAGAGGGGAAACACACTTTCACAACAGCACAGTTGAAAAAAATAAAGTGCAAGGAAAAAGAAATAATAAAAGAGATAATACAAAATAAAATAAAAACGATCTTAAAAATATACAAATTATTTACAAAATTAGAAATTTAACACTATTAACAAAATAAAATAGAATAAAATAAAATAAAAATAAAAACAAAAAATAAAATAAAACACACAAGAAGAAAAACACACTACGGATTAGCATCAGGATATTTAAAGTAGAGAGTTAAATATCCTGACACCAGTTGGGATGAAGGACCTTCTATAACGCTCCGTCCTACACTGGGGGTGCCACTGAAGGAGCTGCTCCTCCATGGTCAGGTGCATTAAAATAAATAATACATTTTATACTAGATCACATAGAAAAAAGGATTTAATTTCTGTTTTATTAATTTTAACTCGTTGAATGGTGTTTTATTTTGAAAAAAGACTGGATTTCTTCAAAGTAACAAAAGGGTGTGACGGTTGACACATCAAGATACTTTATTCAGTACAGTTTACTCAATAAATAACCATGAAAACTAGTGAAAATAGGTCGAAAAGTCACTCTATATGTGACCATATTGTTGCAGACAAATAATTCCAGAGTTTTTCCTTTTTTCATGTCCATAACTTCCATTTATTCCTGTCGTACCATTTTATTTTTCCCTGTTTTTATCTTAAGGTCACCTTGTGAAAAAAAATTGGTTGACATTAAACTGGTCCAGTGTAAAAAAAAAAAGAAAAAAGGTAGAAACATAAAAGCAAAAAACATAAAAAAAAGTTAAAGGTAAGAAAGGAAAACATTGAAAGAAAGACTTGATAAGTAGAAGCACAAGATAAAAACAAAATAAGGAGATAAAAGGAAGAAGTAAACGTTTAGTTCCCACCATAACCAACGAACAAACGAGTCATTTATTCAGGTTTGTTAATTTTTACCACCTCGCTTCACATTCAAAGGAAAATATTAATTGTCTCGCTCAGACAAAAGAGATTTTCTCTGCTTCGTCTGCCTCCTTTTCAGCAGCCCATCTGTGACGTTCTCACACCTTCCCTCCTCCTTCCATCCATCCTGACGACTTTACATAGCCGCGATTCCCAGCCAGTTAACACGCTCGTATTTAAACACTGATTAATACATTCACACACCCGACTCTCACACCTTTTTGGCGAGGACTTCTCACCTGCCTCTCACATCGCCATCTGAAGTGTTCATCCTTACATGTGCGCGCGATTGCGTTGGTTTACATCCCCGCCTTCCTACAGACGGCTCGTGTCAAAGAGCCAGAGGCTTCAGACTTCTTCCATTCAGGCGAGTAAAAAGGTGGCGCCGTCGCTTATTTTACCGGCATAGAGAGAGTTTTTTTTTTTTTTAGGTGTTTGTGCAGGATTTGACACAGAGGTTGATGTGAAAATTGAATGATGAGAAGATCATAAATGTTTTTTTAAGAGACAGCTCTGGTCACGGTATATATATGGATATGTAGCCAGTCGTGGAAACTGAGGAGTTAAGTTATGGAGAAGGAAAGGGATTTGTCTTTGTTTAGTCTTTGGCGAGTTTCTTCATCCGCTCAGAATCACTTGGACCAGGGCCCGATACCACCAGTTCCTGGACCGACTTCTTATTTTTTCATGACTTCATTACCAAGAAGTTTACTTCTATTTTCCTCTATTTATGAAACCAGCCAATTACTACAATATAGAATTACAATACAATTTACAAAAATGTACTTCCGGGAATAATAAAAAAAAGGGTTCATGCAGGTTACAATGTCTGTGGTCATAATGTTACGCATGGATCTTGTTGAAAAGGTGTCTTAAAATAAAATCCAAGCTGTATGTTGATTTTCCACAAAATTTATTTGAGTTTTTAGGGGAAAAAAAACATTCAACCCGAAGCTTCTAACCGTTGTGTAACCGGCTACAACGAGGGCGAGTTATGATCTCCCATAATCCATCTTTCTATCGCAGATGCTCTGCATCAAGCTAAAAATTAAACCAGTTATATCAATAAATTAAAGGGCAACTAAGGTTAAAACTCAACTCTCCTGACTCACATGTTTCAAATGTTGAACATGCAGTAAGTCCCTCATCATGACCCTGTTTTGAAGTTGTTTCTTTTTCAAAGTTGTCCGACCCCCGTCTAAAATCTCGGCAAACAAGAGGTTACGAAATTCTTATAAACGTGCATTGGAGGAGGAGACTTCCGGGATCGATGATGACCGGTGACAAACCTCGATGTTTGACCAGCAGAGTGGTTATGGTTCAAGTGTTTTCAGTGGGCGGGGCTTAAGCACATTTTTCTAATGTAAATATTTCAATGATAAGAGTCACATACTGATGATACAATAGAGGTCCAAAATATATTTAAGACACACTTAAATCCACACATTAGTTGCCCTTTAAATATGCAGTAAACTAGTACAAGACAAGGATCCCTGTTCCATCTTCAAAGTTACACAAGAAAGAAAGGTACATTTTAAGCCATGGGTGTATACTTTGAGAGTTTCACGGTACTTTAGTCAGTTAGTTTGTAAACCAGATTGCGCGTGAGGTCGTAACACCAATCCTACAAATCTGTTCCAGTAGACAAACTGTTTGATTGGCTCATTATGGTCATGTGATGCAAGTGTAAAACATAGTTATGCACTCGAACAACAAGATACGCTCCCAATCTTTTTTCGTTCAAAATCAAAAAAACGAAACATTTGAACCTGATCATCTAAAAAAGGTTCATGTGGGACCATAGGGAGTAGAACTGTGTTCTTCAGGTGTGTGCGTATGCATTACCGGTAATGTGCGCATTCATGCATAGATACGTGACATATTGAGGACATTAAACGCAGCGGGAGAATCGACCTGTATGGCAAAAGGGTGAACAAAAAAGGGGGGAAAGTGGTCGTGGTACGTTCAGCCCCATTTACCACGTGATACTCAACCTTTTTTACAGTCAAAGTGCACACACACGGTTAAACGTGTGCGTGTTCTACGCCAGAAGAAGTTGCCTTTCCGAGTCATCTATCATGCTTCTGAGAAACACAAGATTTCTTTTTGTGACTCCCTTTTTTTTTTTCTCCCCGCCCCCCCCACCACCACCGCCTCGCCTCTTCTTCTTCTTCTTCCATTTAATAACAGAACAACAGATCAGCTCCATTAGCCCAGACCTCCTCACACATGCAGATGAGGCTGGCATTATTGCGACACGCGTCACGCATTACCGACGCTAACCCTCCACCATGCATGTGTGTGTGTGTGTGTGTGTGTGTGTACGTGTGACCGCGTCCATGCGCGTTTAGGTGTAACAACAGCGGTTTTAAATTGAGATGCGCCCGGGCTTTGATTGGGGCTACGGCGGTAACAATGCCGGCGCGAGACGGGATCGGGGCACCAGCTTGATAAGATCACACAAAGTGAACATGGATGGATGATTGAGGTCGAAGGGACCCCGGGAGGGGGGGGGCAAACAGGTTTGATGAGAGGTAGGATTCAACACAATTAACAGACATGTTTGTGATCATGGTTTGTGCATCACCGCGTCTTATACGCCAGGATTATTGTTCTGAATCGTCCGCTCGGTTTTACTTTCAGTCATAAGTAATTTATATTTATATAGCGCTTTTCCAGACCAGGGTCACAAAGCGCTTAAACAATCTAAACGATATTCAATAAATTATATACTTTAAAGGTCAAGATAAAACTGAGAACAACACAGAGGTTCCAGAAAATGAAGGCAAAAACCTGAACAAATAAAAACGTCTAAAGATGTTTCTTGAAAGAGTCAGTAGATCCATCAGTCGTCTGTCCTCGATTCTTTGAAACGTGGCATTAATAACATGAATTATTTCCGTGTATTCAACAATTGGTCATTGATCTGTGTCTTGTCTTCTTCTTCATGACACACAGTTATTCATTCTCTACTTTTTTTTAGGTTCAATATAGTGATGTGTTGATGAGGCTTTATGAAACAGTTGATGAGGTATCATGATACAGTGTCTTTATTTTGAAAGACCACTAGATGTCGCTCTCAGTTTAAAAGTTATGCCAGATTTTTCTGAAATAGTAAATAAGAGCCAAATATTAGAAAGCAGAGGATTCCTTATCAACCCACCACTAGTTGCTACAGTTATTAATGGTATTATTATATCGACATTTATGTGTAACAACAAAGAAAAAAAAAAAGGATTTTTAGACTTCATTATATTGTAATAACTAGTTATTGTATGATGAGGCATCAATCTGATGAGGTATCATGATACAGTGTGTTCATGTAGAAATGCTACAAGATAAAATGAAAATACATTATGAATCAGAGATAAGATCTATTGGTCTTTCCAAATGAAGACACTGTATCATGATGCCTCATCAACTGTTTCATGAAGCTTCGCTAACCCAAAGTATTATAATTTTTTTGGGTCAATAATGGCAAGACCCACATGTTATTTAATGTTTCATGACGTTTTTAAAATTTTCTTAAATGGTTCTTGGTTTGTTGTTTGTACTGAAGACAAAAAAGTTTTATTGGTTACAATAACACCACAGTACCATTGATAATACTAGAGTTGCCATCGCTACTCTCCCATAAGACATGGCAATGTGTGGAAAAAAAAAACTTACATACGAAATGCAGGAAAAGTACCAGATTTTTCGCTAGCGTCATACAAAATGGTAGGCACAGTTTTGTGAGCGTGACAAATAAAGTCTTTACCAACTGAAATGGCCACTCAAAGAGCAGAGACAGCTGTGCAAGAGGGAGAACTCAAATTCAAATTCAAGGGATATTTAAATTGAAGGCAGATCATTTGGTCGCAAAATGCTTTAGATAAATGTTGTTAATTAACACAACTTTCTTCTCTAAATAGCCTGGTTATGCGTGTTTTGGGGAATCCTTAATATGCGTTTAACCAAGTTAGAATTGATTAAAAACAATACTTCTCTATAAACCCTAAGAACAGTGCATACATATTGGGTAGGTTAGGTATGTTGCTAACTAGCCCCCAACTGACAAAAAGTCCTGATTGTGTATTAAACCAGATTAAAATTATTTCTGCTTATAAAAAATCTGGTTTGGTGTTTTTTGTTGTAGATGGAATGTTTCCATTTACATCATCATTTATCATAACATTATTTTGTTCATAGATGAAAACCCAGTGTGTGAGGACTGGGAAAAAAAATCATCTCATATGTGCAGCAGAATTTACTAAAGCATTTCTGATTCTATTCAACAGATGCACAGAAAGAATACAAAGTGACGTCGTCTTATGTATCTAGGTTTTATGCGACAAAATTATCTAAGAGCTGTGAACTCCGTACACTCCGAACTCTTTGCAAGAAAGTTGTACTTATATATGGATCATTTAATATATATTTTGAAAAGTTTAAACCACAAATTATTGACTTGATCTGACACGGTACAAAAGTTTGAAATTAACAGAGAGTGACATCTATTGGCCTTTTATAAAATACACTGTATCACCTCAGCAGCTGTTTCATGAAGCCTCATCACCAGTATTCAGACTTTAGGTGCCCGATCTAATAATTTAATAAAAAACTATTTTCAATCTTACAGCCTTTCAAAATGAAGACACTGTATCATGATACACTATCGAGGCCTTTTCAACCTTCACTAATGCCACGCTTTTTAAACATCGTAAACAACATTAAAGAGAGCGAAGAACAACCCATTTTTTCAAAAGATTTTCAATTTTTATTAAATGTTTTGTTTGTTTTAAATGTGTTTTTTTTTGTAAATCCTGTCTGATGAACTCAATAATACTGGAAGTGTGATCTCTTGAGATGTTTACATGTACCTCATCAGGTGTTTCATGAAGCCTCAACAACACATCACTACAAGGTTGTTTGATGTCCAAGCCTTTTTCTGGGTATTCTTTGTTTGGACTAAGTCACACATCTATGTAACCATAGATGTATGGTTATCGAATTCCTCCAAAAGGTACGTTTCTTGCCAAGTCTATGATGTTGTATTTGTCGATGATGGAAAAGTATCAAAATATATCAGTGTAAGTAAGTAAGTATTATTTGTAAAGCCTATTTAGTTTTTTTTAACCCTTGTGTCGACTCTGGGTCAAGATGAATAACCTCCCTGACTTCCTGAAATACATATGCAGTGATGGAGGTTGTTCATCTTGACCCAGAGACAACGCAAGGGTTACCTCGAACACATTTTTTTTCAAGCACCTTTACCGAGAGGCAACCCAAGGGATACCTCAAACACATTTATTTTCGAGCCTCCGGCTCACATTGACCCAGTGGCAACCCAAGGGTCAAAGACTAAACATAGGGGTATGATTCATGTGTCAAGTACAAAGAATAATACACTTTTTCTTTCCAGCCTACAACTCTAAGCTCTAAGGATAAGAGTGAATTAGTGAAAACACTTGGAGACCGGACCTCCCCGGATGACTGGTTAACAGGTTTAAACCAGCACCGGCGAAACAAAAGCCAAAACGTGGCTGATATTTTCAGAATGTTGTCCGAGGCCGTCAATCCGTGGGCGTTGACTAATAGAGAACCGCCATCACGCTCCGCCACCTTGTTAGCCTTGACAGATGCGCATAATAATTGAGCTGAAATGATAGTTTGTCATAATTGGAAATAATTAAGGCTCTTTTGTGCGCACACAACCGTTCCCTCTGAAGGTTTCATTACAAAATCCGACGGCGGCTTTTTTTTCTTTTTTTTTCATGTCCATTCCAGAGACGGATATGCGTCTTTCTCCGCCCTCTTGTTTTTTTCGCCGCTCATACGCAAAACCCGGGGACTTGATGAATAAAGTTTTGCCGGCTCAAAACAATCATTTTTGGCAGCCGGTCGGCAGGTACTTAGCGCCGAGGCCAACGATGACAAGGTGCCGCAGAGAAAAGGCCACGACGCTATCAGATCTATGGTCCCGCTCGCGTGGACCAATAAAAGCGCGGGGACGGAATCAATAACCTGAATGCCAGTTCATCAAATTTGGTGGTGGTTGCTCCGACGGCGAAAATGTCAACCACTAATCTCTTTTAATAGTCTGTTATTACATTTTAATCCCGGTCTTATTCCTTCCATCTTTCGCCAGGGCCCGGCCCAGTCAAGGAGCAGAGGTGCGCCGGCATCAAAATAAGAGAGTCAATCAGGTGGATTAAAGAGGGGGAAAGACAAGAGAGAACAATGAAGAGGGGGGGAAAATGTGTTGGAGGACGAGGAGAGATAGCCGGGGAAAAAAAAAAAAAAAAAAGAAGAAGAGGAATGGTTGGTTTATGGAGCGTCGTGGCACGCTGCCATTTCGAGTTTGAATTTACAGTGTGAGGTGATGGACTGTGAGAGGCTCGGAGGCAATAAAGCGATGTCGATGAGAACTGAGAGCAAATTGATATGATCATAACATGTCACATTAAAGACAGGCCTGCCATCTATCACGATGATAAACGGCCTCCTTCATGCCCAACACCACCTCCATTGATCTCAATGCTTAGCTAACCTCCAAACCGTAAATGATAACTATTATTATCCTGTTATGGCTTAAATATGGATCTTTCTTCGCTGGGGTTGTCTGTCTCGAAAACACTCGCCGTGGAAGTTAAATCACGTTGAGATGGAAACATTATCTGACTCACTAATTTCCTAATAGGTCGTAAAAAAACAATACGACGTTGATTTAAACGTATACAAGGAGGTGACTTGAGAGGGAAGAGTCGATGGAAACAGGACACGATAGAAGGTAAAGAGTCCCATTTCAGGTAATATAAAATACGTTTTCACAAAAGTTACAATTACATCGTTTGTGGTACATTTGTAAAGTCACATAAAATAATAACATATTTATAAATTAGGGCTGGGTATACATTGAAACCTTCACTTCCTGGTTCTGTTATGATACTGTTTAAATTGTATTATTCATTTTATTTTACTATAAATTCTGACAAAAATAAAAATAAATGTGCAAGACAAAGTTACATTTTTAAGCTTAAATATTTGGTACTATTGTAAATCAGGTCAAAGTCGGCATAAAAGGTCATTTTTTAATTCAATTTTAAATATATTGCTAAAGTATGTGGAGCATTTATTTACATACCATAGTTGAGCAAATGGCCAAAATACGAAGCATGTTTTTCTACTTTTGTTGGTGCCACAAAAGAACCGAAATTCGTAACCCGTCTCAAATACCTTTAATAGATTATTTATCTATTTCAGCTGTCAATCAAATACTTTTATTGATTTTACTTAGACCAAGACATACTTTATTGTCATGTAAGTATCCACAAGTGCTTACAGAACAAGGTTTTGTGGCATTTTTCTCAAGTCAAAGTTAGGTAAAAAGATTTAAGGTGCATTGGAATACATAAGGTGCCGTAAAAAAATACCCACAAGAACTAACACTAACTAAATAATAAATAAAATCACGATAAAAACTGCTATAATACAGTCAATATACAACCAATACAATCTCGCAGTAGATTCCTATTGGCATCATTCAATAGCAAGTGTGTATCCTGGACTTGATTAATCTGCTTGTTTGTCGTTCATCCAATCCATTCCT
This sequence comes from Callionymus lyra, assembly GCF_982586985.1. NCBI lineage: Eukaryota > Metazoa > Chordata > Actinopteri > Syngnathiformes > Callionymidae > Callionymus > Callionymus lyra. The sequence continues at coordinate 12,886,808 of NC_141820.1, forward strand.
CACTTTATATTCCTTTAACTGTAGATTTTTCTGTCCGTCCTTCAATCAAATAACCATCAACGTATCTTTCATCCATCCTTTCACCTGTTATTTTCTTCATCATTTCCTCGTCGCGTGACATTTAAACTGTCATTAACCTTTCTAATCGTTTATCCATCTGTTGTTAATTCTGTCCATCGTTCATCATCCGTCCATTCATCCCCCCCAGAATCTCTCTTTCGGGTTATTCGCCTTCCCCCACATCGGCTAGATACAGATTCATCATTTGAAACGTTCTTCTTACTACAATCCACTACGTATTTAACCATCTATTGACGCTGAAATAAATGTTTTTTTTAGCCCTTGTGTTATCCCAGGGTCAACGTGACCCGAAGGCCCTAAAAGAAATGTATTTATTTCATCCCTTGTGTTGTCCTTGGGTCAAGGTGACCCGAAATCCCTAAAACTAAGGTATATTTTACATCCCTTGAGTGGTTTCTGGGTCAAGGTGACCCGAAGGCCCTAAAACAAATGTATATTTTTCAACCCTTGTGTTATCCCAGGGTCAAGGTGACCCAAAGGCCCTAAAACTTATGTATTTTTTTAATCCCTTGGTTATGTCTCTGGGTTAAGGTGACCCGAAGGCCCTAAAATAAATGTATATTTTTCATCCCTTGTGTTTTCCCAGGGTCAAGGGGACCCGAAGGCCCTTAAACAAATATATTTGTTTCATCCCTTGTGTTGTCTCTGAGTCAAGGTGAACAAGTTCCATGGCTTCCATGAATACATATGCGGTAGTGGAGGTCGTTCATTCATCAATACATTTTGTTTTCAAGCCTTCCGGAGATAACTCTAAGCTTCTAAACAAATCCTGCGTTTATTTTTATTTGTCTCCTTTTTTCTTTTTCAGTTATTGATCAGAACAGACCGTTCTGTAAAGAAAAACGGTCTGTAATGATCAATAACAATAAACACTTTAATCCAAAATATATTAAATTTAAAAAACACCTGGGATTTTAATTTTTAGCTTTTTTTTTTGCAAAATGAGAGCAATTTCCAAGCGTTAGAGCTGGTTTAGGACTTCAAACTATTTCTGAACTGATCTTATATCACAATAAATAAATAAATAAAGGCTTGGGACTAAAAGGAAATGTGTGACTTCGACCATTCCTCTCTTTGTTCATCTCACTCACGTTTGTGATCTCATCACTGTACGTTCATGCGTTGAGCTGATTTTTACCATCATCTTCCATATGTCAGACGTGATTGGAAAGCTTGTTTATTATAATCACAGGGATTGTTCGAAGGTCTTTGTCCTGAATGTAATTCTTTGATGACCTGGTCTGTGTTCAGGATGTGTCTCATATAACAGAAGAGCACGATGCGACTTGTGTTTTGTTTTTTTTCCCCCAGATCGGATAACCTTTTGAGGTGTTCACTAATCCTAAATGTCAAATTCTGTGTGTGGTTCATCAATAAAGAGTTGACCTGGAAATACCGAAAGACACAGGTATCTATGAAATACAGTCGTTTTAATCGTTACGGCACCGATTCGAACAACAAGCTTTAAAATCTCCCTCGAGCAAATCAGTCGTTCAATATCAATTAGGACGAGGAGGAGCCTGAGCGGACAACTGGCTTTGTTTTTAACTAATGAAGTCTGTGGACGAGCCGATCAGTCCCAACCTCTGCCTTTCATTCACAGGTCGGTACTCCTTACTTCTGGTTAGCACCATGACGATAAGTAGGAATAATGAAGATAATCATCAAAATTAATGAACACATTTTTATTTATTTTTATTAATGTGGATTTTTTTTCCCCAATTCAGGCCAGGCTTTTTTTCCCCATAGGACTTGAGGTATTTAAGGTCAACATGAACAATTCCTACAGTCTCCTTTTTTACATTTTTCAAAAAATAGCTTCTTATACTGAACAAAAAGATATCAAAGAGAAATAAAAAAAATGAATGTTAAAATTTTTTAGAAATATAATTTATACAACAAATCTTTTCTGTACATTTCCAAACTTTTTTTAACATTAAATTCCTTGTTTGTTTTCATTTAAACATTACTTAGAGATTTGTTTTTCCTCGGCAAAATTATTTTATTAATTCAGTTAAGTGACTACTACCAAATAAATGATTATTGTATTTGCATTGGGTGTGTTCCATATTACTGTATGTATCAAGAAGTATTTTAAAGGATTATTTACTCCTTGGAGAACAACTCTTTGCTCCCATTAAGCACTAATGTTGCTTTAAAATGTATATATTTTTTACAATATGCTAGATGAATAAAATAAAACAAGCATGCAAATTATATTGTGTTATTATAGGTAGACACATTTTTGGGATAATATTGAAACACCAATATTTCTTAAAAAAAGTTAAAATTGTGTTATGTGGGTAAATATTTTTGATAATTGTAAAATATAATTTTGGGGTTTATGTTGTGGGTTAGGGTTTAATTTTTTATACTTTATGTGTACTTATAGAATTTGATTTATCACTTTTACTTCCTGTTTTGAACCGTGGGTCTGATAGGACTTCAATTTGATCTGTGCTGTATGTCGTGCATATAGTATATTTAGCAAATAAAAACTTGAACTTGAAATACATACAGTACATACATACATATATATATATATATATATATATATATATATATATATATATATAAACATACACATACACAACATTTATGTGTATTAAGTACACTTGTTTTAAGAATAAGCAGGTTTTTATCTGAATAGACTATAAAACGTATCGCTGAGTAAAAAAAATAATAATGGGCCAAAAACTGTCTCTTGAGCTCTCTCACATTAAGGTATTTATCCACCGCATACATATTGACAAAAACAAATGTAAGAGGTCAAAAGGTCACCTGCAAGAGTGTTAATGGAAGCCATAATAAGCACCCTGACTCAGATAATCATGTTTTGGGGGGGGGGGGGCGTCTAACAACCCCTGGTCTTTGTGAGGTCGTTCTCACCCCGTGGTCACCAATTATCCGTGTCAAAAAGTGCTGTCGGGTAAAAGTTTAGGACATTTATCTGAATAAATGTGAACGTGTGACACACAAACATGTGTGTGTGTGAGTGTGTGTGTGTGCGGCGAGGCCGATCACGGCTGCTATATCATTTTAAACATCCATCAGCTCAGCAGAGATATCATATTAGCTCCTCATCTGCATATGGCGCTGACAGAATGACAAACGAGGGTGAGCGAGGAGCCTCTCGCCGCCACTCTTTCATTGCGCCTCTTACATGGCTGCCTCTCACCCCGCCGCTCTCCACTCTGCTCCCCTCCATCTCCTTATCCCACCCTTCTAACCTCCTAAATTGGATCACCGGCGCCAGCAGCGCATGTGTGAGACTGTGCGCATTGTCGCGGTGGTAATCACATCTTTTAAATGGGAAAAAAAAAAGGAAAAAAAAGGGATGAATCTCAGGAGGAAGAATGACCAGTGGACCAGGATCTGATTCTTTCCCATAGGCAAGGAGTGTGTAGCTCTGTGTACTCTGTCTTGTCTGTTTTCGGGAAGCAATTCCAAGGTTCAGCGAAAAAATTTCCCAACCCAAAACTTTCCAGAGGCTTCGCGACACGAGCCGGTATTGGACCCGTTCTGACATAAACACGACTAACCAGACCAAAGATAGACACATATTTTGGTACGTTATTTTAACTTTAATTTAAAAATAAGGTACCAAATACATTTGATTCGATATAGATGATACTTTTGATACGATATACAGGATACTTTTGATACGATATACAGGATACTTTTGATACGATATACAGGATACTTTTGATATGATATTAAGGATACTTTTGAGACGATATAAAGGATACTTTTGAGACGAAATAAAGGATACCTTTGATACGATATACAGGATACTTTTGATACGATATACAAGATACCTTTAATACGATATACATGATACCTTTTATACGATATACAGGAAACTTTTGATACGATATACAGGAAACTTTTGATACGATATACAGGATACTTTTAAAGCGATATACAGGATACTTTTGAGAGGAAATACAGGATATTTTTGATACGATGTACAGGATACTTTGATACGATATACAGGATACTTTTGATACGATATACAGGATACTTTTGATACGATATACATGATACTTTTGATACGATATACAGGATACTTTTGATACGATATACAGGATACTTTTGATACAATATACAGGACACTTTTGATACGATATACAGGATACTTTTAAAGCGATATACAGGATACTTTTGAGAGGAAATACAGGATACTTTTGATACGATGTACAGGATACTTTTGATACGATATACAGGATACTTTTGATACGATATACAGGATACTTTTGATACGATATACAGGATACCTTTAATACGATATACAGGATACCTTTAATACGATATACAGGATACCTTTTATACGATGTACAGGATACTTTTGATACGATATACAGGATACCTTTTATACGATATACAGAATACAATGCCCAGGGCAGATCTATTTGATAACCATCCCTACCAAGAAGATATCTATCAAAATAAAGTGGTATAACATATTTTAAAAACATATTTAGAATATCCCAAGGATGGACAGAAGGAAAATAAAAATAAAATCACATTTTAGTGGAATTTGAGAGGCATACATGTGATTAGGAAAGTTAAAAATGTTATTTTACTCACTACGGCTTCTATCTTTAACGCTTACTTCAGATCAAGCTGGAAAGAAAATTGGGATATTTATATATATTTTTATATACTCTCACACATTATACATCTGGTTTTGACTATAAAACGTATTGCCTATGTTTTGAAAATGATTGCTATACATTTTTATTTTTTATTTTCGTTCTTCAGTCTTTCAAGTTCTTATTTTTTCAGTTAGTTGTCCTAACACAAATCTGAATTAGGTAAAAAAAAGTTTTATGTTGTATGTTTACGCCTAGCTTGCGTCATGTCTTGCGGCAAAGTTGAGTGAAGTGTGTCAATAAACATAAGTTGAAACTGCAATTTTTAACAACCAGAGAGGGAAATATAAACTTCAGTTCTATAAAATACCTTTTTTTTTTCTCCAAGTAGGGACTTGAAGCGATAAAATTTGTGTTGCAATCTGAAGCGATCGGAGGGTTAGTCGCCTCTCGGCGAAACTTAAACTTTAATATATTTGCCCATGACTCCCTTGACGGAGCTATTCACTCAAAGTAATTATATAGTAGGAAATAAAGTCAATTGTTGAGGAACATTCCAAGTAGAGTTGAGTACTGGCAGTAAATTAAACAACGTGGGAACACTTAAATAAAAGCTATAAATCGTAAAAAGAAACAATGACTGCCATATCTTCATCATTTCTGGGAACAGAAGACGTCTTTATTCCGGCACTTATTCTGTGATCTGAAAACTGCTTCCTGAAGAAGACCTTCTGTCTGTGCATGGAAATGTTCATGTCGCATGCGTTTCACACCGACCCTGATAGATGGTGTGTCTGAGAGCCGGGCCATTTGAATCAGCGGACTTCTTTGAATCAGGGACAAAGTATTTCTCTCAAAAGAGTTCTTGCTTAAGACTCCCATAGTGTCTCTTCAAGCGAGCGATTGCACCATTCAAGGGTAAAATGTTCGTACATGAATGACTGTCTGCTTTGGTAAATGAAAACAGGTCAGTTCAAGGGAGGTTTTCCTTTGAAACATCTTTTTATTGCAACTTTATACACTGAAATAGAAAACAAGTTTTAGCTCAACAAGCTTGAGAAAACCCGATCGAACCTCTTTTTGCAACAAACTGCAATTTAATTAAAAAATTGTAACCATCATGTTTACATTTTTCAACAATCCATCTTAATTTTCTATAAAGAAAAACAAGCTCATATATTTACACAGCTATGTATGATCATATAAGCAGGTTTCTACGAAATGAAAATTCCACGTCTAGCTTCATACAAGGAGTTAAAAGAAACATCTATCAATCAATACAATCATACAGTGGTGCCTCCACTTGCTCAAATCAATATTTCACAGTGAAATAAACTGGAATCCCATTAATCCATTCCAGACGTGACAAGAAAAATATACTCATGAACGATTGAACTGCGATAAATGTACTGAACTTCTCCTAAATTGTCCTTAATTTCATGACATTCTGAGTCACCTTTTTTTCCTGCCAAAGTGCTTCTGTAGCGCCATTGTCACTCAATTCCTTGTCTTTTGAGACCAGCATCCACTTCTACCTCTTAGTCGCTCTCTTCAGAGAAAGTAAATAGAGAAACATAATAGGAGTGATGTCATCAACCAGAGGCTTATTTGGTGTGTCTTTTGGCTTCAGTCTGGTTACCAATAAAGTTGTGTGAAGATAATTCAGTATTTAAGGAAATAATTAACTTTTTTTTTTAAAAAGGACTTACAAAACAGACGCTTTTCTTTGACCTTACAGCTCAAATGACCCTTGTTATTTAAATAATGGGTTCTGATGTGTAGGTGCCTCAGCAACATTTCAAAGTAAAATTAAAAATAGTTGTTGTAAATTCAATTTACATACTGCTCAGGATGGACCATTTTGGCGTTAACGAAGCCTCGTGAAACAGCTAACGAGGTATCATGATACAGTGTCTTCGTTTTCAAAGGCCACTAGATGTCACTCTCTGCTGTATAATGTCCGGCTCTAAACTATTAATTCAATTAAATCCAGCATTTTTTTTAATAGAGAGTGACATCTAGTGGTCTTTCGAAATGAAGACACTATCATGGTACCTCATCAACTGTTTCATGAAGCCTCATCAACACATCACATATTAAGTCTTTCACTTTATTTGTTGCAATGTAAAGTATCTTCCCACTTCCTCATTGAGCTTAAATTTCTTCCTCCAATCCAATCACATCAAAGGAGGGTCTTCTTCATAACTTAAAAGGCAACTATCGTTAAAACCCAACTCTCCTGACTCACATTTTTCAAATGTCGAAGTCTTCCTCTCCAATTCAGTAAGTCTCTCATCATGACCATGTTTTGAACTTATTACTTTATGAAGTCTGTCTGAAATCTGGGTGAACGAGAGGTTACAAGAGCGGAGTCCATTATGACGTAATACTGGCTTCACTCATTCTTCAGCCAGCTGTAATCACTCCCCGCTTTGTTTATACAACGATTCCACGGCGGTGGAGACTTTTGGGATTAATGATGCACAGTGACAATATTTGATGTTTGACCAATCACAGCAGAGTGGGTGTGGTTATTGTGAACTAGATTTAATCTCCAGAAGTGTTTTCATTGGGCAGCCATAACTTTTGATATCATTTTCTAATGTCAATATTTCAATGTACAAACACAGATATATACACATACTGATGAGTACAATAGACGGTGATACAACTTTATACTGTATATATTTCATTATTACTTGCTCCGATTGATGATTTGACTTTCTTAATGAACGACACATTTTTATTTCAGAATAAAAGCTTCAAAAGACTCAATTCAAGACCTCACTGTATCCCTCTAAACAGAGATACAACTCGAGATCACATTAGTCACCATCGTAGACCATTGGTAAAAAAAAAAACTAAAAAAAACGCCGGAACGTGCCGGAACACAAATCCGTGAAAATGGCTCGGAATGCCGCGGCGCAACGGGGGTGAAGAAAAAGGAAAAAAAAGAAGGGGGCTTGTGCAGAGCTATCCTCGGATCTGAAGGCAAATCCCCATTGGTGTTAGTTCTGCCTGAGCTGCTGGCACCGAAACATGAATATTTCATACTGTTGGTGTTTAAATCCCATCATCTGTGATGTGTCATGTGAGCACGTGCTGGGCCTCATTGAAATGAAGACGAGGAGGAGTTTATGTGCGAGAGAGAGAGAGAGAAAGAAAGAGCGAGTGTTGATCTATAATGCATAGTTTGTGTAAATTCATGTGATATTGCATCTGTGTTTCAGAACACTAGGAATAGGAGTTTGCGTCGAGTGCGCATGAGCCTCAGAGCGTAGATTACCTCGCGTTAGCTCATCCATATGCAAGTCGGGGCTGTGACACATAAAAAAAAAAGAAAAAAAAACTCGTCCATACATGCTTCATATGGACGTGCAAGCAAAGGATTTGGCTCCGGGGATATACTTTCCACTTGGACATGGAGAAGCCAATTAAACCAGTTTGTTTCAGATTCTTGTCTCCGTTATTGAAAACTAGAGCACAAAGAGTGGCGATCACCAGGAGGCAGAATATGTCAGCGTATATTCCACGAGCGGGCGAGCACTTCTTTGACTGCTGTGCTGACAGAAAATGGAAACATTAATCCATCTTGTTAAATCTCCGATGATTTGCTACCATTTTCAATTAAGCCTTTGATTATTTTTTCAAAGTTCCTGTCGGGTTCTACGATGCTTTTGATGCAAAATAAGACGTGTTGACTATATTTTCTAGCTGTGTAGTCGCACCTGCGCTATATAACCACCAGAGGGTTCTGTCTCAATTCAAACACCTCCTAATCCCGTTACAGCAAAGCCCTTCAAGTAGTTATCAGACGAAAAATAAAACAAACAGTTTATTGTATTTACCGTATTTCACGCAATATGAGGTACACTTTTTTCAAAAATCGGCAATGTGCCTTATATAATAATTTTATATAATGACCCTGAATCGATTTTGTTTTCGATTTGTTGTTCAGGTCACTAGAAATTCTGTCAAAATGTTGCTTAAGTTCATGTAGGGTTCAAGGATATTATTGTGACCAAAAAAAGACAGGTTTATTTTTTTACCTGTGTAGGCAAGTGTTGCAACCGGTTTCACGCACTTGCGTTATATAACCAGTAGAGGGTTCTGTCCCAATTCAAACACCTCCTAATCCCATTACAGCAAAACCCTTCCAGTAGTTATCAGGCGGGGGAAAAAAAATTATTCTAAATAATAGCTGACATAACAAATAAATCATGTTTTTTCCAGACTATAAGACAAAATTCAAATTCTTAATTTTCCTAACAAACGATGTTGTACCTTATAAGCCTTACCCATTTATTCTGGTTTACTTTGCTGACCTAAAACTGATTTCATGCTGTTCAGGTCACTCAAGAATCTTTTTTCTACCCGTGTAGTCGAGCAGTTGTGTAACTGGTTTCACGCAGTTGCACTTTATAACCACTAGAGGGTTCTGTCTCAATTAAAACACCTCCCAAACAAGCAAAGCCCTTCCAGTAGTTAGACAACACAACAAATAGGTAGTAAATTATAGCCAACATAACAGATCAAATAACTTAATGTATTTATAATACTTTACAGACTATAAATCATTTAGTCTGTAAAAGAAATAACAGCATTTACTTACTGACTCAAAACAAAACCATTTTTATGTTGTTCACGTAGCTCAAAAAAATCTAAATGCTGCTTAAGTATAACGCCAAAGCACGGGTCACACTAGTATTACTCTGTGAGGTTCCGTAGTATTGTATTATATTAAAGTACTATATTTAATTTGTAATTGACAAAAACCCTGTTTAAACACTTATGTATGATTAAAATACTCGTACTTGTCATACCTCTTACCATAATTGTTCATAAAAGCTTGTGAGTCGTCGCTGTCAATAAAGTTTCAAAAACTTTATTGACGTCACATGACCAAATAATAAACATTATACTGCCTGACATGTTTCATCCATCCATTTTCCGAGCACCCTACAACAACTCCCAAAGTATTTTTACCATTATGTATTGCTGATATGAATCTTTCTGTCACTACAAAAAAATAAATACTTCCAAATAAAAGAATATATATGCATGTTTTTATATTTTTTACAAGGACAATTTCGAATATTAATACCTTGAAAATGGTGGCAACATGTTGACATATTGATTTTATTTTATATTTTATAATAATAATTTCCAATATTTAAATCCCTATACAGTAGTAGGATTCCAATCTCTCCTAGTACAGATTGGAATTCACTCGTAGAATCTGGAATCCTCCAAGTACAGATTAGAATTCCAATATTCAGATCCTAGTTCAGTTTTAGGATTCCAATCAGTACTAGTAGGATTCCAGATCCTACTGGATTGTAATCTGTACTGTGACATACATATAATCATATTTGTACTGTTCATCTTAAGGGCCACATTAATAAAGTCAAAGGGGCCGAACGTGGGCCCCTGGCCGCACTGTACCCATGACGTCTATTGTCCAACATGACTTCTTCTGTATAACTCTCCTCTTCCCGACCCATCCTTCACCATATTGACCCCGAACACTATTCTCCTGCTAATAGATTGTTCTTAGAAATGACTAATCGAATCGGAGCGACTCGGAAAAATGCATTCATCACCGTTATTCCAAAACGGGAGCAGGCAGGGCCAGCAACCTTGTGTTGTACCGCCACGGGGGAAAATAAACAATTAGAGAGTCTGTGACTAATGAATTCTGTGATTAACGGGAGTGTCGGAGGTAGATGTGCACAAAAGACTGACATGCACAGACGTATATGGCGCTACACACTCGGAGAGTTGCCGCTTATCTTCCCGCACATTCATGGTTGAATTTTATTCACCACTTTCTTTCTTTTTTTTTTTCTTCTGATTTACCCTCCTTCAACTGTCAGCATCCCGCCGTGGTTAAGTGAAACAGCTGGCATATCCCCTCTCAGATTGTTCGGCTGATATCATACGTTAGCTCCTTCACAGGAGTGTGTTTACTCGTGGAAGCGGGCGGGAATTATACATGGAGGTTGGAGTGTGTGTGTGTGTTCGGTGAGAGTTGCAAGATAAGACCAATCTGGTTTGTATTACAGTCTCTGATAAAGAAAGAGTGGTGAAGGGAAGATAGCGAGGTGTTGCGCAAGTGTGTGTGGTGTGTGTGTGTGTGGTGCCTCGTTCACTCAAGGAAGCCGAAGTCTTGACGACAAATACAAATAAAAGAAAAAAAATCCACCAAAGACAAGTACATTTCAACATTAATGACTATTCATTTGCGAAAGAAAACTTCAAAGGGACTTTGAGAGCTTTAAAAGGGAGACGTTGAATAGGAAAACATCATTTAAACAACCTTGCAACTCCTACAGTATACAACCCACTTATTACATTTCAACTATTTAAACTAAACTTTTTACTCAATACAGAAACCAATGCATGGAAAAAAAAGTGTTTAATTTCTGTAGTATTGAATATTGCTGAGTGAAAAGTGTTTTATTTTGAAAATCAAATTACCATGTGTTATAAAGACATTTCTTCAGTCAAGTTTGCCCAAAAATAAGCTGTTAAACTAGTTAAAATGAGTGAAAAACAAACTCACACCAGTCCAGAATTTCTGCTGATTCAGCGTTATGGTGAGATTTTATTTCATGCACTTAATGTTCTTTTTTCTTTTGCAGGTCAAGTTATTTTACTTTTACCATTTCGATCTAAAGGTCGTCTGTAAAAAAAAAGGGTATAGTTGCCAGGGTGCAAACAATGTTGGGGACCCTTGGCTTGTATTTGGAGCTGCACGTTTTATAAGCATCAGAATTTTACATTTTCTCTCCGACTTATTATTTAAAATCTTATGTCATTGTTCAGAAAGATTTTCATTGGAGTAATAAAGCATAAAAACTTAATAAGGTTGTACAGAGAGTTAATTTTTGATTGGTGAGGCTTCACCAATCAGAGTCCATTGGAACAGTCGACCCCAACCAGTACCGGTCCTTAAGATATTTGGACTGGGCCGGGACAGAAAAAAAAGTATAGTGTCTGTTCCATTGGTTATTACTGTCTTGAATATGTTTTTTTAAATATCTGACATTAAACCCTGCATCAGATAGTATCCTGTTTTATTGTCTATTGCTTTGAGCGCCATCTACTGAGCTTCATGACGGCTGACCAAAAGTGCAGAACTGTCTCATAAAAGGTTCTTTATATGCCCAAGTACCAGATACAAAAGTTATTGAGACTGGCATCTACGCCAACAGATTACAAAGGTAAACAGGCGGTGTCTTCATGTCCTCCATAAACTAACCCTGCTACAATCCAGTTAAAAAAAAGTCTAAATAGAGACATATTGAGTACATAAACTTTGCTGAAAGACGTTAAATAATCACAGTTTATTTGTATTTTTGTAGAGAATTTTCCATTTATGTGAGAGTTTGTCAGCAATCCCAGAAACAGGAAAACAAAAGAAACATCTGACAGAGAGAACTCGCCAAAAATGTGGTTTTTGGTTCGAGCAAGGATCCCATAAAAAAGCAACAACCTGAGATATGGTACCAGAGCCAAGCGAGAACAATGTTCTTCCTTCAGTGAAATATGTTCTCCACTAAAACGCTAGTTTGGCGTCGCTCTCCTCTGCTTCATCCACCTGGGGAGGTTCGAGACGCTCAAGGAAACACTTGTGAAGACTTTTACTGCTAAGATTATATAAGAGATTATGATTTAGTGAGTATTTCGGCCCTTTTTCCATATCTTGGAGTTATGAGTACATATAAAATAAGACCAAAAACATTTGATTTATATTAATCTTTTCAGGTCTAACATTAAAAAAGTTACTTTGACTTGGCGAAAAAACTGAATAATAAAAGCCCACGATGATAGTTTGTTATTGTTAATATTTAATGGTTCAATGTTCAAGTGTTTTAAGCTGGTGTGGTAGGACTTGAAACAGTTCCTGTACTACAAATGTGTAGCCTAAAAATGCCTCCATCTCCCTCTCAGTGAACTCATGTATTAAAGTTGTTCGAAGATTTTTAACCGTATTCTGCATGTCTTGCTTACATGAAAAATTTCACTAGAAAGTGCACATTTTTCTGCTTTTAATGACAGTTACTTTGGCTCCGATCTAGTAATTCAATGTAACCAGGCATCATTTTCGAACTGAGAGTGACATCAAGTGGTCTTTCAAAATAAAGACACTGTATCATGATACATCATGACACCTTTCTTGATGCCTTATTAACCAATCAATTCTATCCACACATTACCCTCCCAGTGAACTCATCATGTATGCATGTATGAAGTTATTCTATTGAAAAACAAGTATAGTTTTTTGTGCCGTTACTTCAGGAATCCTATGGGCAACCTGTTCTGTCCTTACAGGTGAAGATAAAACTGTTATTGAAATGGGCAATTACACATCCTATAGATGGTGACATGGCTGTCAATAATAGATTTAGGATAAATGAAGTAGAGTAACTAGTTGCATTGTTTTTTTTTGGTAAAAAAAACAACCTTGTTCTATCTTGGCCATGGACCTTTGGGACAAAGTGCTAGTCAAATATGTTTGTGGTATCCCTTGATCGACCTCCACCACTGCCTATGTATTTATGGGAGCCAGGGAGGTCATTCACCTTGATCCAGAGACAACACAAGGGATACCACAAACACATTTGTTTTCAAGGCACTGGGTCACCTTGACCCTGAGACAACACTAGGATTAACTACTTTTAGTTGAAGTGGAGAAACTAATGACATTTGTTTTATGGTAAAAACAGTCAAGATTAGTGTTGGGTTGATGAGAATTTGTGAAACAGCAGGAAATGCATCATGATACAGTGTCTTTATTGAGATTCATACTAGAGGAAACTATTGAAAAGGAGGCCAAAGATCAAGTAAGAGTGTCAAAATGAAGACACTGTATCGTGCTACTGCGTCAAGCCGTTTCATGAAGCCTCGTCAACACATAACTTACTCATCATAAGTTAGCTATTGACTGGCAATAGGGGTGCATGATATATCGTAAAATTATCGATATCTGTATTGGCACGTGCGATATGCATAATCAAAAAGTTGTGGGATAATTTGTAATTTTTCATTGTATTAATCAAGCACCTCTTAAATGAGCACATTGACCAATCAGTGTCACTTTCTGTAAAGTTGTCAATGTGTACTTCTATGTCTCGTTGTCCTTTACGTCTCTGTCTGTCTGTGAGCTGTGCGACGCAGCTTGCTAGGCCCGGTTGCCATGGCGACGCGCTGGCGGCTCCTCTCTGATGTCGCTCAGTTTCATTGGAAACTGATGAAAAGTCCCGGGAAAGTGAGCGTTATAAGTGATACGACTACATTTATAGGTGAAAGACTGTCATTACTATCGACATCGCAATTCAAGACACCAATATCGAATATCGCACTTGTTTCCAACATCGTGGCAAGTCACCTGGTCAGCCGTTAAGGGTAAGATAAGCACGTCCGTCCGTGTGAATTTGGCTCAAATCCGTAAAGCGTGGCCCAGAAGCTGAATCGAAGAATCCAGCGACATGCTGATAGATGGAGACAGTTATGTGTTCTATGCAAGAGTGTGCATGTGTGGGAGATGGAGTCCCATAGTGGTGTAATGACACCCCAAGGGAAAGGGCGAGAGAGAGAGAGAGAGAGAGAGACCAGGGGCTGAGACTCCCCTCAGACTCCCTCTGTCAAGACGGCGGAGGTGGAGAAGAGGATGGCGGCGACAGCTGTCTGCTCCTCGGGACAGTAATTGGTTGGCTGAAAGGACCGACGTACACACATGCACGGTCACACGTGCGCACCTGAGGCCAAAAAACCCCTCTTCCCCAAAATTGACAATGGCACTCCAGGATGGTCATTAGCCACATCCCACCTGGCACAAGCTCTCTGCCACCCAAGCACTTGCACCAGTAAAGGGTCTTCCCACAGGGGTGAGGCGGGCTTATGCACTGTGACACCTCCAGTCACATCTCAGTAAACAAGCTCTTGGACCTCGCACGCCAAAAAAAAAAAAAAAAAAAACCCTCACAGCTGGAGTGACAGCTCCAAATCACTCATGACAGCTTGACTGACAGGCCGGTATGGGCACAGGGAGGGATGGAAATATGAAAAATAATAAGCTGTATATAATCCAGGCAGAGTGAAGGGGTTGTGAGGCAGGTGGTGTCGTTTAGAAAAGGGAAGTGAGTGAGAGTGGCTTATCCACGTAGAGGCTTTGAGTCGCACTTTTATTCACACTAAAGAGGGGAAAAAACACCACAGATCATACATTTAGAATGTATTTCTGGGAGATTTTACTCTTGCAGAGAATTCATTCAAATGTATATTTAAGTGTATACATTTGTTCTTAACAATAGTGCTCAAGGCTGCAGTATAAAGGCTACTTAGACTCCCGTGTTGGTCTCTGTGTTGTCTTGAAATTTTAAGCATCTATTTTATAGGGTATTGTTGACCATTGACTCTGGTCTATACACATATTACTTACTTACGAAGGGACTACCTTAACAAGTCAAGTGTTTTACTGAAACATATTGAACGTAGATCAATATACATTTTGGGGAAGTTTTTAGCATCAAAAGCAATTTAAAAGAAGATAATTGTTTATAATGAAAGATTATGGCATTAAAAACAATTTAAAAATGCAATTTTTTTGTCTATAAATAAACAAAAGTGTCATTAGTTTATGTGATTGTTATTAATGTATCTTTTTTGTTCTTACCAGTCATTTAAGACTACATTTTAAATAGTATTTTTTACATTTTAGGATTACTGGTTTTTATTTCTAAAGTGTGAGGGATATAAATGTTGTAATGTTGCCAGTTCATTGTCACGTAAACCTACTGACAGTTGCGCTAGTGGCTACAATCGAATGTTTAAAAGTGACTAAAAGTCATTATTTTTTCCTTTTACCTCTGCTTTTTTTTTTTATACTTCCATCCTGGCCAGGTTGCTCTTGTAAAAGAGATTTTAATCTCAATGAGACTAACCTGGATAAATAAAATAAAAATAAGTCTTCTCATTAAACTGCAAGAGGGAAACTCATGGCGCGGGGACCAAATCCTGCCAAGTTTGTATTTAAGGGGCCTGCAATAAGTTTAAAAATATATAGTTGGGTCAAAAAAACGGATTAAATACTACTGTACAGTGTACAAAAAACACCATTCACCCCATTGTTTTTAGCATGCTTTCATGTTTATGCCCATCATTTTGTGTCAAACCTACCTAAAAAGGTTGTTCACCTCACAAGCTATGTCTAACGTATTGGTCCCTTGAGACCCTTGCTTAGGGCTTTCACATTCTGTTCCGACTCTTGTTTAGACAAGTCAATGGCCCCTTGTCGGATTGACCCCTGCACTAGACTAACTGCACCACAGACACCAAAATATTCCAATATCTGGACTGATTTAAAGTAAAATTTTAAAAATGTTCCACAGTGAACTAGACTAGCTTGAAGAACACAACCACTGAATACAATCAGAATTGTCTTCCCTGTCAAGTTCAGAAGATAATTTTAGCGCAGAAAACATTTAATAATTCATAAAGTGCAGAAATGCAAATATCCTTTCTCTCGCTATAACTTCTGGATTTGCTGTCAGATGTCACAGCTTCTGCTTTGAGAGCTAAAAATAATCATTACTGCCGCTATCATAACATCGCAATATCAAACATATCAATCATTATTTTTTCCTTCTTTTGACCTGATATTGCATTTTTTATAAGCCCTTTATTGGGCAAAGTCACATCAGTCAAACCTTAGATATCAAATTAGAAAAAAAGGGGGCTCTTGTCGTGGATAAAGCAGGTGTGTGAAGGGAAAGAAGGGAAACATGGGTTAAAATGTGAGAAGAGGAGGAGGGAAATTCAATATATTTTTAATCTTGCGGATGTAATCAGATTATACGTCTGCCAGGAGCGACGTATTTCATAAGGAATAACCAGTTTCAGGGAGGGAAAGGGGAAGCGATGTGGCAAGGAGGCGCGGCAAAGACAGGCACTTTGGCCGCCCGATCTACATCGACACTGACAGATTCTAATAAATGCACTGGGAGGCGCCCGGAGAAACACAATGCCGTGTAATCATTTTATCATGACAAACCGGAATTCCAATGCTGTCCCATGTGAGCCCAGCCGGGGGAAAATTGAATTAACTGTGAATTGCTCATGCTTGGGGAATGGAGAAGAAGGGGAAAAAAGGAGGAAGAGCACTGATGGAGAATAAAGTAGAAAGAGGTGTAGAATGAAGCGTTGGTTTGGGGCGGGGAAGGGAAGGGGGGAGCTTTAGTTTTGGCAGGATCGCCAGGGCCTCTCAGGGACGAGGCAGTTTGACAGACCGGCTCTGGTTTCGGCAGCTGCAAGCTAACGATGCTAACTTAGAGATACAATTCTATTGCACTCGATCCCTACGCAGCAGAAACGACATTACACACTTATTAACCGACATGCAGGGATGCTCGAGAAGCTGAGAGACATCTGTGTGAGACTTTCAAACAGATCTGCTGTCACATAATATGATATACAAAGGGCTTAGTTTGGAATCAAAACTGAATTTGGGGGAGAAGTGGCCCTGTGGTAGATGATTACCAGTCCCCGTATGTCCAATATGGATGTCATCTGGTGCTCAATTTTCAAGCATAAGTTTTGTAATGGAAGGTAATTTGCTAAACTAACATAAATTGGTTGACAGGCAAACCAAGATGGACGCCCGCTGTGGCAATTTCAGTAAAAGCAACTCAATTCTGACACCAATTCCCACTCAGACAATAAGTTATTAAAGTGCTTCTTTGAATCACCAGAAAGCAGAAACAAAGACAAACCGCCTGTAGGGTCGTAATACATTTGACACATTTTTATAGAGCTAATGAAATGGACCCAGACACATCTGCGTCTTCAACGAACACTTCAGTGTCTGCATTTGATTCCCTGTCATATACAAATAAGTACCGGTGAACCTCGAACACAAGTCTCTTTATCCGGTTCCTTGAAACAAAACAACCACAGCAATCTCAAGTAATATCAAGATCCAACTTCAGAGATTCTTTCTTTGATCCAAAGACCTCAGAGCCTGAGCTGAGGTGTAAGGCTGGATCAGATCACTGATATAAAGAGGAGTCTGACCATGAATAGATCTGAAAGTAAGAACCAGAATTTTAAAATTGAAATCCTGAAAAGAAAACTGGCAGCCAGTGAAGAGTTTTAAGGATCGGGGAAATGTGAGTTCTTCTACAAGAAGGGGTCAGACATCTTGCTGCCGAGTTCTGTATCAACTGCAGGTGAGACAGCTCCTTATTTTCATAAGAAGTTCACATTAAAATAAAAGGGTCCTTTAAAATGGGAAATGTAAACTTTAATGTCTTGGCAAGATTGCTTCAGCGTTAACTCTGGGTTATTGGTATCACAAAAATGGCGCCTATCTTATCAGGAGAACACTTTGGTTACTTAGTGTGAGCGGCTAAACTGCTCTGGAACAGAAGGTAAATCTGGTCCGACCAAGCTTCTATAAAACCATCGCCCACTATATTCACCTTGTAAACTCCAAAAGAAATAACCTCATGGTACACTCTATATTAGGTACTAGTTCTCACCACACAGACTCATTTAGCTCGTCCTAATATTGGTGACGTTTATTGTTCGTGCGACCAACAAGGCCACTGACTGTCAAACAGACATCTACCTTTTCTCAAGGATTAGATCGCAAAGAATGAGATAAACATTGTAATTTATTTGTAGATATTTGAGTTTGACAGTTTCCTGATTCACAAAGTGTGACCTTTGGTACAATGAGCCATTGAAAAGAAAGTCCAAACAGTCCACCATGTTTTCTTATCTTATTCAAGTGCGTTCTTCACAAGGAAAGTCAGGAGCTCTTTACACATCTTCATGAGGGATATATGACAAAATTCTGCAGCGAGAATTCTGACCTGCTCTAGAAGAAGAACTCACATTTTCCCGATCCTGTAATTTCTTCACTGGCTGCCAGTTTCTTTCAGGATCAATGTTAAAATTCTGGTTCTTACTTTCAGATCTATTCATGGTCAGGCTCCTTCATTACATCAGTGATCTGATCCAGCCTTACACCCCAGCTTCGGTTCTGAGGTCTGTGGATCAGAATCGGCTGATGGTTATTTTGCACATGGTTCAGGACCAGAGGAGAGAAATCCTTCCAGTCTGTTGCTCCTAAGCTTTGGAACAATCTTCCTCTCCCTCCGTGTTCGATGGATCTACTGACTCCTTCAAAAAACATCTTAAGACCTTTTTATTTGTTCAGGCTTTTTCCTTATTTTGTGTTTGTTTTGGCCATTAAGAGTTTTATATTCGTATGTATCCTTAACTGTGTATTGCTTTGGATTGTTCAAGCGCTTTGTTACCCTGATCTACAAAGGCATTTTGCAAAAAACTAGTACTTACTTACTTATAAGAAATACGGGCCCATATTGTGCAAAACTACTGAATTTGAGAGTTCGAGACCAACATATTTTTTTAAAGAAATACACCGTTAAATTATCGCAAACAACAGTCTGTGGTCAATGTATATGTTAATGCTCTGAAGTACGATAACACTGCACCCAAAAGGTTGTTTAAAGTTCACCGCTTTTCTCCCCTTTAAATCCCTCTTGAGGTATTTGGCTCACTCCACAACTGAAGTTAAATATCATATAAACAGAGAGCGACGGAAATGTGCGCGGCTGCAGCCTGTGACTTTAGATTAGGGCCTGTTGGGGTTCTGGGGTCGCTACAGATACAACCCAGATGCTCGAGCTACGCAGCAGTGCATCGCTGTGGAAACAGGAAGTGTCGACTGCTGAGAGATAAAGGGCTTGATTCTTCCCCCTGCTGAACACATCTCAGAGAAAAAGGCAAGAATATGGAAAGAGGAAGGGGGGATGTTACCCCACACACACTGAAATAGACTTTGCGGAAGAAAAAAAAAAACGTCTTCCTCTAATCCTTGGAAAAGGCGCAGCAGCGTTTCTCTTTTTCTAACCCCGTCGCTGTCACTCTTTGGCTCCTTAATCATTAATATCACAGGGTTGACATCGGCCAATGAGGATGAAGCAGGGATTTGCATAATCAGGTCCACTTGGTTCTACGAGAACCCCTCTCCAGACCCGGTGAGTGTCTCCCCTCATTTGAGATGTAGGCGTCGGCATTCGCCGTCGGCCACGTACAAGGAGGGAACAAAACAAATGACAATCAGACAAGAGCTGCTTTCATAGGTTTTGTTCGAAAGTGGAGAGCTGCCCCTGAACAAAAACACTTGTGTCGCTGACATTCACATTATTGAAATCTAAATGTCAAGTGAATGAGAGTGCTTTTTTTTTTTTTTTTTAGGAAAGTTCGTGAAAGTTAAAGTCTCTTCATGGTTGATTGGACCAGAAACCAAATAAAATAGACCATGTTCTTTAGAGACAGAATTAGTCACATTTTGTGCCTTTCAAAAAGATAAGTTTTTGTTTTTTGGTGTGAATAAAACACTCTTCTTAAGTGGATTTTCTTTTTAGAGAAAACTAATCTAATTTAACTACAGAGTTGAATTGTAGTTCAGACGAAGAGGAGGCTCTAATGACTATTTTATACAGTGGGTTTTTAAGTCGTCTTGTGCTCTCTCCTTTCATTTTTCACATTCTTTTTACCGTTTTTTCTCTCCTCATGACCAAACTACCTCTTCTTCGGTACCTTCTCTACAAACTCCATCTTAACTTATATTTCTTCATAAAATTGAAAATCGAAATCCTAACAACTAGTAGAGTAAAATATTTGATTATATATATAGTAAATGGATTTAAAGATATTATCAATATGTGATAAATTATGTATACGATAGGTCTTTTACAAATCCTATAATTTACTTCTACAGTTTTTTGTACTTTGATCTGAACAATATGGTGAAGCTCTATCATAAGAAAATACACGACAAGTGTGAAAAAACAAGTGTGTACCGACTAAATTTTGTTCCTACTTACGACGAATAAGTGATGGGTTTATGAGGCCTCATGAAACTTATGAAACTCAGTATGAGAATAATGCCAGGTCAATAGTTCAAACTAAATCTGGTTACGCTCATGTTAGCATCTACTAACTAACACAAGAGACAGTATATCTTCCTGATCACCGCAAATATTCAAGTTTTTTTTACATTGAACCTAATTTAAAACCATGTTTTGTAGGTAATCCAAGTTTAAAGTGATAGTTCACCCAAAATTCACTCTATTTCTACTTGCCCTCATGTCGACTAAGGGTTGGGATTAATTGCAAGTAATTCGTCTTCATCGTCCAAAAATTCAAACTTAATGACATTAAAACATTGTGCTCGTCTGTAACGTCTATCTTGTATTGAAGCGTCGGCGAGAATAATCGTTGGACAAACTTAAAAAGTCTAAATTTTAAGGTTTGTTTTTATTGGACGCTGTTAGACCAACAACCTACACAGACAGGAAGTACCGTTGGTATATATATCGCAAATGTTTATGGTCTACTGTCTGAACTGGACTATCATGCGATCACTCACAGATCTCCACTTTTTCTACAGAGCCCGCACTGTTCTCTGCACCTACCTGGATTACAGTCAACCTTTGTGTATTATGTTATTTTGTCGATTCATGATTGATTAAAACGTATCTCTATGAGAAATGATGAGGAGCTTTGTCATCTATTAGAGGCTTTTACTAGAACCACTTAAGCTTATGAAGGAAAAACATGTTGCATAGAACACCACAAGACTTAAAAGTTTACAAATTCACTCATTAAAAACAACTTTGTACTCCTCTGTGGTTGTGGAAATGAGCGATGAATGCCTGTTACCGACTCAAGCAAGAATCATGTCAGAGAAAACAGGTAATATTTCCTTTTTTTTTCCAAGAAACGTGCCTCTGTTACCCGAAATCCCTTCCAACTTTTTAAAAGATCTGCTGCGACCAGAGTACACTCGGTTCTCACACATTTAAGTTAAGCATTGAAAGTGTTACTTGAAAAAAAAAAACACATTCTCTGAAGATCTACCGACAAGAGTTTGGAGATCAACAAAGGGATGTTTTAAAGTAGACAAATCATCAGTGGAGTTTTTCTTATAGACCAAAGTGTATTCTCAGTGGTGAACACGAACTACAAAGAATGACATTCCTGCGACAGGTGATCAAAAGTTTACCTTCTGATGCTGCTTACATGCTTTTAAACTTTCTTTTCTGGGAGACATTAAAGGAGCACAAATATAGTACATATCCCAAAATAATTGCCTTCCTCTGTTCACAGTCTGTTTGAAGTAAAAAAAAAAGAAAGAGAGGGCCTTAGAAACTCCTGGGAGTTGGATCATGAAGGAAAAACAAAGCTGGGGGAAAATCCAAAAATAAAGTCCTTTTTAAAGTGTCTTCGAAGTGCTAGAACAAAGTAAGTGAATAAGAAATCGTAAGATCACATTAAATTGTATTAATTTGAATGACTTAACAGTGAAAACTGATAGTATTGAAGTCGAGGTAGCTATAATCCATCTTTTCCTTTTCTACTTTTCTCTAAAATACTACTACAAAAAAATACAATTCCATGATATTATGGTAGTTAATTTGAGTTAAGTGCCCAAACAGGTGCGAGATACTGTTGAAGAATTTCAGCAGGGGCCCCATTAAACCAGAATTATTGTAGTACTTGCCAAAAGAACTTTGATCAAAAATACTACTAATAAGGGCTGGGCTATATGGCCTACAAACAAAAACAGGAAATATCCGATACATAAAAAATAAGGAAAAGCAATTCATGATTTTTCTCTGATTTATTTTTGTTGTTTCTACATTTATCTGAACAAAATAGTGAATATGAATAAGAGATAACTCAAAATAAGCTATGTTGTTATTTTCATCAAAAACTTAAATTGAACACTAATTTCCCTGGTGGAATAAAGTTACCAGCTGTTCTGTTATTTTAAAAACCAAGAATATGTAGTTAAATTCACATTGAAAGCCGACCTTCACAAAGAATTATCCCACTACTGAATCTAGCAAAACAAATACAAAACAATGCCATTTTCTTCAAGTGCACTCCATCTTAATTAAAGAAAAAAAATTATGTTTTTATGAACTTGTTATTTCTCTTCAAATCTCACCAAATAGTAGTTGGCAATCCGGAGTTCAAAATATTACATTTAATAATGTACTACTACAGTTATTGTACTTTGATTAAAACAATATGGTCAAGCTCGATCTTAAAAATACACCACAAGTGTGAAAGAACTAGTGTATATAGTGACCCTCATCAGTATGTAAGTGATGAGGCTTCATGAAACAGTTGATGAGGTATCATGATACAGTGTCTTTATTTTGAAAGACCACTAGATGTCAGTTTGTAAATGATGCCAGGTTTTATTGAATTAGTAGATCAGAATCAAATATTATAAAACAGAGAGTGACTTCTAGTGGTCTTTCAAAATGAAGACACTGTATCATGATACCTCATTGACTGTTTCATGAAGCCTCATCAACACATCATAAAACTGTACTATATTCTCATGCTGTTAACATTTTCTAAAGTTTAGCAACACCTTGGTAACCGTGCATCACCTTCATTAATCACGACGCACCATCTCAAACTGTTATCAGTGAGGTAAGAGCTCCGTGGACTAGTGCCTGAATGTGTTCGCCTCATCACAATGTTTAGTTTCTCGCCATGGAAACGGCACCGACATCATTCTTCGTGAGAACATGCCTGAAAAAATTAGGATACGCGAAGTCCAGTGTTTTTCTTTTTTTAAAGCGGTTATGTAAGTTCATAGCCGAGCCGACTGTTGGAACATGAGATTCCCATTAGGCTTGATCACATCTTGTTTCACTTCATCCTGGTTCAGCTGTTGTGTGACACAGAGAGGAGCGTTGAAGTGTGGCTGAACGACTTTGAAATAAACAGGAGAAGATGTTTTTTTCCTCTTGACTATTTCTTTAGAAATGTCTTGGTCAAAAAGTAGATTAAAAAAAAATGATCTCAATAATTTAGTTGTACCTACTAAACTGAGCTATATTCAAAAGTCTCTACATCAGCCAACAAACATATTATTCTCTGTGTTGAGTTTTAAAAAGACTTAGATTCTCATTTCATACACGTCTGAGTGCTTTAGAAAGTTTAAAGGCAACCATAGCCCGTAAGGGTCCTTTAAACATGACTGAGAATGATTTATAGGTTTGCTCTGGGCTGAAACCCAACAGTAGGCTATGGATTTATCCTGCTCTTTTTATGGGATGTGAACACATGACATGTCGTACCTTGAACGGTGTAATGAAAAAAGAAAGTACATACAGTTCAAACATTTACTATGAGCCACTTGGTTAAGGTTCAGTAGATGGTTTGTACTCGGTACTCTGAATTAATTTGTCATACAAACGTTTATGTAGCAATTTAAATATGGTGTGTGCAACTTAAGGGATAGTTTTGAGTGTTTAACAGGGTTGTAGCTAGTAGTAAAAATGCAAAAATGCTTTGAATTTACTGCATTCTTTGTTGATCTTCCATACAAGATTCCCATTCTGGGCTTGTCCTGATGTCCAAGCCAAGTTTAAAGAGTGAGATGCCAAAGAGTGAGTCCATATTGCTGCTCACAGTAGGTTTCGGCCAAGGCGGACGCGGTTGTTGTTATTTCATTTAGCTGACTCATCAAGAACACTCATGGATAAAACAATTAGAGGACTTTTGTTTTCTTTAATTTCATGTTTCTTTAATGTCTGGTATCACTGAGATGTACGTTTGTTTGGACAGCTATAATGATAAGTAGATAATTTCCCACAAGAGTTAAATTCCAGAGCTTTTATTAACAATTTTGGATTTTTTGAACGTTATCAAGTTATTACTTTATAAAGTTCCCCGTATGAAATCTGGGCGAACTAGAAGTTACGAGAGCGATAATGGCTTCACTCCTCCCTCAGCCAGCTGTTATCACGCCCCGCTTTGTTTATGCAATGAGTCCCTTGGAGTTGGAGACTTACGGGATTGAGTATGCGTGGTGACAACCCTCCATGCTTGACCAGTACCAGCAGAGTGGGTGGATTGTGGACAATAAAGATTTTAATCTCCAAAAAAACTTAATTAAAAGACAAACTGACACATACTGAGGAGTACAACTCAAAACATTGTTTTTTTGTAATAACAAAACTGAATTTAAATGATAGGAAATCTTTTTTATTTATTGCTTTACTTTTATGTTCCAAATTTGGAAAGATGTATTGTTGCGTTTAGAATAAAAATGAATGTTTTCTATCGGTTTTGTTTGTATTAAGAGATACTTGAGTTTGTCAGTATATCCAACGATCCTGTGAACCAATAAATGATCTTGTATATACATCTACATATAGGCCATTCTAACAACAATGAAATGGTTGAAAATAATTCAGTTGATATCCACAAAGACCAGGCGAACTGTGCAGTGTCTAGGCTTACTTTCCAGCTACTCCAGAAGCGAGAGCAGGTGCGGATTGGTCCTCCGATCTAATATCTATTCAGTTTGTCTAGCTAGCATTGACATTTTAATTTCTCTTAGCCTGCAAAATACAACCATTTATTTTCATTTTGCAGTTATGTAACCATGTTCAATTATGAACTACTGTACTGTCAAAGGGTTTGCTTACTTCCTGTTAACTGTGTTTTTTATTGACCGTTATCGCAGCACGAGTAGCTCACGGAGCAGCTCGGCAATAGTTACTCATCATTTCTTAGACATACTGTACCCTCTCTGCATGTCACGCTACGACACCCGAGTGGATCGACATGACAGATTAACCCCAAAAGACGGTTGGAGTCTACACAGCTTGGCAGTCTGTTCCTCTTCTCCTCAGATAGAGGATCAAACAAGGGGAGTGTGGAACAGCACCTCCGAGATGTCATCCATCAAGTTCACACGGAAAGACCCTGGAGGGGCCACGTCTGATATCACAGGGAAACAATAAAAAGAAAAGTCTATTTCCACTGCGATTCAATCAAATAAGTGCCGGGTATATCTTGGATCTGGTACGGCTGGGAATCTCGAGAAGCTCCATAAGATGCCGAAAATAATCTTAAAATCTGGGTTAAATAAGTTGCCGGACAGTCTTTTAACGCATGCATTACCTGCCGCGGAGGAGAGACGTTCAGGCTCTGGACACTGGAGTATAAAAATGTCGCTATCTAATCTAACAGTCAATACAACAGTCCAGCAGTTTATCATAAAACACATCAAAATGTAAAAAGGAAGCCGCTTTTCATCAAAATGTACTCGGAGTGGCAATTTTGACTTTTCACACTTTCTTGCCTTTAATCCTGCTCTGCCTCCTGAGGCGTAGCAGTGGGGGCATGATCCACCTCCCACCCACCCACCACCACTCTCACCCCAGACCCACACCTCAACCACCTACTCCGAGTAGAACACCTTTATACGGGGGAGTTAACATGATTCTAGAAATGCATTGGGTGAGGTCGGAGAAATGGATTTTCACAGTAGGAGAGTGCGATCATTTATCATAGATTACATTTCACTATAGTTTTGTGCAAAATGTTTTTTTTCCACCGACTTTGACACTATACGGTTTGGGAAGGACATGTATAGAATATTTTGAGAGTTGTAATACAGTTCAAATTTCATGCTAACAATAATAACTACTTTATTAAAGGGACATTAGAAAAACGTATGTTCATTTTATTGTAGCAACTGGAGCTTGAAATGGCAGTAAAAACAAACTTTAAAAAACATCCACATACCTCAAACAGTCTATATTTTAAGCTTGTTTGCAGCAGTTGTTTAAAGTATAACATGCTACACAAACAGGAAGTACTCAGGGTAAACATTGCAAGTACTTCTGCTCTAAGGTCTAGTGGAAGCGTTTTTTTCTATCACTCTGAAAAGAAATAGATTACTCTGGAAATAATCCAAACCCCTAAGTCGACATGAGGGTGAGTAGAAAATAAAACTCACATTTTGAGTGAAATATCACTTCAATTTTGGACTGAAATCTGAGTTTGAATAACTGACTAAGAAGCAAAAAAGCTTTTTTATTCACCCATTATTTTGTAAATCATGTCTCCTGGAAATATAAACCCAGACGGGCAAAGTGGTTCTCAAGTTGTCTGGTAGGAATATAGCTGTGTAGGTGTCAAAAATACTCTTTAATGCAATTTTTCTTTACCACTCTGCTCTTTAGAAATGGAATATCGTGAAAATAGATACTGGCCATGTGAACCAAAGGTTATTTTACTTCCTTCCCAATAAGAACTGCCAATTCCATCTTTGTGGATTTAGCTGGAATAGAAGTTAATGATAATGAATGGTTTGGTTATTTAGCATTTTTTCTTTGGTATTACTTCAGGAATCGTCTCATTTCTGTGGATAAATATTTTACTAATACACCTGGAGATCTCCTTCAGTACAAGGGATGACAAAGTGCAAATATAAAGAGAATAGATCTAAGGAAATAACGCAAAGAAAAGGTTACAAAGATTAACATCATCCTTTCACTCCACTCCTGCCCCCAAATTTAGAAAAGGACATATGCAATAGCGATCCCCATGTTATTGTCTAGCATTAGTCCTAGATACTGTGATGCTATACCTGTTTACTGCTGTGTTATTTCGGCTTCTCTGGAGGTAAAGGCTCGGTTATCCATGAGATTTTAAAATGTTGTTGCTCTGCGTCAAGAAAATCCATCTATGAAAGAATGGGCATCAAGAATAAAGAAGTCTATCTGCTGAGGTATTGTCCGAGATGAGACGCCATGGACTACCCCGAACATGATCCTAAGATCTTTGCCACGTTTTCCTCTCCTTCTTTAGGCCGATTCCTGCGTCAGCCATCCTTTGATACGAGAAGAAACAAGATGGAATCGATGGTATCCATCCCATCCATAATCATAGCCCTCACAGCTTGACCTCTCCTCAGTTCAATGACAACAGCATTCGTATCAATAAGCCTAATGATGTTGAAGACGATTGTCAAAACATAAAAAAACACTCCAGTGTTCAACACAGCATCACTACTTCTCTCAGCTTCACAAGCCTCTCCATACCGGAGAGCTTAACTCCCCCCACTGGGCCTCTGGGCGACGCATCAAGCTACCATTTGCATACATCTGCATATTTCCCATTAGACTCCACTTGTTGCCTTTTCATGGAAAACTCTGAAATGGTGATGATCACCATGAATGGTAATTGTCCCATCCTTCCCAATTCCCTTCTTTTTTCTCCCAGAAAAATCCCCTCTTTTTATACATTTTTTTTACACCTCTTGCTCTACCCTTTGTGTGCAGTCTTTTTCGGGCGTGATCAGAGTGCGGTATGGCGGCGTGATCTGTGGTCAAAGCGGGAGGGCTTCCAGTCAGATCAGTGGCGATCACTACAGTAAAACCATCTGGGACCAGAAGCTGGCCTCCAGCCATAGAGAATAGAATAACAATATGGGAGGAATTCACAGCACAATGACCACGACTGAACCAGACTAATTCAATTACGATGTGATCAACTATTCAATTAGGTCCATTCAAGCTCCAGAGCTCAAGAGATATAGATTGATGCAAATCAGATGAGTAAGCATTCGTCGAGGAGGAAGTGTAGCGTCACAGGAGACTGAATGAACAGAAGGATTTATTATATGGATAATCAGAATCAATGTGGTTTAGATATGAACTTAACAATGGATTCCTTAACCCTTGTGTCTTCTCTGGGTCAAGGTGACTGACCTCCCTGGCTTCCAGATATACATATGCAGTGGCAGAGTTTGTTCACCTTGTTGACCGAGAAACGACACCATGGACGCCACAAGCACATTTGTTATCGGCCTCTGGGTCACCTTGACCCAGAGCTAACATAAGGGTTAACAGTTCCAGTTACTATATCTGTTGGCTTTCTTGTATTCTTGAATTTCCCCGAAGAATCAAGGTTAGCATCAAATAAAAATCATAGTCCAATATATCTTCACCTTTCAATCAATAAAGAACATAATTTGAAGTATAATATTTGAAAAAAAGACCCAATAATTGCTCCCATGTTTAACTAACTGTATTTGTGTTGAAACTCTATTTGTGTTTAGTCTAAACAGTTCATCTCAGAAGAAACTGGAGACTGAAAAAGTGAAAGACTGGAAAAAGGTAAGATTTGAACACAAACTACAATTTAAAAATCTGTTATCCCTTATTATTTTTAGAATATAAAACGTAATTGCCAGAGTTGTAAACACAACACAGGAATTAAATACAAATATTTCAAATATTATTTAATTCAATAAAATTCATGATCTGGAGAGCAGAAGGGTAAAAACAGTAGATTTTAGAAGAAATGTTTTTCTAAAACTACTCTACTTACTGGAAAATGTAACGTTAAATGTAATTATTAATTTTCTGTACTCTTCAGGAAAAAGTAAGTTGCAATTTAGTTTGAGGTAAGCAACCCACTCTGGAAAGAATAAAGGAATAAAAGAATAAAAGAAAGGGCCATTGTAAGTACTTAAAAAAATGTATCAACACAGGTTGCGGACATACATTTTATCATTGAAATACTTACATTTTCAATCGGTTTCAAGTCTACTTTAATGACAAAACTCTAAATAGTGGTTTCCAACGGTTGGGTCCGCACTTTAACTAAATAAATAGAATATCCAGACGGCACTAGAGACCAATAGATCAAACAAGACGCCCCCAATAGTAGCTTCTAAATTGATAAGTATGTAGCAAATCATAGCCTTTTATTCTGAGAATTTTAAATTATATAATGTTGTGATAGCGGTTTGAGATATTTTTAAATGAATAGATGAATGGAAAACACACTTTTTTTCTGCGCAAAAAAATAAATAAGAGTACCCGCTTAATTGAAAAAAAAAAAAAAGTTTAATGCATATTTGATATGTAAGCTTTCCTTCCATACCACTCAAACCTAAATCCAATGACATGATCTTCACGTCGCGGAAAACGCACTAATGAAGATGAAGTAAGCCTGATTAAAATGTCTTATCACCACCGCTATCAGAAAAAAAAAAAAAAAAGTGCATTCGTTGACTGACATTTACCATAAAAGCATCACCTTCATGCCGCCGCATAATTTACGACGGGGGGTTCCAATCAAGCATCGTCTCCTCTCATGAATTTAAAGGGAAAAACCTTGAGCATTTAAATGCACATTTAATTGGGTTGGTTCTGGAAGCGTCGTTAAGTAAGAGCTGGGAAATATATTTCTTAATGCGACTTAGTGATGCCCGGCAAATCAAACATCATCAAGTGAATTAATGAGGGCGAGCGGAAAGCACATTAAGACGGGAGCCGACGCTTCTCTTCATAAACAAATACATATCTCTCAACTAGACGACAGGGATGGAGGGATAAGATGCCATAAACAGGATCATCAATAGCGGGAGAAGCATTGTGTGCTACTTTAACAAACACACAAACCACGTCTTCTTAAATGTTTTTAGAAGGAAGACAGCTGTTTCTTCACGAAAATTAGTGACACGCTGACAGATTGAGCTATAGGGGTTCATGGGAAAAGAAAAGGAAGTAGAAATACGAGACCTTCCTGGTTATTAAGCGGCGTCCTGTGAGGGCAGTCGTCCTGTCGTTAAGTACACTTTCAATTATTAACGCGGCGTCTGCTTTTCATCTGCTGGCATGCCGATGCCGATACAGTTACGGCACCTCTTGAAAGAAAAAAAAGAAAAACCTGCAGTAATGAGCCGTTATCACAGAAAAACCCAGAGAAAGGACAGGTCAGCCACGTCCCCCGTAGGTAGAGTTGTAGATTATGATAAGAAAATATTATAAGAAAATAACTCTATTAAAAAAGATAAGTAAATGCTTTTTGCACAATGTGAATCCGAATGGGCTCTGGGGAGAGCTGAAGATATGCTATAACAAGCGACACAACTTCCAATTAGGAGATTCATCCTCGACTGTCAGGTGCTCGTCAGGCTTCAGTAATAAAGCGAAGCACATAAGAAGAGGGATTTACAGTGCTTGGGATTTATCTTCTGGCAATCAGGGAGAAGCAGCGAGATTTAGGGTGTCACTCTGTTGTGAAAGAGACAGTCCATATGGTACAACAAAAAAAAAAGAGTTGAAAGACTGCCAAAATATTCCACTTTAATAGACGTTACTATGTTTACGTCAAAAGTGCTGACTCGATACTCAATGAATGTAGGAAGGAGCTCTTAATATAGTTAGAATTAATCCTCTGGCATCAATGTACTTACTATTAACAGAAAGTAAATGTTCAGACTATTTCCTAGCTTAATCCAAGTTTTGGGGGGTATAAAAAGCCAAAAATATGAGTTTTTAATGCTGTTTATTAATGTGTGACACTTAATTTCAAATTCATTTAACAATTAATACATCCATTTTTACTAAGGTTGTTGTTGTTTTTACCAGCAGTGCATGGTGAAACAGTAAATGAGGTATCATGATACAGTGTCTTAATTCCAAACGACCACTAGATGTCACCCTCTGCTTTATTATCTTTGGTTCTGATCTACTTATTCAAACTTGGCATCATCAAACTGAGAGTGACGTCAAGTGGCCCTTTAAAATGAAGACACATGTATCACGAATCACGAGAATTAGTAAAACCATTACGACATACCAGTGATTGGCTGACAAGGCTTCATGAAACAGTATCCTATTCTTTGTAGATAAGTAGGTGGCGCCATGGGTTTAAAAAAATGACGTGACAATTCAATAGAATACCTCTTTAAAGCATTACTTTAGAATACAGATTGCCTTTCAAGGGGGATCTGGGATAGTGATTCATGAAACTTCATCATCATTGTGGGTCGATGAGGCTTCATGAAACAGTTGATGAGGCATCATGATACAGTGTCTTTATTTAAAAAACAGAGAAAAATGGAACTCTCTGCTTTATCCTTTTTGTCTCTGATCTACTATTGTGATAAAACCTGGCATTATTTTCAAGAGTGTCATCTAGTGGCTCATCAGTTGTTTCATGAGGCTTCATGAACCCAAGACCCAAAGTTTTTCAGGTACAACTGCCACCGTTTACTGCTCCTCTCAGTAAAGTCAAGACTATAATCCGTACCCAGCAACATACCTATAAAAGCTAGACACCATGCCATCCAAAGATCCAATTTTCTCAAACTAGACTTGATTGTTTGGAACCATTTGTCTTATGTTTGTAACAACAAACCAACAAATCTTGGACTAACCCGATCTTGGACAAAACTAAATCGACTCACTGTTGAGTCCTTTTCTTCTTCTCTTCAATCTTTTGGAACAGCCAACTTGACTCGAGATTCACCATTTGACGACTCACCAAACAACTTAAAGATGCCTTTTATCGGACGCATGTGTTTAAGTCAGTGTTGGAAAAAATGACCATAGGAGCAACAGGAATTTGCTTGAAAGTCAGCGGAGACGAGAATGTTGAACTGACGGGGAGCAGGGCTTATCGACCATGGACCGGGCGTGTTTCCACTCTGGAGACGGGACGCGAAGCACTGGGGCGTGCTGACAACCCTCCTTGGGGAACCCTGTCCAATTACAGCTCAAAATGAGTACTGGGATTGGGCCGGGCCCATCAACGTGATGATGGAAGGCGGGAGGGGGGGGGGGGTTTGCCAGATAGAAAATATGGGGTCCAAGGTTATAAGTAGTACTTGAAATTAATGGGGCAGAGTGGAATGAGAATCCCACGGGTCTCCGCTAGGCCCAGTGAAGACACAAAGTTCACCCTTAAGCAGCCAATAGCGGGCAAGGGATTCCGCCAACCAAAGGACGGGATTACTCAATAAGTTTTAGAAGGTCTGAGCCGGTGGCTGATGCATCCTTTTCCGGAGTGAGAATCGTCGGTGACCCTGATGCACCGTGCAAGCTTGTATAATTGATAAAATCCGGTCGTATAACCAGGCAGAAGATTCCATTGGGGAGGAAGGAGCTGACCAATTGAAAGATTTCATCAGATTTTAATAGGGGCTAATGTTCGCCGAGCTTTTATTGGAACCACCATATTTGGACGACTTTGTACAGAGAGCCATTAGGCAGAAATGTGTTCGTCTATAAAAGAGCTCTTCTGTGTGTGATTGCCGTTTAATAGCCGGCCATACCTTCACGCTCCAGTCTCACTTTAATGTGGCAGAACACTGGGGACCGACTGACAGCGAGGAGAGAGAACCCAAGGCCTTGAAACATTTCATCCAAATTACCGTCATCTTCCAAAGCACGGCATCCGGGGGATGAGATAAAATGTTGTCATAATGTTGCCGTGGTGAAGCTCAGTGCCCTCACATTCCGTTTATAAATTGCCAGAAGATATGACACCGACTAATAAAATAAGACATTACACTCACTTAGATTACATTAAATACTCCATTGGATTCAAATTTGTCAAACCAACAGTATAGCGTTTCACCTCCGCTCCTTAGCTTTATTTTGACACTCCACAGCTTTTCAAAGGAGTTATTTTCACCATTTATCTTAGGACGAAGACATCTCAGACTTTCTACTGCGGCTTTCTAAAGACAGTAAAATCTGGAGTTCTCCATGGAGACGATGCTTGATTGGAACCCTGTCGTAAACATAATGTTAGAATTAAATATTATTCATTTCAATCGTCATTATTATCATTTATATCAGTACAGTGAATATTAGATATGGAGGATACAATATACCTCTATCTATATATATATACAGTATATAGATATATATATAGACATAAATACATATATTGAAGAAAAACTTGTATTATTGACTATTTAGTATGAAGAATACAATAATATATTATGAAAAACTAAAGTATTACAGGCACACAATAGAATCAGTAGGAAATATATATATTGAATATTAAACTTTACTGTACTGTTATTTATGTGGTTTTATATATAGTTTTATAAGTGTAAAACTTAAACAACATGATATTTTATAGTGAAAGGAAATGTTGATAATAGTGTTTGTTAAAATCTTTCTTTTTATTGTTGTTATTTTGCATT
This sequence comes from Callionymus lyra, assembly GCF_982586985.1. Taxonomy (NCBI): domain Eukaryota; kingdom Metazoa; phylum Chordata; class Actinopteri; order Syngnathiformes; family Callionymidae; genus Callionymus; species Callionymus lyra. The sequence continues at coordinate 12,920,360 of NC_141820.1, forward strand.
CAATTGGATAAAAAATAAACAAGATTAATTTGGGTAAAACAGTCATTTTGGATGTCATTAAATATGAAAATGTTCCATGAATACAAGAAAAAGAAAAAAGAAATACTCATAATGATTTGCGCTCAAATTTTCTGTTTATATAGTGATGTATCTTTACCGTTGTACTTTTTAACCTTTTTAAAAACTTTTTTCCTATTTTTCAATTTAAAACCAAAACTTAAAACTTGTACTTTGAAAATCAAAGTAAAAAAAAATGTAGCTGAGCAAAGCTGTGATATATATAGTCACATCAATAGCGCGTTAAGACGTTACCACGGCAACAGACACCAGGACTACCGTCAAAGAACAACACAAAGAAAAATAAAAATAAATAAATGCTAAAGTTGCCTTAAAAGCAACAGGGGCAGGATTTGCCGTTTCTGCCGCAGTCTTAATAATCTCACTGTGAATACATCAATGTGGGCTAATTCTCTCGTTCCAGACAGCTACAAAAAGCATGTCCCCGAACTATAAGTACAAACACTTTGTGTGAAAGTTAGACATGTTTTTCTCTGTAGGTAAGATCAGGTTAAGACTCCTTAAAGGAGTCAAAGCTCATTAACAAGTTCATGAGTCGAATCCAGGGGGTAATTTTTAAAGGTTTATACAAGTTTATCAAATACGTTTTGTTAAAACAATACAAATAAGACATTCACTTATATTCATGTTCTGCCTATGAGCTCTTATTTTAGCTTCCACGGATGCTCTTCATTTGTCTTTCTTTCCCAGCATGCACTAGCGTGGCTCTTTTGTAACACATCTTATCATCCAATCCACAAAAACCTTTTGGAACGAAAGAAAGGTTTTTCAAAAGATACTGGTTGAAGCCTCAGGAAACACCATCTTACAGTGATGTGTGGATGAGGCCTCGTGTAAAAGTTCATGAGGTATCATGACACAGTGTCTTCATTTAGAAGGACCACAACTCGGAACAAGCGATAGGTTTATGAGGCTTCATGAAACAGCTGATGAGGTACCATTACACAGTGTCGTAATATTAATTGAAGGCACTCTCTGCTTTATAATCTTTGGCTCTGATCTAATAATTCAATGAAACTGAGAGTGACATCTAGTGGTCTTTCAAAATGAAGACGCTGTATCATGATACCTCGTGAAACAGCTCATGCGGTATCATGATACAGTGTCGTAATATTAATTGATGGCAATCTCTGCTTTATAATCTTCGGCTCTGATCTAATAATTCAATGAAACTGAGAGTGACATCTAGTGGTCTTTCAAAATGAAGACGCTGTATCATGATACCTCGTGAAACAGCTCATGAGGTATCATGATACAGTGTCGTAATATTAATTGATGGCAATCTCTGCTTTATAATCTTCGGCTCTGATCTAATAATTCAATGAAACTGAGAGTGACATCTAGTGGTCTTTCAAAATGAAGACGCTGTATCATGATACCTCGTGAAACAGCTCATGAGGTATCATGATACAGTGTCGTAATATTAATTGATGGCAATCTCTGCTTTATAATCTTCGGCTCTGATCTAATAATTCAATGAAACTGAGAGTGACATCTAGTGGTCTTTCAAAATGAAGACACTGTATCATGATACCTCATCAGCTGTTTCATGAAGCTTCATTAAGTATTTTGCTTTGTAGAGTCATTCATGAATAATAAGTACATTTTTACATAATCTTTTTACTGGGAATGAACAAGAATTTTATAATTCAGTCAGAAGTGAGACACATTGAATCCAGTTAGTTTTTAATGTGTGCAAACTTTGCCCCCTTTTTTTACGCTGAAACAAAATATATCCGTATCAAATCAGGCAAGAGTGATAAAGTATATAGTACTTCAGTTGATACTATCCTCATGGACACGATGATTGTCACCCAGGAAAAAGGGAAAGTTTGAGCAAACAACCAAAGGGAACGGACTAAATAAACTTCCTGATGTATCGTTCACTTTTAACTGGACCATGTTCTGGTACTTTCCCACCACACCAAGCGCTCATGTTCTTCATGATCTTGAAGCCACATTAAAGTTTATTTTCTTTAATTCTATTGTTATGATTCTACTGTTTTCACCATTCATCTGAAGAGTCAGACCTTCTGATGTCTGCCATGTGATTGGTTGATTAGAAATGAGTGTTGCCAAGCAACTGAACAAGAGTATCTCCATGAAGTGGCCAATCGTATGTTCTTTCTTCTTCTTCTAAGATGGATCACGGAAGGTCTGCAAGTCCCTTCACGGTCAAGTACAGCGACAGAAGAACAACAATGGCTGCTTCTTATCTTGTATGGATTTTTGAAACATGCACGCACTCGGAGATGTAATGAGCAATATTTCTGAGTATTTCTTGAATCATCTCTGGTCAGAACATCCAGCAAAGGTCCGCTCGCATGAAACAGGATTGTTGTTTTTTTTGCAGATGCAGTAACACCGTGTACCTCAGTTCTTCTGTCCTACCTTGTTTCCTCATTATTTGGTCCGAATTCTGCAAGATTTGTGCATATTAAAAGAGAAAATATAGCAAAAATAATATACATTTTATTACATGCATAACAACATTTTAAACAACATGATATTTTTGGAAATTAAATCAAAAAATATATATAATTGTGTTTGTTAAAAATCTTCTTTTGATTGTTATTATTTTGCATTTAATTGTATGAAAATAAACGTCATTTTAAATTAAATTAAATATGAAAATGTACCATAAATTAAAAAAATTTAAAAAAAAAACTCATTATGATTGTTTTTTTAATTTTCTGACTTAAAAATTATGGTTTATTTCAAATTAAAAAACTTTAAATTCGATTTTTTAATTCAAATATATCACTGGTTGTATTAGAAATATTGTACAATGAGGTTTATTTATTATTATTATTTTATTTATTTTTTTATAAAAAATACAGAAATAGCATCAGTATGGGACAGTTTGATATTCAAAAATATTATATTATTATTATTTAATTATATTATAAATGTGTGTTTTTATTCTACGACAACATACTTTGACTTTGGAAATATGAGGTCCAAGTAAGTACAGTCAAATCTACTTTACTCAGTATATATAGGATTTAAGAGGGATTTGGATTGGACTTCATCTTAACTGCAACATAAATGTTTAATAAAGTGTAGATATCAAAGCAATAACAGGGTGAATGTTTCCCCTAAAGCCATGGAAATATTCAGTTACATATCCAAATATGGATTTTCCATCCAAAGAAACAGTCAACTTTTGTGGCTGTAAAACAACAGCACAATTGAGGGGGCCTCATGTTTTTTACTGCGAGTACATTAAGAGATACATAACAGTCAGTGAACCTCGGCTAGAAAACGCCGGATTATGCCTCTTTGTTTTTTTGTGTGCAGCAACAATAATGAAGCGAAAACAGCGTTTCAAACATCACTTGCATGTAGTTCTTATACTGTACAACAAATAAAAATCAATACAGCCCGCGGCTACAACCTTTTCCTTGTGCAGTTTTCCGCTGTCCGTGGCGATAAAAAAAACAAAAAAAAAAACAAAGTGAAACCAATCGGCGGCAACGACGTTATCAACTGCCAAAACATTCAAAAACATCTTTCAAAACGGCGTCTGAGCTCGGCATCGCCTCGCAGACTCGGTTTAATAACAGCTCTGCATTGCCACCTTCAGCATTCAGTGCAAAAAGGGTCTTTGGAGACACATAATCTAGGATTGTAAGAGCTTTCGAGGAGAGGCTCTTGAGTAGTCTGAGCAGCTGCCGATGATTCAGCAAGAACTCTTTCAAAAACATAACATGAACATTAAAGAGTTAGAATAAGGTCAATTACATCAGAGAGACGGGGGCCGCGGCCGGCGGAGTCCGCCGAGCGGCGAGGCGTCGGCGAGAATGGATAAGCAGGGAGAAGGTGTCGGGTCGAGTCGGCAGCAGGAACGTGATCGGATGTTGCGAGTCGGAAACGGTCTGTCAGCTGACGGAGGGGAAATGAAGCGTGCATAAAGCGGGTGACACTGATGTGCAAATGCGTTTTTTTGACCTAAAGCCACGTTTCTATAATCGTATATTAACTGTCATGTCTACCTCTTGAATAAAATCATCTTTACTCGGGATCATTCTGGACAGTATGAGAGCACGGTTTGAAATATTCATACCTGTAAAACAGAGACGTTAAAGTCCTGCAAGGGGCAAACATATTATAAGTATTACAGTTACAGCAGGAAATAATGCGGCCCGGGGGCCACATACGGCCCTAGGACTATATTATGAGGCCCTAATAAGGTCAGATTAAACCATGTGGAAAAGTACATCAGTGCCATCAATATATTGAAAGGTTGAATTCAACATGTTAAAATGACAACTTATTATTCTTTTTTTTTTAAATTGAATTCAATAGATTGTATATTGAATCGATATTTAATTATTTTTATAAATTAATAATTTAATTTAAAAATGGAATATTTTCATTTTACACATAATGTTTTATATTATAATTCCAATAATAAGAAATAAAAAAAATCTAGATTCAAATATAATTAAATAGGCTTTTAAATACAATCTTTCTGACAGATATTTATTTTATTTTGTATTTGTTATTGTAATAACTCTAAATATAATTTTAAGTTCTTCAGTTTAGGACTTGAGTTCATTTATTTCTGTGTACATTTTATGTGAATACTTCTTTCCCATCAAAATAATTTGAGTAAATGTTAAAAGTATATTTAGAAAACATTGTTAATTTTAAATAATTTTCCTTTTAACAAACTATTTGGCATGTCAATGTTTATTAATTGTCCTTTTTATACATTTTTTTAAATACTTTTGTCTCCTAAATTTTTTATACATTTTATTTTTTAAATTTAAATTAAAAATAAGTGTTTGCATCATATTGCATTTTGCAGCTCTCTTTTGGCTCGACGGCCCCTCATCACAGTCACATTATACAGTGTTATAAAGTGTATTATTGAGGTTTTAGAATTGTAAGTAAGTAAATATCTGTACTCCTTAATATACAAAAAAAAATTAAATATGTTTTAAGTTAATCTTTTATCAAATCATACTTCTAATGACAAAAAAATAGGTAAATAAATAAATAAAAATTAATCTTCATCATGTTTTTTGAGAAGTTCCCCATTTTCAGAAAGTCAAATGTGATCTGATCACTAAGATGTTTACTAAAATGTACAAATAAATAAATTAAAAATACAATTTTTTTTAAATAATGCATAAGTGATACAAGTGGATATATTTATCTCCACAATATTTATAGGCATCGATGTCTACAGTTACTTTTTTTGCATTTAAAAAAGTTCCACCGTCACAAAAGTGTTATATTAGTTGTGTTGTTGTTATTTCCAATCAAACCTCCAGTTACTAACGATTAAATATCAACTTCAGTGAACATTAAACCATCTTCTGTTGCCGAGAAGCTGTTTTAAAGGGAGCAAAAGTACGTCTTGGTGAACGTTTTAAATCACCATTGCTACTTTCAAACACGTTCAAAGAACCCAAAGCCGACACAAAACTGAACGTAAGCGACTTTTTAAGCATTAGTTAGGGATTCATGGTCTTCTACAGTCTCGCAACAATGGGGTTTTCTGGTCACTTGCAAAACACACCATGACTCAGGAAAATCTGGAACCAACTAGCTCTGCTTGTTACATCATAAACATTCCCTCTTTTTTTTTCTCTTTCTTTTTCTTTTTTTTTTGGACTCCACCTCGCAGCACATCCCTTTTTTTAATATGTGCTGGATGTTTCTAGAGTCAGACAGTTGTTTACACGCTTGCAGTCTGGGCTTTTTTTTTTGGGGGGGGGGGGGGGGGGGAAGAACTAATAAATCCAAGGAACTTGCTTGAAAATTAAGGTTAGGATTAGAGCTAAGCTAAGGAAGGGGGTTATGCATATAGTCTCCAGGAAATGATGTCGATGAATTTCCTTTTCGAACCGTGTGGGAGTGAGTTTGTACTTCTCCAGCTCCTCTAAACATCATTCACCGAACGTCCCTGCCAGTGTTTCCAGGAGTGACACAAGGAACCCCCCGTTTTCATCTGGAAGGTTAAACCGTGCATATCCAAACAGATTTTTCTTTCTCGCCCCCCCCCCCCCTCACACTCTCCTTCCGTTTTATTTATTTTTTTGTTGCATCTCCTCAGGGTCACCATCTGCATGGCAACACTCGCAGCGTGACACTTCCATAACCCACGGGGGAGGGAGCAACGGAGGAGAGACCCCACACTTCCCCTGCATTCACCAGCCGACCATAATTCATTAGCCTCCCCTTTCATCTTCCCCGTATACTTTTTTTTTTTCTTTTTTTTCCCCTCTCTTTGCACTGTGACCGATGCACGTTTCGGGGAAGATCTCTTGGTTGTTTACTGGAATGGAGCTGCTGACACTGCTGCCTTTCGACGTGCTTAAGTTGGGGAATTTTCCAAGCCAAGTTACAGTCAGAGAGACTGTTTGTGACTGTAACTTAAAAGAGGAAATAAACACGAGCTCTGGGTCAAATAGAATCTATCAGTAGGTTGTCTCGAGTACTATTTGAGTTGGATTAGTTTTACCTCAGGATTTGGAGTAAGTTATCTTTCTGTGAGACATCGGTAAATAAATTATATTTTTCTGATATTGTTTTCAAAGAAACAAGGTCAAATAATTGTTGTTGCTTAAAACAAAAGGCAGTTATTTAACACTAGTGTTGACAACCAGGTTCTTTGACAAGGAATACATACAGTCTACCTACTGATTTAGGTTTTTGGATGGTTTTAAAGTTTGTCTTTTTGGACAAAGTTGAAGATGTAGACGAGTGAACTACAGTCACTACATTAAAATGAACAAATGTTTTTGTCTATAACTCTAAAAACGAACAGATTAATCCTACCCTTATTCGACATGGGGGTAAGTAGAAATTTTAGAGAATTTTGGGTGAACTATTACTTTAAAACCTCGTAATCTAACTGTTCTTATGTAATGAAGATTACATCATATTATTACTCCAATTGGAAAAGTTTTATATTAAAACTGTTTCAATGAAGTCAGCCATACTAAGATTTCACAGATTCAACTTTGCCAATGTAGCGGTTAAGATATTGGGTTAAAAATGTGTACATGGAAGTATCACTACTAGTTCAAAAACACGTAAAGGACAGAACATATTCAAATTACAAGAAACTGCTGTGTATGACGTATTTCCTGCCGCCAGCCTCAAGTGGAAACTCTATGAACTGCAGCTTTTGTTAGTTTTGCCAATTGACTTTTTAATCCCTTATTTATCCCTTTTTATCCCTTTTTTTGTCTCCAGGTCAAGGTGACCAAAAGGCCCGAAAACAAATGTGTTTGTGGTATCCCTTGTGTTGTCTCCAGGTCACGGGGGCCCAGAGGGTCGAAAACAAATGTGTTTGTGGTATCCCTTGTGTTGTCTCCATGTCAAGGGGACCCAGAGGGTCAAAACAAATGTGTTTTTGGTATACCTTGTGTTGTCTCTAGGTCAAGGGGACCCAGAGGTTCCAAAACAAATGTGTTTGAGGTATCCCTTGTGTTGTCTCCAGGTCAAGGGGACCAAGGGGTTCGAAAACAAATGTGTTTGAGGTATCCCTTGTGTTGTCTTCAGGTCAAGTTGACCCAGAGGCTCAAAAACAAATGTGTTTATGGTATCCCTTGTTTTGTCTCTTAGGTCAAGGTGACCCAGAGGCACGAAAACAAATGTGTCTGTAGTATCCCTTGTGTTGATTCCAGGTCAATGGGACCCAGAAGCCCGGAAACAAATGTGTTATGGTATCCCTTGTGTTGATTCCAGGTCAAGGTGAACCAGAGGCTTGAAAACAAATGGGTTTGTAGTATCCCTTGTGTTGTCTCCAGGTCAAAGTGAACGCAAACAGATTTGTTTTCAGGCCTTCGGGTCACCTTGACCCTGAGATAACACAAGGGTTTAAAGAAAACAGCACCATTTGTATGTAGTAGTGGAAACTTGTGATTTAAAAGAGTCACTCTGGAAACCTAAAAACAGAAATCGTCATTTTTAAAAAGCAAACTGAAGGATGGTGAGTTCAAGTGCAGCCAGTTTTTCTCAGGATTGATGCGATAACACACAGCTGAGGGTTCGTGCCAGACTCTCCGTCATGCCTTCATGCCGTTTCTCTCCCTACAGTTCTTGCCAGGGACGAGTCGATTTATTACATTTTACTTCTTATTCCCGAAGCTTTTTTTTTTTTTTGGTTACTTTACGGATTCTTCAGAGAGAAAGCGCTTCTCGATCTCATTGAAGGAGAGCGACGGGATAAAAGATAGGGAGGTGGAGTTGTCAAAAAAAAAAAGAAAAAAAAAAAAAGAAGAAAAGACAAGTAGGAGTCTAAAAAGAAAATATGTGGACGAGAGCCGAGTCTATACTTAGCAGCGAAAAAAGATAGCCGTGTGACATTACACCTGAACGCATACTCACAGGTCTTCAAGCGATTTTATTGGACCGGCTGTCGCGCACATGACAGCAATCCCTTTGAGAATAAGACTAATATAAAGCGCGGCACTGAAATACAGCCAGAGGGAATGATTAGTGTGAGAGGGAACGACAGAACGTGAGGTTTGGTGAAGGAGAAGGCGAGAGAGATAGAGCGCCCGTGCTCCAGGTGGTGCATTATTAAACAGATTTGTCACTTTGTGCCATCGGTGTTAAGAGTGTTTGCGCGAGAGAGCGCTGGGTGGGCTAATGCATAGCGGACGCTTTTTTTTTTTCAGAGGGGGGAATATGAAAGAGAGAGAAAAAAGAGGGAGGATGAAAAGAAAACAGAAACAATCAAGTGGAGTTTTTAGTTGATTTAAAAGCAAAAAGGCTTCGCCGCTGATTAGAAGGTCACGAGAATCTCGTGGTTTTTTTTCCGGATCCGTGCGAGCGACAAGACTTGATGGGAAACGTGTCGTGCGAGCGACCGATCGTGGCAGGAGGTCAAGGGTCGCACAAACCCCCCGTGAAGATTTTTTTTTTTTTTTTTGAAAGGCTCAAGGGCTGACTTATAAAGCAGCCCTAGAAGTTTGGAGATGCACACGCCAGTCTTTGACATTTGAAGAAACTCTTTTATTCCCTTTCTTCAGTAAATTTTACTCTCGGCAGAGCAGAAGAAAATCGCTAGAAAGGGCATTCGGATCAAAAGAGGGAAGGAATCCGGGGCTGCATCTCCGCACAACGTAACATGCTGATCGCAAAATTTGAACGATAAATGTGGAACAATCAGAGACGCCTCATCAACTTTTTTTTTTTCTTTGTTTTTAGATTCTCATTGTGCGTTTATCTCTTTTGTGACTTACTTCCACTGTCATTATCTCTCGCTGCTTCCAGGAGGAGAAAAAAAACTCAAACCCTCCCTCCCTTTTCTCCGTCCGCTAGGGCTGTCCGCCTCCATCACGCCGATGCATTGTTACCGCGAGCTGTGACTGACAGCACTGGGAAGTGTAAAAGCGAAAATCTAGAAAAAAAAACTGTCCCGTGGCATCTCCAAAAACCCTCCCCATCGCCATCATCTCTTGTTTACGTCAGCGTTGCAGAATTAGCTCTGGAACGCAGCTTTTTAACACACTGTGGCGATCACAACATGTTTTTAATTATGATTCATCTCTGGTGTCGCCCTGTTTAAATCTGGGTTGTTTTTTTTTCGCGATTGAACATGTGCAGCTGATTTTTTTTCAGCTTTTTTATGGTTTGTTAAACGGGCAATATTGAGGTGGACAGAGGAGAGGAAAAAGAAAATCAGAGAAAGAATTCCGCAGCTGTTGTCTGCAAGCAAGAAAACCCTCTTCACAAGTCTTGTTAAAAGAACATCCTTTTACCGATAAACGTTTCACTTCACAATTTTTTCTGAACCCAGAAACTGAAAGGTAAAGTTAATATAATTCAAATTATTCTTTCACTTGTCTCATAAGTACTTGCACTCGTATCATACAAAGATTCTAATTAAAATGTTTGATTATTAGTATTATTGTGTTTTCTATTTCTAATTGTTCTCTTCAGGCGAGTTTTTTTTAAATATATTGTATAAAAGAAGCTTGACCAGCCTTTTCCTCGTATAATAATACATTTGTTTTGCTCGTATATGACACATTTCTGACTTGTTTATTGATCATGTCAAAACTTCCAATAAAAAAACAATAAAAAAAATGGAATTATGAATTCAAACGCTAAGGTTTCCAGCAAAACAAACAAGAGAAATCGCATTTATGTGGAATTCAATTGAACAATAACAATAAACGGGATTAAAAAAGGGGTTAAATATCAGTCAGGAATGTTGATTTGCGAAAAGAAAAAACAAGTATTTAAAGAGAAGGATGACGATATACTGATGCCGACGCTCGAAATTGTGGAGAAAAACTTCCATTTAATTGATAAAAACATCCACTTTATAGCGAAGAACCAAAAGCTTACATTAATTTAAACTGCATATTTATTGATAAACGTTATCAAACCCCAGGAAGTTAATAATGTAAATATGTGGATAGAGCCGGGAATGCGTTCTTATCATCAGGGATTTAAGAGCCGGACAATCGCGGCGGTAATTAGGCCGATGGATTCGTGTCTGTGGGTTCGGCTCGGTCCGGCGGGATAAGAGAGTGACACATGATGCATCCAGGGGGGGGGGGTGAGGATGGGGGCGACTCTAAGTAAGTAGATTAATTAAAACGAACACTTGTGAGGTCAAAGGTCAACCTCCTCTTCATTGTCATCCTCCTCATCCTGCCCTTTTTTTTTTTTTTTTGCTTCCTCCCTTAAGCTTCGATAACGATCCCTCCGGAGAGATTTGATGCTTAAACTCGTCGACTACATTTCTATCTTTCTTTTTATTAAAAAGCGGCGAGGACGGCGTCACGAGCGCTCCCTCGGCTCTAATTGAATGCACCTTGATTGTGAGTGTGTGTGTGTGTGAGGGAGAGTGTGTGTGTGTGTGTGTGTGTGTGGGTAATCAGATGGAATTAACATGCATGCAGTTTCTCATTCTGGAATAACCGAAGTGCACTTCAGATATGTCACGTGTGACGCAGGTTTTCAATATGCAAGCGCTCATTCAGAACGAGAGCGACAATATTATCCCTTAATAAAAAAAATAAGTTTATTTATCAAACCCTAATAAAAAAAAGGGGTTTGAATACATACATGTATTGTCCAGTCCAGGAGGATATTTGAAAATTAAACAAAAACCTCACATTTAGTTGTATTATTCCAAGTTAAAAACCTTTTGAGCGTCTTCTATGGATCGTAAACACGTGAACCATAATTCAAGAGGATAAATTAAAAGCCTCGACGACAGCAACTCGCTATTTTGACTCATTGGAAGAAGAAAAAAAATTAAAAATACTGCTGTTATTGCCGAGACTGTTCACTGTGACAAGTGGGCGTCAGTGCAGTTGGTGGTTGGAGGAGAGGGGGGGTCTATGAGTGACAGAGCAACGATGAAGACCCTCTATGGAAATATTTAAACGTGATTTTTGATATTAATCTGTAATAAAAACTACTATTAGATGATCTGAAAATCTTCTTTTTTTAAATGTTACTATTTGTTGTTGTTTTTGTTTATTCTCCTCTTTTGTTTTGAGTGATGGATTTGAAATAAATATAATAAAAATGAAAGTATACAATTAAAAAAAAAGATATTTTTTTCAATTTATTTACAAAAAACTTTATTTAAAACTCTTATCAAAACAAAACAAGCTTAACAATAAATCAACTATAGGAGTTCAACATTCATATGGACATTGTGGAGAGTAAAAAAAAAAAGAAAGAAGAATTTGAGGTCGCTGCCAACCCAATCTCTCACGGGAATAATGACTAATTTATGGAATGGTTGAAATATTCAGGGATGGATGGAGCGATATTTCTTTCTGCTGGGGTGCTTAATGACAGTGAATGTATTAATAGTCATTTCTGAACTCTGCTGGAGTTTCTTCTCTTTTTTTCTGGTGTTTTTTTTTTTTTTTTTCATGATTAAAAAGTTTGCGATCTCAACATGAATCAACCCCTCGGGGTAACTTATTTTTTGTCAAGTACTTTTGGGGGGGAGGGGGGGGGGGTTGACACTAGTGCGTTTACTTTTTATTGCTTTAATACAAGTTGTTGCGCAAAAACGCGCACTAACCGTCACCATCTGGCGCAACTTCTCCTTCTTCTTCCCTCTTCCCTCTCTTGTTTTCGTTCTATCTTTACAGTTCCGAAGGGCTGAGACCGGGCTCTTACCTTAATACGTTCCAGCTTTTGAGGGGGTCCAGGTCAGAAATTATAGAAACCATGGTTCGGAGGGTGGCACCGGGACAGGGAGGGGGTGCGACAGAAAAAAGAATTTGCAAAGAAAAAGGCGACGCAAAAAGGGCTGTAAACTCCGTCTGCGAATGACAGCGAAATGCTCAGATGCAAGCCGTCCTGGTTGTGTTCGGTGGGTGATGAGCGCTGTCAGAGCTCCCTCTCTCTTTCTCTCTTCCTCTTCATGTTCTCTCTCTCCCTCTCTCTCTCTCTCTCTCTCCCTCCGCCCACCCTCTCTCTCTCTCTCCCCCCTCAGAGCTACAGATGCGCCCGAGAGAGTGAAGTCATTCTCCCTGAGTTCGATGATCGCATGGTATCCATCTATAACTCTTAAGCTTATTTCTCATTAAAATAAAAGCTGATTCTGTTTAGTATCAAGTGATGCATCCAATTGGGTTGTGAATGTGAGAAAAATAAATAAAAATAGATATAATATAGATAGATGAATATGTTATTTATTTATTGGAAGCAACACGGTCACATGAAAGCAGAATATCAGAAGTAAACTGTTGATCTTTCAACTACAATAAATAAGGAATAATAATGTGTTAATGTAGCACCTTTCAGCTGACAGTGGTCACAAAGTAGAGCATCATTTAAAAAGAAACATGAGTCATTTACAAATGTCACTACAATAAGAATAGCATTGATGTGTTTTTATCTCATAAGAGGGCTTACGTGAGGAATTAAAATAGCACAGCAGCATAACACGATCACATAAAAAGTTTGTTGTTTTTGTAAGAAAGAAATGCTTCAGATCCAAGTATTATTTTTATGGATATCATAAATTAAAAATGAAAAAAAAACATATAATACCAAATCAGCTGAAAATACTTTACGACAACAACAGCGGCAGTGATAAAAGCGGCTACAGTAAATACAGCGGCGACGGTAACAACAGCGGCAACAGAAGAGGCGACAGTAACCACACCGGCGACAGAAGCGGCGACAGTAACAACGGCGACGACGGTAACAACGGCGACGACGGTAACAACAGCGGCGACGGTAAAAACAGCGGCAACAGAAGAGGCGACAGTAACCACACCGGCGACAGAAGCGGCGACAGTAACAACGCCGACGACGGTAACAACGGCGACGACGGTAACAACAGCGGCGACGGTAACAACAGCGGCAACAGAAGAGGCGACAGTAACCACACCGGCGACAGAAGCGGCGACAGTAACAACGGCGACGACGGTAACAACGGCGACGACGGTAACAACAGCGGCGACGGTAACAACAGCGGCAACAGAAGAGGCGACAGTAACCACACCGGCGACAGAAGCAGCGACAGAAGCTGCGACAGTAACAACGGCGACGACAGTAACAACAGCGGCGACAGTAACAACAGTAACAACAGCGGCGACGGTAACAACAGCGGCGACAGTAACAACAGCGGCGACAGTAACAACAGCGGCGACAGTAACAACAGTAACAACGGCGGCGACGGTAACAACAGCGGCGACAGTAACAACAGCGGCGACAGTAACAACAGCGGCGACAGTAACAACAGTAACAACGGCGGCGACGGTAACAACAGCGGCGACAGTAACAACAGCGGCGACAGTAACAACAGTAACAACGGCGGCGACGGTAACAACAGCGGCGACAGAAACAACAGCGGCGACAGTAACAACAGTAACAACGGCGGCGATGGTAACAACAGCGGCGACAGTAACAACAGTAACAACAGCGGCGACGGTAACAACAGCGGCGACGGTAACAACAGTGGCGACGGTAACAACAGCGGCGACGGTAACAACAGCGGCGACGGTAACAACAGCGGGGACAGTAACAACAGCGGCGACGGTAACAACAGCGGCGACAGAAGCGGCAACGGTAACAACAGCGGCGACAGTAACAACAGCGGGGACAGTAACAACAGCGGCGACGGTAACAACACCGGCGACAGAAGCGGCAACGGTAACAACAGCGGCGACAGTAACAACAGCGGCGACAGTAACAACAGCGGCGACAGTAACAACAGCGGCGACAGTAACAACAGCGGCAACGGGAACAATGGCGGCGACAGTAACAACAGCACCGACGTTGACAATGGCGGCGACGGCGACAACGGCGGCGACGGCGACAACGGCGGCGACGGCGACAACGGCGGCGACGGCAACAACGGCGGCGACAGTAACAACGGCGGCGACGGTAACAACAGCGGCAACAGAAGAAGCGACAGTAACAACAGCGGCGACAGTAACAACAGCGGCGACAGTAACCACAGCGGCGACAGTAACAACAGCGGCGACAATAACAACAGCGGCGACAGTAACAACAGCGGCGATGGTAACAGCGGCGACGGTAACAGCGGCGACGGTAACAGCGGCGACGGTAACAGCGGCGACGGTAACAACGGTGGCGACGGTATAAACGGCGGCGACGGTAGCAACAGCGGCGAAAGTAAAAACCGAAGCTACGGTATCAGCTGAAAATACGGCGACAGTAACCACAGCGGCGACAGTAACAACAGCGGCGACAATAACAACAGCGGCGACAGTAACAACAGCGGCGACAGTAACAACAGCGGCGACAGTAACAACAGCGGCGACAGTAACAACAGCGGCAACGGGAACAATGGCGGCGACAGTAACAACAGCACCGACGTTGACAATGGCGGCGACGGCGACAACGGCGGCGACGGCGACAACGGCGGCGACGGCGACAACGGCGGCGACGGCAACAACGGCGGCGACGGCAACAACGGCGGCGACAGTAACAACGGCGGCGACGGTAACAACAGCGGCAACAGAAGAAGCGACAGTAACAACAGCGGCGACAGTAACCACAGCGGCGACAGTAACAACAGCGGCGACAATAACAACAGCGGCGACAGTAACAACAGCGGCGATGGTAACAGCGGCGACGGTAACAGCGGCGACGGTAACAGCGGCGACGGTAACAACGGTGGCGACGGTATAAACGGCGGCGACGGTAGCAACAGCGGCGAAAGTAAAAACCGAAGCTACGGTATCAGCTGAAAATACTTTACGACAACAACAGCGACATTAAAATCAACAACATTAAAAACAGTGGCTACGGTGACAACGGAGGCGACAGTAACAACAGCGGCAACAGTAACGGCGGCAGTGACAACAGCTGCAGTAACAAGAGCCACAGCAACAACAACAGCGGTGACAACAGCGACAAAAGCAACAACCAAGGCAACAACAATTGTGAGGACAACAACAGCGACGATAAAAACAACAACAACATGAGCAACAGCAACAGCTACAACAGCGGCAACAAAGAGAGCAATGCCAACAACATCGGCAACAAGAGCAATGACAACAAAAGTAACAAGAACAACAAGAGCAACAACAAAAGAAACAAGAGCAACAACAACAGAAACAAGAACAAGAACAACATTAGCAACAACAACTGTGGCATAAAGAGCAACAACAGGAACAAGAGAAACAACAACAGAAAAAACAATAGCACAACAAATTACAATGCAATTCTTTTTAATAATTACAAGTTGTACTTGTTGTGTTCAAATGCTTCAGTTCCGAGTATGAAAATTATAGAATGCTAGATATCATGTATATAAATATATATACACAGAAGGTTAAGTAGGGTAAAAGATTTTTCTTTTCCTGGAACACCATTTCCTATCGCTAAAAATCATTTTTAATGGCTTAATGGGAATGAAAGAGTGATGTCAATCAAACTGAAGCCGCCACTTGTTCCGTCCTCCTTCCCCACTGACAGCTTGCTCACAATGTTTTAAAGAACATTTACCCCGGCTTAAGCTAGTCCAACATGCATCGAGTTAGTGTTTTACCAGTGGCAACTTGAGATCGTCTTCTACACAATTAAAGGAAGAAACGTTATTTTTCTCATTCAAACTACATTTTAATTGTAACAAGAAACAAATTAGTTTATTCTAACTGATCCGTGTCATCTTAAATATCCAAGGATCACAGTTTAAATGTATAATTAGAGATTGAGATCGAGTCATTACTTTCAAAAGTCCATGAAAGTCCACATCCCAAGTATTTGGGTCATGCTCATCATCAGAAACAAGAAATAGTCATAGATTTGTGTACTTTACTGTAACCTATTAAACATTTTTACATACAAGAATATACTATTGAAATGAATTGCAACATGTAACCAATCAGGCATAACTAGCTTCGTTTGGAATATTTCATAAGTGGAAAAAAAATAAAATGTGTTCCATTTTTTCCCACCCTTGTCTGTTCGTCACAGATATAGAACCAACCCTTTACAGAACTCTAGCGAGCGGCTTGTTCTGGGAACAGTGATTCACAAAGGGAGGAATAACTTTTGAAGAAAAGAAATGTCCTCGAACTTTCCGCACTCACTGTAATGTTTATTTATTATTTATTTTTTTTATTCATTGATGTCTGTCCTTTGTATCATCTTGTTGTATCAAAAGGTGGGTGGAACTTGATATTTGACAAGGGTTAACAACTAAATTTTTGGAGAGGGTTATACGTATTGTCTAACAGAAACCAGGGGTTGAGCATATGCATTTTTTTTTATTTTTTTTTCCAATTTACAAAAGTTTTAGATTCCGTTTCAATAAGGAACGTCTACTGCCATTGACATCACGTTTTTATTTGTTCAGGCTTTTCCTTGATTTTCTGGAACTCCTGTGTTTTTATCAGTGTTAACTTGACCTTTAAAGTATATATTTTATTGAATATTGTTTTGATTGTTTTAGTGCTTTGTGACCCTGGTCTGTAAAAGCTCTATATAAATAAAAATTACTTACTTACTTACATGACAGACCTCGGATTGGACATATTTTGGGCATCACTAGAGATGGTTTGTTGAGGCTTCATGAAACAGCTGATTAAGTATCATGATACAGTGTCTTCATTTTGCTTTAAAATGACGCCAGGTTGAATGGAATTAGTAGATCAAAACCTTATATTATTACTATTAATATTCGTCCTTTAAAATAAAGACAGTGTATCATGATGTCTCATCAACTGTTTCATGAAGCCTTATCAACCCATCTCAAGGCATCACAATGATAAAATGCATGTTAGATGATATAGGGCCTTATATGTGTGGGGGTTTTTTTTAACAAAATATATTCGAACCAAATAAATCAATCTTTCTGCAACGTCATCAACCCTACATGTAAAGATAACTTCTGATGGGTTCATGAAGCAACATCCCTATTTGCAAAGCCCGCTAGATGGCGCTCTCTGCTCTTAATCTACCGCTTTAACCAGTTACTCTAGTTTAACCTCACGTCATTTCTAACTCAAGAGCGCCACCTTCTAGGAAACTTCTTCATGAAGCTTCATTAAATCCTTTAGAAAAGTTTCATAAGAAAAAGCAGTTTCGACGACACGTCCTGGTATCAAGAACACTAAGATCGTACATTATAGAAACATTAAATCAAAAAAAGAAGTGTGTAAATGACACGATACAAATGTGCATATTAATCTCAAAGTACGAACCTCACATTAACATCTGCACAAGAGTGTTGCATGTGTTCCACGCTCGAGAGCTGCGACACGATGTCAGGAAGTGTTTTTCACGGTTTCACAGTCTGATGCCTCCACGAGCACGCGGAGCAACTCGCAAGCTATTGCCCAACTTCCTCTCCGACCCCAGCCATATCCTATTGACAACGTTGTTCCCCCTCTTTTTTTTTTTCCTCTCCTCTTCTGCTCCGGGCAGCAGATGTGTCATGTTTGGATTAGATGGACAAGGCAACCGCCAAATCCGGCCTATTCTGAGCTCTGATCTATTTCCTCATTGGGAGGAAAAATACCAGATGAGCCCCGATAGCAGGGAGAAAAAAAAGAAAAAAAAAAAGCGAGGGTAGTGTCAGAGCAGTGTCTGTATCACATAATTGTCTGGGACAACAGAGCAGAGAAGCGCACAACATCTCTGCCAAAGCCATCAGTGTTGCACAAGTGCTTTGTTATTCTGGGATATCAGTCAGTCATGCAGGAACAGGCAAAAGTGACTTTGTAAATGAATCCCCCGTAGTTGATCAGTCCAAACTAAATCATCTCTTTTCATCACGTTTGATGAAAATAAACCGAGTGAATGATGATGCTAAAATACTACAGTGGGTGCCATTAAGCACAAATTACCGATCAAAGACTGGAATTAAGATTAATGGGGTGATACCGTTTAGTTTAGGATTCACAAAAATCTCACTTTAAATGTAATATTTGAAAAACAAATTCATATTATAGCTTTACCAATGTATTTTACACCTATATTTACTTCTCCAAGTGACATTGAAAGGTCGTTCGAATAAGTGATGGGTTGATGAGGCTTCATGAAACAGCTGTTTAGGTATCATGATACAGTTTCATTTTAAAAAGACAACGTGATAGCACTTTCTGCTCTGATCTGATCTTCTATTGAAATGAAACCCGGTACCATTTTACAAACCGGTCCGAGAGTGACATCTAGTGGTCTTTTAAAAATGATGACACTGTATCATGATACCTCATCAGCTGTTTCATGAAGCCTCATGAACACATCACTATCTTTTCGTATGTTATTATCTTTTAATAAATCTGCAAAATATTACATCATGACGTTGTTGCAACACAATATGGCACAAAAAAACGTCTGCTTTATTTTGCATGTTTTCAAGGTTTTTGCAAACAAATGAAATATACACTATACATAAATAAACTTGTACATGCAAAGGCTTGATACATTGTATAATAGCGGTTAATATATCAATTTATAATTAAAGGGATAATTCACCTAAAATTCAAAACGTCTACACTGGAAGCGCTCCAGATATTTACCCAGAGTACTTTCTGTCTGTGTAGGATGTTGGTCTGGCAGCTTCGGCTAAAAACAACCTTGAAATATAGACTTGATCAATTTTTCTGGTAACAATTCCTGATTTCGAGGCTTCAATACAAGATGGACGTTAAAGACGAGCAGTATGGAGGTATTTGGACGAAGATGAAGACGACTGAGCTACAGTTGCTACATTAAAATGAACAAATATTTTTGTCTATAACTCTTAAAAGGAACAGATTACTCTGAAAGTAATCCCAACCCTTAGTCGACATGAGGCTGACTTGAAAATGAGTGAAATTTAAATTTGGGGTGAACCAACCCTTTAATCTTTAACTAACCAAACATTTAAATGTGTTATAACACCACAAATGTTCATTACAATGTATTAACCAGAATGTGTTCCCTTTGAAAAACACAAACCATTGTGGGTTTCAGCAAATGTTTTAGCAGATGCAAACTGTACTACGATAATGAAGTCCATTAATAATTATTGTATTCAAGCAAATTAAAACCCAAAATATAAAAAATTCTCTATGTTTGGTTGGACTTTATCTAAGCGTGACCAAAGTGCACAAACGTCTTGAGAAAAACCAGAGAATTAGACAAAATGTTCTTCACACAAGCAGCACTTAAAATAGACTGTAGCTTGGACATCTGCTTGGCTGAGGAGGACAGAGGGGGAGGAGGGAAGTGTCAGCATCAAACTCCTCTTTTACCAGTATCTATTTTTGTGATTTCTACTTGAAGACCTGTTCACACAATTCAGCGATCAAGCTCTCGTCTCAAGAAGCGGACGTGCATTTACGCCTTCACATGTATGTTAGGCTCCGGGGGCCATTTTTGGGCCCTTAATCATGGTTATTTTAGTTCTCCCTCATGAACTCTATTTTTCAACCAGAAGATAAAAAAATTAGAAAAAAATAATAGTAATAAAAAGACAACAAATTGGACCATTGACTCCAAGCGTTAGGCAGCAATATATCTTTGAACTTTTCTCAAAATTTGCTATGCCACAATTTTGTGTTCATTTGGGATGTGATTAAACAACCTGTTGAATTTTTCATCTGTTGCAGAGCAATTTTAGTTTGTTAAATATCACATGGTGGTGAAGTTCCTCTGGTATAACATAATCCTTACGTTGCAGTCTGCATCACATGCAAATTTAATGTAGTGTTTTATTTTGGTAATTGGCCGGAAAACACTTAATTTTTATAACTCGTTTTCTGCCCTGCACCCGGTGTAAGTCTAGGACGAGTCATCGAATAAGCTCAAATTGTTTTCCCATGTTCCTTGTTCCTTGAAGTTGTCAATATTATGTTGAACTGATTGCAGACATCAGGGCTTATATAAAGTCCTGATTGAGAAAACTCTTGGTATGATGTCACTATTCCCCCTCACTTGTTGTCACTTCTTCACATGTGGCCTTCCTCAAAAACAACTCAACTCAATATAAGTCTACAAGAATGATTAATGTTCAAAATGTAAGCTCTTTTGTTAAGAGACTTAAACTAATTTTGACTGAGAATAGGACTCCCTGGAAAGGCAGCCAGTCTTCATATTTAACGTGTCATGTCCCTCCTCTGCATGTGTCCAAACCATCTGGTCTCCCTAACTTTGTCCTAGTCTCTCGACGTCTCAATCGAAATCTCCCTAAACACCTAGTTAAATAAGAAATATCGCACACTCTAATCTTAATTAAACACAAAAACAACAGGCACTGAAGGTGTACTAGTTCTAATTTAGTAGTGAAAAGTTGCCACTCTATAGCTATTGCCTGTTTTCTGATACATGGACATGTCACAATAACGTTTCAATATAAAAATCCAACCACTTTGAGGCAATTCTTCCAAATCTATTCCTCCATGTCATCCACCGCCATCATTCTGTGACATCTTCGGAGAGTCTGGGATTACCTCCACTATAAGTAGCTGTTACTTTTGAAAGGTACTTTATTTGGAGGATGCTGAGTGATGGTGCTCACAAAACCCACATTTAAGGAGGATTGTGGCTCAAAAGAGAAGAATAAGACTAGCTTTGTATTAACCGTGAACGGGTTAGTTCAAGAATACTTAAAGAAGAGCAAATAATGGTTTTTAATTGATGGCTTTAAACTAGCTACTTGTCTTGAAAAGTCACTATAGTTTCCCTGTATAGAAGCAAAACAACATCCAGCTTAACTGCAAAGTGAATGTTTCTCTGGTTTTATTCCAGTGACCACACAGACTTACTTAGTAGTTACTTAGGTAACTTACTTATTGTCCAGAAAAACCTTTAAACAGACGTGGATCACTGCTTGCATTTTAACCAGGTGAAGGAAAAGGTGAAATAATTCCCGCTTACACAACACAGGTTAACTTAATGTGTATAATAGACTTCCTGTATTTAGAAGATTATTTAAATTCCAAGTTTTTTTATGTCGTCTGTCATTTTTACATCTGAAATATTGATTAATTGAATTTAATTTTCACCCTTTGACTCATTATGTTTTTTGGGATGTTAAAAGTATAGATTTCATGCTATATCAATATTTTTTTTATTTTACTCTCTTTTTAATTAAATCAATCTCTCTTTAAAATTAAATCAATGTTAAAGCAGCTCTGGGTAGTTTGCGTACCTTAATATTTTTGTACTAAAATATTTTGATAAAACTTGTTGAATGACTCGTAAACTGTGTTTTAGGTGTTTTGTGTAATTTTTATTTTCACTCTAAAAGTTCTTGGGGATGGTGTGAACCTGGACATGGCAACTTTTGCGACCTTTAGCGAGTGCTCATGGGAAATGTAGTCTCCCGTCAGGCTAAACACAAACACTTTAGTCCACTGGAGTCGCTCGACTTCAAATCACATAGAACAGTTTTAAGTATTCTTTATACTATTCTATATCTCAAGGTCTTTATTTGGGGGTTTTCCCCTAGTTAATGTTACATTGATTCCCGGTGGAGTTAATTTTAAAAAGACCACTACGCATTTTACATTGTATTAAGAATAACCATCAGTCGACTAACGTTTATTTCCTCACAGATGGGATGTTATGGAGACATCATAAAAAATTGAAAAGTAACAAGCAAGCCAAGAACTCAGTTAAGCCATAATGACCAAAATCCTGAATGAGTAAAAGCAGAGGATGAGGATCAATTGTCCAAAGAGCAAAAAGACAAGTCCCTTAGAGAGTTGTTGCAGAAAACCTGGCGTGGTACAGTCTAGACAAAGCTTAACTCTAGTTGGTGAGATTGTTTAGGAGAGCAGAAGGCAGTGGCCAGGCTGCAGAACCAAGAGGAGGTTGGCAGGGTACAGGATAGGCCTTGGAAAGGTAGACCTGTCCAGGTGGTTGAGTAGAGGAAGGACCTTCTGATCTATGAGAAAGAATATAGGGCCTATGCAGTGGCTCAGGGGGAGCAGGTATGCTGGACCATGTGGGATGGGGTTATGGATTGGGTAGTTAGCTGGTCAAACCTCTGGAAACTGAAACAGGCTTGACTCCGCTTCCACATATGACACTTCCACCAACCGACAACAACACCTTCAACACACCCTGCCAGAATGCAAGACCAAGCTATTTGAGGGCAGGATACAGATGGTGACATAACCAGGTGCTGAGGAAACTTGAAGAGGTGGTGGAGAAGAGAAGAGAAAATGTTACTAATGGAAGTGGCCCACATGTGTAGAGGGGCTTCGTAGAACCATGGTTACAAAAGTAACCCTGGGATTCTACTTCATGCAGTACTCCGCCCTCCACAGGCTGTCCCAGAAGGTTGTTCTTAATAAGGGGGAACTCTATGTTTTATCATTGATTTAAAGCAAGAATTGCACGACTATAGCAAAGCTGCTTCACTCTTTCAATGTCTGGATTAAAAAATATATATATATATTAAGAGAAAGTTGTAACTGCACGGGACAAATCGATTTGGTCAAATTCCATGTCACGACTTCCCAATAATCAATTAAGCGTCACTTCCTCACCTTTTCAAATTTGACAAATGTGTTACAAATACGACAGTTTTATTTAATGATCTTTAGATAGTGAAGGAGCTCACTCCCTCCTGACACCATTATAAGGCTTTCCTCGACGTATGTTACCACGTCTATATATTACTGTTCCTCTAGAGACCACTTATTTCTGGTCTCAGTCTCGTCATAGTCTCGATCAGAACCTTTATCACGTACAAATAAGAACGATGACACTATACAGCAAAATTGATGACTCATGAAAACTATATTAAATTAAATATATACAATTTTTAAATGTTCTTATGTTATTTTTATATTATTATATTCTCCTAGGTTTAAAGGTTGAAAAACACCTTTAAAAAAGAAAAGACTTTCCTTCATCATATTTACCAGTGTGTGTGTTATGTTTATTGGTTATAGTGCTTTTATTAGCACCCCATTAATTGTATTTTTTTTTTTTTAATTAATTTCCATCTTGAATGATGAAAAAAATATATATATTTGAAGTTTTAAATTGGGTTTGACCAAGATGAAAAAGTTGTTGATACACACTTCAATACATTAATCTAAAATTCACTAAAACATTCAAATAGTCACAGATTTATCCGAGAAAAATTGGACAAATATCTTCAGACTTTAAGTGGGATAAAACTGGAGAAGAAAAAAAAATATTATACATTTTACTGGAACCGATATGAACTTAAAATATAGCCAAGACTAGACTCACTTGAACATGAGAGCGTACTTTTGTGTTTTTTGGTCACAATCTTGTTTTTGACCGGGACAAGTCTCTGGACTCGGTTGGTATTTTTCTTCAATATTCCTTTATAAGATTAAAATATAAATCCTTAAAAAAAGTTACATCAAGAAAAAAAGTGGGGCAGATCCACCAATAAACAAAAGTTTAGCAAATTAGAAAAGTGTCATAAGAAAAGGGGAAAAAATGATTCCCAGAGGGAACGCATAAATAATGTGGTTAAGGAACATTAACGAATGTTGTGACGCCTCGGGATAGAAGAAAAGGGGGTGAAAAAGTGTCGCCCCAGTCTAGAATCTTCCGTGAACTTGATTTGCAAAATGAGCTGGCAAACACACAGTCAATGAGCCGTTATTCAGCAGAGAATTTAAGGCCCCTCAGACGCTTACTAGCTTATTTTTACCAGCTCATGCATTGGTAAATAAAAACACACCGGGCAAAAACAATATCAGCATTAACACCTTGGTTCTCAATTGCCATATTTATTCCCGGAATCTGGCAGATCTGAGGACAAGCCTTGAGGTTTATGTCATCATACATATATGATGTGCATTTCAAATTCGAAACAAAGTCGGCGCATCTTAAAACCACCCACTGCATACCGATTTTACCTTGATGCATTTAAGCAGGGTGGGAGATGAGAGGGAAAAATAAGCATAGTAAAGGATGTGGATGAAATAAATATAAAGGGATTATTTCATGAACGGAAGAATTCTCCTTTTTCGCTCAAGTCATTTGATCCCGTCAAATATGCCTAAAGGCACACGCCCACGTGCTCATTGTCTGAGAAATGCTCAGTTTATGAGAATATTCGCCCCCCCCCCCCATCTTTCGTTTAACAATGAAGTGCCGGCACAGCAACTCACGGCTGTGTTCGGTATCACCCGTAAAAAGACTAAATGAGATTTAAATCGCGGGATGCAAAGTGGCTCACACACACACACACACACACACACACACGATCCAAACGTTTGTTTGTTCCACCCTGCGATGAGGAAGCTAGATTTCGGCGCTTGTGTTTTGGGGTTGCTCATTTATATGTGATTGCAAAGCTTCATTTGGTACGACCAGATTACTGTGACCCAGGTGAAGTCCACCTTGATCTAGATTAAATTACAATCTGTACCGAAAACCTGAACTTTTGACGTTTCAGCGATTCTGTAGATAAAGAGGCAGTCTTTCAATTTTAAATAAAAGAAAATGTCATGTGTGTAACATTATCAATCTCCCAAGATCTCTTTTCCATTTTCTTTCATTTTGTGTTATTCTATGCCCCGAAAATACACTTTTTCAGACATGAATGCTAAATGAAGCTTCATGAAGCTTCATTCACTTTAAAACGCATAGTGGTGATGCTCTTTTTCAAATGTGAGGTCCTTTTTATAAAAGTCACTCAAAGCTAGTAAAGGGTAGATGAGGCTTCATGAAACAGCTGATTATCTTTCATTATACAACAATGAAAGGCCACTAGATGACAGCAGATGTCTCTTATCTACTAATTCAATGAAAAAATGGCGTTTAAAAATGAATACACTGTATCATGATACTTAACCAGCCATTCCTTGAGCGCTTATCAAGTAAACATGGCTCCTAAATAAGACCATTATTACTTTACATTACAAAATGTTGAAGTTGCATGAACTAGTGTCCTGCTTTTTTTTTTTAAAGCTCTGTAGGTGATGCCTGCAGTTTTTAAAGGTTACAATAGTACCACTGTTCAAGGAAATACATTATACACAGGAGGGAGCCATCTAGTGGTCTCTGAAATTAAGCACACTGCTTCATGAAGCTTCATTAACTCATCAGTAGTTTTTATGGTTTTCTCTGTAATGTTTCAGGATGGCTACAAGTTTCATGTCCTGAAGCTTCATAATACTTCACCACTACAAATGACTAATGGGTTGATGAAGTCTCATGAAATAGTTGATGAGGTATCATGATACAGTGTCTTCATGTTGAAGTGCCTCTAGATGTCACTCTCTGTTTTATAACCTTTGGCTCTGATCTACCAATACAATAAAACCTGGCATCGATTTCAAACTGAGAGTGACATCTAGTGGCTTTTAAAGACATTGTACCATGCTACCTCATCGGCTGTTTCATGAAGCCTCGTCAATAACCTTTCACGATCATCAGCTTTCATTTGATCTAGAGCCATTACCTCTCCCTCCAGCAGCTTCCTGTAGGCCCCGATCTCCATATCCAGAGCCAGCTTGACATCCAGGAGCTCCTGGTATTCGTCCAGCTGCTGCTGCATCTGTTGCCGCATCTCTGCCATCTCCCTCTCCTTCTCCCCCAGCAGACGCCGGGTGGTGTCTCGCTCTCTGGACAGAGCGTCCTCCAGATCCCTCATCTGGACCTGGTGAAACATCAGAACGTAACCGAAGGGTTCATTAGTAGTTCAATCAAATATATTTGCCACTAGCAATGTGTTGATGAGGCTTCATGAAACAGATCATGATACAGTGTCTGCATTTTGAAAGACCACTAGATGTCACTCTGTGTTATAAAATTTGCATCCAATCTATTAATTTAAAGAGAACTGGCATCATTTTTAAACTGAGAGTGACATCTAGTGGTCTTTCAAAATGAAGACACTGTATCATGATCTGTTTCATGAAGCCTCAACAACCCTTTAATAGTAGTTACCCATTTGTTTTCGAAAATATTGGAGGTTTAATTGAATAAATGGTTAAATACCAAACATGATAGCAGAGAGTGCCATCTAGTGGTCTTTAAAAATGAGGACATTGCATCATAGTGTATCATGAATATTGAATTCTCATGAGAAAATATTTTATTGTTAATATTCTCATTAGAGGTTGGATGGTGATAATATCTTTGAAAGGGATTTCTTAAAATATTCACAATTGTATGTATGTATGTTTTATTTAACACTTGTTGGACGTACACACATTTTGGATGACAAATCGATCCCTTCATGAGTCGTCAAAAACAGGAAACGGTAAATATAAAAGACCGTTTCAATAATGTTATGATACCTTGTGTTGTGTGCAGTTGCTTATTCTAATAATATCTAAATAACAAAAACAAAACAATCAATTTCAAAGAAAAACCATCACGATTCAACAAATTGTCAAATCACCATATATTTCACCATATATTTCACATTTTCGTAGGAGGCGACCAGGAGAATGGGTTGGTTTTTTTTTGGCTTCGGGAATGTTCCGGAGCACATGGGTCAAACTTACCCGCCGAGTAATTTTATTAGTTTCTTTGACCCTGGAAAGGTTAAGTATAAAATCGAAGTCAAGACTTTGCTATTCAACAGGCTGTTAACAATCAAAATATTTTTTCGTTAAAGCAATAATTCTGAAAATATTTTTTTGCTTCTGGATGAGTCCTTTGCTTATGAGGCTGTTGTGTTCTGATCCACAGACCTAAGAGCCCGAGCTGGGGTGTAAGGCTGGATCAGATCACTGATGTAAGGAGGATCGTGACCACAAATACCTCTGAAATTTAAAATTGATCCTGAAAGAAACTGGCAGCCAGTGAAGAGTTTTAAGGATCGGAGAAATGTGAGTTCTTCTACTAGAGCTGCTCGGAATTCTCCCTGCAGAGTTTTGTATTAACTGCAGGCGAAACAGCTCCTTCTTTTTTAGACACGAAAATAAACTGTTACAATCGTCCAGACGAGAAGACACAAACGCATAGATTTTTTTGAGTCGTCAAAAACAGGAAACGGTAAATAAGAAAAGACCATTTCAATAATGTTATGATACCTTGTGTTGTGTGCAGTTGCTTATTCTAATAATATCTGAATGACAAAAACAAAACAATCAATTTCAAAGAAAAACCATAACGATTCAACAAATTGTCAAATCACCATATATTTCACAGTCAATCTATGTAGTACAATCTGTCTACTGCTTTTTTTTTTCCTTTTGGAATGACAAGATATATTCATTTCCAAAACAGGAAAAGGAAGAGGAAGTATTTGGCAAAGATGTGTCCAGGCAGATCGGTTGAGAAAATGAGAGAATGAGCCATTGAACTGGTGTGGGAGAGCGAGTGGGTGCCTTCCCAAACCAGCGAGAAGGGAGGAAAAAAAAAAAAAGCGGAGGAGGAGGAAGAGGTGGTGGATATATTTAGAGTTGCTCCTAATCAACTTCTCCGTCAGTTTGTGTCTGTGGGGGTGAAACGGAGAGTGTGTGTGAGTGTGTGTGTGTGAGAGAGAGAGAGTCACGCAAGTTCACCACTAAAAAAAAAAATCAATATGCAGCCCACTCGCTCACTGAAACCATCCATGGATCAGAGGAAGACAAAAAAACTAAACACAAAAAACATCGGAATGGACATACGGAAGTGATGGATACAGTGAACACCCACTAGTTTAATTTAACTGCGTTATTTTTTAAATGATCTTTTTTCTACGTCAATGTGTTAAAAGAGTTAAAATCCCAGCAGTAGAGAGAAAGGAGGGATGTTTTTATCCTTTTGTTTTATGTTGGATAATAAAAAAATAAATAAACTTAAACTGAATGTTTGCCTACTTTCCATCCCATCTAAATCACTTTCATTCAGGATATAGAAATTGATTAACAGACTATAACTCTCACTAAACGTTTGTTCGGTTTCTAATATAAAAAAAAATAGAATCAATTATAACATAGTTATGATATAGTAAACGGCTGCTTCTCCTCCTGTGTTTTTGATCTCAGGCTTTAATGCAGTTTCATGAGTCATTTTCGGGGAAGAGCATCAGCTGAATTATCAAAGTATGGTAATTTGTGGATTTCTAAAAGGTCAGTTTCACGATATATTCAGCGATTTTTCAAAATCTCTGCGTTTTGCACTCGCTGGATGATCCTTTTCCTGAACGAGGGCATGAACTTGATGTTCTCTGGGGCCCTGGAGAGAGTTTTAAAAACACGTTTGTAATGTTAAATACCTGTATTTTAATGCAATATATTTGTCAAACCCCTTTTTTATTAGAAACCCTTTTTAGCACTTGATACATTTCGTGTGTCATTTACAGAAGAATAAAACGTTATGCTGCTAATTACACTCGCAAAAACATAACCTCCCATCTAAGGATACATTTTATATGAAGTTTAGTTTTGTATGATGTACGTTAATACACGTGCATTGAGCATTACGTGGACAAATGCTCCTCCCCAGATGTAACACTAATAGACTCAGGGACTCAATAATTCCTTGTGCTATTAGACTTTAAAATTTTGAATTTGGGGGCAGGAGTTGAGTGAAAGGATGATATTATTCTATGTTAATCTTTGTATCCTTTTATCTTATGTTCTCCATCTATCTATGACAATACAACCAACTAAATATTACAACGAAAATAAATACTTGCCAGAGGCAAAACTTAAAATCAAATCCCAGTGTGTTTGTTGTATCATCCACATGCATTACGTTTGTTTTTGTGTAACTATTGATAAGCCTGACTCTTGGTCAATACTGTGTGGGATATAATGAATGTGGATGCAGGGATGATAACGAGGTCATTTAAACGGGTGAGGCGTTGTTCCCATACAGTAGTCTTTCTTAAGACACCTGCCTTTTTCTCCCCCCCACACACCCTCATCCCTCTTTCCCGCCTCTTCCGTCCAACATCTCTCATTAGTTGATGATCGATCCTCTTCCCTGGGAAGCCCTCACAGAGCGAAAAGGCAATTAGAGCATTGACCAAATGATTGTGTGAAACCATTGATCGATAGGAAATCATCACCTGAGAGAAGCGGAATGTGGGTTTTCGTAGGAGGCGACCGGGAGAATGGGTTGGTTTTTTTTTGGCTTCGGGAATGTTCCGGAGGTCAAACTTACCCGCCGAGTAATTTTATTAGTTTCTTTGACCCTGGAAAGGTTAAGTATAAAATCGAAGTCAAGACTTTGCTATTCAACAGCCTGTTAACAATCAAAATATTAGTTCGTTAAAGCAATAATTCTGAAAATATTTTTTTGCTTCTGGATGAGTCCTTTGCTTATGAGGCTGTTGTGTTCTGATCCACAGACCTAAGAGCCCGAGCTGGGGTGTAAGGCTGGACCAGATAACCGATGTAAGGAGGATCGTGACCACAAATACCTCTGAAATTTAAAATTGATCCTGAAAGAAACTGGCAGCCAGTGAAGAGTTTTAAGGATCGGAGAAAGAGTTCTTTTACTAGAGCTGCTCGGAATTCTCGCTGCAGAGTTTTGTATTAACTGCAGGCGAAACAGCTCCTTTTTGTTTAGACACAAAAATAAACTGTTACAATAGTCCTGACGAGAAGACACAAACGAATAGATTATAAACTCCAGATCATGTTGTGACAACATTTTCCTAAGTTTAGGGATTTTTCTCAGTTGAAGGAAACAGTTTCTGGTCAGTTTTCTGCAGTGTTGAACTAGAGACATGTCTTTGTCAATTACAACACCCAGGTTACTCAGGCTCAGTTTCAATTAGAATTAGCCGAATTCCCGAAATGGCCGTTTTAATTTTTAAAAATCGAAAGATAGGGACTCTTTTTTTTGGTTTCTCATGTACCAACACTAGTGGGAGTGTGCCTCTGAATCGCCAGTTGAGACGTACCGTCTTGAGAATCCATTTTCGCCGTCCCCGTTTATTTTACACCACATCACCCAAAAAACATTGTTAGAATATACTCGGACATCCGTGAAAAAAATGATCAATTGGGTTAATCTAAACTTCTAAAGCCTTTTTGAAGCATTGACCGACTCCGTACTCATGCCAAATTCAGTTGCAGTAGACCATGAGGCATTACCTCGTGCTCCCGATTCCCTGTCCTGGTGACAGACAAAATTGACAACCCTCACATTTAAGGGATTTTTATAAATGCGACTCCGAGTGGCAGGTTTTTCAATAAGATGAGTTGTCACATTCACCCTCGCAATAGCAGAGGGTCTTCTTCAGCGCTCACAGAGAGCACACGTCGACTGTCCTCTGAGAACTTGCGTATTGGTACTAAAAAGAGCTGGCACCGTTGTATTTCTTGCGTATTGTAGTATATCAGTTCTTGTGACCCTTATTCAAGTCAAGTAAGTAAAGCAAGATTCTCCACAAATGATGTGTCGGTGCTTGCACAACGGTTATGATTATGGAGTTAAAAATGAATTAACATCTGCAAATAACGTTTTGTCCTTTGAAATGACAAGGCCTGGACTCTGTGTGATTAATAGGCACAAATGATATACACCATAGTTTTTTGAGAAAACCACCAATGGTTTGCTATAGAACAGTATGGGAATAATTATTTCTCAGACTTATTCATGTGTCAACTAAAATATAAACTTTATTCCAAGAGCATGTTTGAGTTTAAGGTTGTTTTTGTTTTAACACAACCTGCACAAAACTGGTTTCAAATAATGAATCAAAGCTTTCGTCGTATTACCAAAGTACACAGAATCTGAACGTTTTTTTCAATTTTTTCTTTTTGGTATGATGCCTGTTTTTTTTCTCCACCTACACACCATTTCTCATGTGATCTTTTCCTCATTTGTGTGACCAAATTGAAGTTTGATTTTAACACAACTGGCAATTAACTTGATTCTGATTGATCAAATTTAGTCAAGATTAGTGCGTTTTAAAACTCTTGAAGGTACAATAAAAGAAGCCTGTGGATTTAGCTTTGAAAAATATTATGAATCAAGTGTTTGATGACTAAAGATCTCGTTGGCATTCAGGCTCACGTTTGCTGACTGTAGTCGAACGCCGATTCGAAGAGGGGTTTATAAAAGCTGTTGGTCAACCTTTCAACAGGAAGCGGTCGGACTCCGACTTCCTGCCTCGGGCCAGAGCAGCCGTATCCGACATTATTGCCGTCTGCATAAATCCAGCGCATTATTCCCCTCCCCTTGTCCTAGAGTCAACGTGGTCGTCTCTCACTCCCACACTTTCAAAACCCTTCTCCATCTCAGCGACTGTTTCATGCCGTTCACCCAATTTCCTCTCCATCTCTCCTCTCTGCGTGAATAGCTTTAAAAGCATTATGCATCACACTGGTTCACTCTTGTCATGAATAAAATAATGCTACCAGTCGCACGGGGCCTTAAACAGGGTTTCACAAGAGTTTTTTTCAAAGCAGATAGCGATATCTGTATTTTTAGGATAGATATATTGGGCCAATATTTTCACTTTTCTTTCTGTCCCGGATTGCAAGCGAATAAAATAACAGAAAAAAATAGTTTCTGTTAAAAGATGTATCAATGAATGAAAACCTTCATATTGTCAGTAAATATATTCTCCTCCTAGTTCAATACTCATCAGCATCTTGCATTTCTAGGTAGATAAATATGGACAAAGTGTTCTAGTATGTGTTCCTGATTCCATTCAGCGGACAAAACAAGAACAATTACGGCAACAATGTGTTAGCGGAACTGGCTGCCAGACAGAACGCTGACCGTGATAATGCAAGTGATATAATGAGGCTAATTAAAAACAATGAACTCAGCATGTTAGCCACTAATATCATGAGCGCCATCAGTTTGAATGAAATACAACTGGACTGAACAACCGTCTGCAGACACGCAGAGGAAATGGAATGAGCCAGCGCCTTCAGTGACTGAAAGTCACCAAAGTTTTCCATCGCATATGTTGTAAGGAATAATTCTCATTCTCTGAAACATTTTTTTCCTAAAAGGTATACACCATTTTTAACTAGTTTAGACCATTTCCTTAAAAAAATACTACTTAAGGTAAATGCAAAAAATACATTTGCAGAGGTCAAAGATGATATTGACTACTAAACATTTTTTATCAGTAATGCATTACTAGTTAAACTCAATATTGATATAGGATTAGGTTTTTGTATAAGGATCTTTGTCCACAGTTATCATTTCATTTATGTATTTAAACTTGTATTAATCTTAACACCTTTTGTCACAAATTCCATTCAAATGTATCTATCTAAATTTAACTTTGATTTTAATTATTTAAAACAAAGTTTACGTCAAAATAAGTTTTTTCAAGTAGTTGGATTATCGGTTAAATAGGGCGCAACGGATTATAAAGCGCATAAAATAGATACAGTCAAAAGTTTGACTGGGGTTGCGTTATGCATTCACTAGATGAAGCTGTGCTAAAGGGAATGTCAACAAAACAGTCAGCTAAATACAAACTTTATTAAGCGTTCTGAAAACTCCGTTCATTCCCATGGTAACGCTGTTCAAATGATGTTTAAAAGGCTTCAAGCAGCAGCGAGACTGGTGTTGTGAGTAGACAAATGTAGAGCGAGCAAGTTGAGCACATGTATGACATGTTGAACGCACGTGTATGACTGGTTGAGCCTGCAGCAGAGTGATTTTGGGTGTACAACAACCAAGACACACTCGCTCAAACCGGTGGCAGTAATATCACTCCATAGACGACTGCCATTATGTGCGTCGTAAATCCCAGCCCGTGATGACGCAGTGACGTAATCCCGCCCACGGTGTTTAGGCTCAGTGTCATGAAAGTGTTTGTAAAAAACTCACCCACCAGGTAATGTTCATATATAAGGCGCTCCGGATTATATGGCACAATGTTTTTTGAGAAAATAAAAGGCTTTTAAGTACGCTTTATAGTGCGGAAATTCGGTATATAAAAGATAATCATTATTATAAGATTAAAAAAAATTAAAAAATACTTAATCGAATCCAATAACATAACAATTTTAGAAAGTGCATATATCTATGTATACATAAATTACAAACATCTTTGTCAAGTTCGGAATTTGACTAAACGTTTTTACTCAAACAAAGAAAATAAATCAGGTCTGGTTCAAAGTCACATGTTTTCCATTCATTTAATTCTTAAGGAAAGATGGCTGTTCCTTCCCTTTTATATCTTCATTTCAGTTTGACATACCTTTAATTATCTTAATCCAGACGTTTTCCAGAAAAAAGGAAAGCTTGAATGAGTCATTACCCTCAAGGTCGGGGTTACATTTACTCCTACAAAGATCCAACCTACCATACAGGCAGTGGCGAAAACTAACAATCAGTGAAAGGATAATATTATACGTGATTAAATTTGATGTACATACTTTAGCTCAATGTACTTAAAGGAGCATCAAGCTAATTTAAGTCTGTTAGTGTTAAAGCACTTCCTCCCCCCCTGGTGACCCATTGATTAAAAAAGATAAAAAAAACTGCTCAGAAAATCTATTCACTAAACACCTGATGGGAAATCTCTCTTCTCTCAGGCGCTCTAGGTCATTTTGCCATGAGGTCAAAGGTCAGATAGAGCAGCAGCCAATTAAAGGGACTGCGGTCGGATGAAACAACAGCAATCCCATCTGGCCTGTGACTTCAGGGCCCGGTCGACGATAGCTGCTAGTGTACATCGCATGGACAAGGGCATGTACGTCGGAGCACCTGTTCCCCCGCTGTTCCTTTGAATCCCATTCTTTGTGTGTAAATTGTAGTATTTATTAAGCTAACATATAGAATCTTGGACATTGTTATCGGCTAACAAGGACAGCACGGTGTTATTCCAAGTCTGCATTGTGTTCGCCTTCCAAGGCTGCCAGGCAATTGATTTTTTTTCTATCACAACTATCAACTAACTATCAAAGAATGAAAAGAAAGAGTAATGGTAATATATGGGTAGTTATTGATTTGCTAGCATATATGTGGACCATTATTCATTGAGTGGGATTTGAGTCAATAGGTGCTACACAATGAAACAAGCGACTTCAGGCGATTTAATCCAAGGAGGCACCAGTTACAATGTTAATTATTTATAATTTATTTATAATTTGAATCGTATCTTGTCCTTAAATCATTTCATTCTCACACGTTCATCCAGTATATATAATATGTGTCAGTATACAATTTGAGGGTGATCAATTATGGGTGTCATGTGCAACTGTATATTTCCAAATTCACATGACCTTTTATGTATTCTTAGTTGGAGTATTCTTGAAGTTCTTACGCAAATACATGAATCACACTGGTTAGGTTTTGTCGGTGAGTAGGTAAAATGCATTTTTATCCTTAAACTGAAATGTTAATCTGCCCAATAGTGGTTCCAACCTCTAAGTCTGTCATGCTCTTCATCAGGTGTATGTTTTAATGTATAGATATAAAATAGGTCCGTGTGTGTGTGTGTCCGCCTGATCTTATGATGATAAATGATATCATTATAATTAAATTAATGTATGAATACATAACTTAACGTATAAATAAATAAATTACACAATTTTCAAAACATTATTGTCTTTTATACAAGGGGGGTAGAATGAAAATTGTAAATACATCCAGTTTTGATTAAATGTCACGGCTTAACTGTATTTACTGAGAAATTATTTTTAAGCAATTGAACTCACACCTCTTATGTGATTATGTGTTACATTTACCAACAGGTAGGTATGTTATCTTCCTTTAATAAGCTGGTAACTAGCAGCTCTAGAATGTGTCAACACACTCACATAAGTTACATTTTAGTGTTTTGGTTGTTTTGCAGAGTTTAGTTTCCGTCAACATATTTTCAATGACCCAAGAGCCAGTTCTATTTTTGAAATGTCTGCTATTTGTTTACCTCCATTGCTTGAGAAACTACATCAAACAAGAAGCCAGCCAAGTGATCTACGAGTGCTCGAAGGGACTCAAAGTGTTTTCAAAGTTAAATGATGGTGGATTGAAGACAAGTGCTGGTTGTGGAAGCAGAAAGAAAGCTACTTGAAAATCCAATCTAATCAGAAGCGATGAATGAAAAATATGATGCCGGGGTGTTCAGGTACACACCTTCCAATGAACAGCTATGATGATTTGTTTTAAAAAATAAATACAAAATAATTCTGTTTGAGTGGTTGACCAAACCCTGGAAAATAAAGTCCCTGATATCGTACCAATCATTTCTGCCCATATTTAAACTTTCCTCTTAATCTTGTGAATAAAGATTCAAACACCAAGTTTTTCTTTTTTTGTCTAGGTATGTATGACACCTTTTTGTGTTGGTTTTTAAAAAAAAAAGAAAATATAACTTTTGTTCAGTTCCTTCCGTTCCCCACCTATAATTCCCCAGTCCCCTGACAGCATTGTCTGTCCATATGTATGTCATATGTTGATCAAGTTGACATTTTAAATGGTTTCTAATTGCTTTATTTTTTCATAGAACACCGAACAGTTTCTGTTTATTATACATTTGCTCCTTCTGTCTTACATGTGTGTAATCCGCTACGTTATTCACATTTGTATAATTGATCCTTTAACTCCTTAAGTTTTTGATCTGCTGCGCGTTCTAATCATATATCATTTAGTTGAACTGTATATTCTTATTCACTTTGTATATGCAATTATGACGTAAAATCATTATAATTCTGATTCTTCTGTGTCTGACTTTTAGTTTGTCCGTTTCATATCCCCTTGTTTTTTGTTTGTGTTTACTTTTCCTGTTTGGTGACCTTAGTGGTTCTCCTCGTCCTCCTATGTTGTTTTAATCTGGACTTTAACTTAATCCGGTTTCCTCCAGCCGCTCGGTTCTCTAACCACAACATTCACAGAAGACTCGATCAATCGGCTACAGCAGGGGTCCCCACACATTTTCCTTTGAGGGCCACATAACTTTTTCTTTCGCTGTTGAGGGGCGGGGGGCTGGGTTCGGTTTTTAACAGAAAAAGTGTGACAATCGCAGGGGGGGGCCTAAATGTCAAAATGCATCGTTTCCAGAAAGCCGCACTTAAACCAAAAAATAACCCTCTTCATGGAGAAAAAGTCAGGAAATATATAATAACCAAACAACTCTATCTTAGTTATTCACAGAAAAAAGCCCATTGAATATTAATTTTCTTAAGGCCCTAAAATGTCAACATCTTTCAAATGAGACTTTCTGAGATCGAAAAACGTATGTAGGTATTTTTGTTTTGTATAGTATAGTATTTTTATTTCGCTAAAAACGTATTTTCCCCCGTTAAATTGGTTGGTCCTATATTTTTGTCAGGCATATATCAAAAGAAAAATCAAAATGCGTCTCTGGTTTGGGGCCCTGTGGGTTACAGCATCTTTTGACCATACCCAAATGTGATAAAACATATTTTATTACAACAAATTTATAGTTTGGCCAACAAAAACGTTTTTAGGGCAAGGGTACGACAGTACACCAGCATGTAACGTTAGCTTTCATGTCCAAAAATTAAAATATCTTCTGTGGCTTTGTTGCACGTCTTTAAACAAACAAATTACAAAAGCTTGGCAAGAACAACACTATAACACGTCTGTGATAGAGTAGGAGGCTGACAAAGGCAGCTAAAAACAGCTTGTAACTAAGCAGAGCAGCAGTAATAAGAACACGGAGAAGAAACGAAAGTCTCTAGAAGTTTGGTATGTGACTTCTTACTTCTATCCTGTGGGTGGGTTGAGGAAACAACCTGCCAAGATATTGTTTCATAACATTTGGTACCACTCCTGACAACCATGAGCTGGTCTAACTGGCAACAGAAAATCGTTGCTCCTCTGTCAGTCCAATAGCAACGGCATCCCACACACATTCACCTCTGTGCTACCCGCTGCAGGCCAAGGAGAGGAAATAGAAGCAAGGATGGGAGAAGAAGGAACAGAGGAGGGGGAGGTGAGCGCCCTGAAAAAAACAGATACCAAGTGAGCGATGTGTCGTCACCCTGCCAAAGTACAGTATTTGGTCATCCAAATGTGCAAGCAATAAAATTGTAAGAGAAAGGCAAACACATGGATGTTGTAAGAGAAAGAGCAGATGTTTCTAATCTGATCGGAATTTTGTTGAACTGCCACGAAACCCAACTTCCCTCCGTCCACTTGCCTCGCAGTGTTTAGTTCCTCTCTGTACAAATCTCTAGTTTGTGACAAGGTAGACAGAAAACTCCTTTAAGGAGTTGAAGTTAGATTTCTCTTCTCCTTAATAATAATATAAAAAGTATAAACATCACAATGCATGTGAAATATAAAGACCACAACAACAGTTCATTCTGAGGTTCATTTCACTGGACTGCGAACTTAGCACCTCAACACACTCACGCTTACACTTCCCGGCTTGGTTTTCAAATCAGTCAAATTTAATTTTTCCAATCAGTGGTGAAATATTGTAACATCACACATTTAGGATACCCAATCGTAACCCAAGTTCTACGAATAGTCCAAAGCCCTGTAATAATCATCAAGGCTCTGCAACTGAGGGCAGTGGGTACCTGCCACACTTCCATGTATTAAAGCACAGCCAAGAAGGGCAACCGACTAGGGGTGTGGTGAGAGGGATTTAAAGTATTCATAGAACTGTGGTAACGATAGGTAACCGAGGGGCTTCTAAATCGTGGTGCTTTGGAGCCGCTTTGGAGTAAAGAGGACCCCGGCTGGGTCACTTTGTTTGAGCCAGCGCTCGAGATAGGTACCCTCTTGTCACTGGCTCTGGAGGAGAACTGGATAACCATTTGAAGATTCTTCTTGTTGGCAAAAAGATCCGCCACCAGTTGACCAATCCCAGGACAGATCTAGGCCATTACCCACCAGGACTTCCCCCAGCAAAATCTTCCTGGAAATTTGGACTGCAACTCATACAGGGTACCCGGGCACATGATGTGCTCTGAGTGCCAGCAGGGTAAAGGTACACTGGGGGAAAGATCTTGCATGCTTTTAGCTTTGGGGTTTGAGCTTTTTTTTTTTTTTTATAGTTTTATGCCCTTTAGGGCCACTGTACGAAACCTTCAAAAACTCTCAAAATAAAAATACATAACAGAAAACTGGAAAGGGGTCTCTTAATCATCAAGTTATTCATTGACATTCAGATTAAAATACTTTGTCATTCCCAAAAAATAAAAACAAAAAAAACAAATAAGTTGAATTCAACTTTTACAAATGGTTATTCCACTTTAAAATAATAGTTATTCTACTTTTTCCAGTCTTATCTGCACATCCATCCATCGTCTTGCATACTTTACATCACGCCTTCCACCTTTCATACATACACACTCGCATCCGCTCACACCTTATATGCATACATCTATCAACATACTGTAGACACATGTATACAAACACTACAACATTCTCTAGCAACAATTTTACAATCTACAATTCCTCAATATGTCACTGGAATCTTCTTACCCTTTTTGTTCCAAGATTCATACCACAAAAACAAAAAACAATAAGCAGGTTCAAAGACTAATACCATCAAAGTCCATTAGTTAGCTCTAGGCCTACCTGTGGCTTGGCGGGTTCAAGCACATGCAAAGTGGTCAGAAAATGATGCTGTGGATACAGCTCAGATTAGAAAAGCCTACTTCCGCCGCCGGCTGATATTCAGCATATTCTGACATGATGCCTGCAGGGCATCTGGAATATCTACTCCACAGGAGCTTCCATTTCACTGCTGTCTGAGACCACGTGGGCACTATCTGCGTGTGCAGAAACCCCAAAATTCCCAAGTTAATAGGAACAAGGGTAAACAGCAGACTGGGGGGGGGGCGGGGGGGGGGGATTTTAAGTGCGTCAATCTAGACATGCTGGGAAGTGTGAAAGTCTTAATTCAAGTTTGAAGATTTGATGATTCAACTGGTTACAATGTTAGCTTCCCTGATGTTTGCGAGGGGTTTGAAATAAACCGTCCAAGCATCAAAGGGACTCTTCGAAAAACAAGGATGTTAGAGTTAAATTCCTAATTGCAAACACAGAAAAGTGGTTTGAGCGTATACTCGTGTAGTAGATGGTAAAATGTCTGCGCAGATGGCCATGTAATATTGATGAATGGAGTATAATTGCATCATAGTCCTCTCAAGAGAAGCTTTTAACAAGCATGCATCAATAAAAGACATGTGAATGAGGAAGAAGGGATGTTTCGAGATTAAGCATTCAAGATGAACACAGCAAGAAGTCCGTAGGCTAGGGATGACAAAGACTCCAAAGGTTTGGAGATGCAGACAGAAGGAAGGACGGAAAGTACTGTCACCTTTTGGCTCAGCATCGACACCTGTCCAATTAATGTCAGAAGCCACTACTATTTTTTTTTTTAAACTTTACTTGCCACACATTTTAGATAGTTTGAAAATACTTTTAAAGTTGATATTTAGAAATGTCCTTTGAAGCAAAGCAATACGTTTATTCTACATTATACTATAGCTGTGTCTCAAATCGCATACTTGCATACTTAAACTTAGTATTTTTAGTGCATAAGTGTGTCTCAATTCTTAGTATGTGAAATTTAGTGTGCCATGCACACTAAATTGGCGTACTAACACGCTCACAAAACTGAGACTGGATCAATGAACACTTTCTACCCTAAACAGCCGCCATCTTAGGGACGTTGACGTTGTAAACGGAAGTGATGTCAATACCACTCAAATAGAGTGCATTTTCAGCCAGCAGTAGGAGGACGACACGTCTTTTGTTCTGACACTGACAGAAGATTTTGTTTCTTATATTATTTGATCCAAACTCGCAAAACATGCTACTAGCAGGTGTCGATAGTGTTCCTACAGCTGGTTGCAATCATCATTAAATAGTAGTAGAAGAAGCTGTCATGTCATTTCCGGTTAGTGTGTAGCAGCAGTGTTTGATTTGAGACATACTACCTGTTAAGAATGTGTGTACTAGTTAGTACGTACACTATCCTGATGCATACTAACCGACTAAGAGAAGTATGCGATTTGAGACACAGCATATGTGAAAATTAAGTTATTTTGGAATTTCCATCATGGCCGACACCGTGAATCAGTAGTAGTGATGGGTTGATGAGGCTTCATGAAACAGCTGATGAGATATCATACTACAATTTCAGAGTTTGAAAAGAGTTGCCAGTAGATGTCACTCTCGGTTTGAAATAATACCGGGTTGAATTAAATTAGTAGATCAGAAGCAAATATTTTAAACAAAGGAGTGCCATCTAGTGGCCTTTCAGAAGGAAGTCATTTTATCATGATACCTCACCAGCTGTTTCATGAGGTATCAAACTATAGCTAGTAAATAACCAAATATAAAGGCAATCACAGCTGCATATAATGAATGTTTTTATAATTAATCTTTATTTGTTATTTCTTGAATTAAATTTTTTTTTTACTCTTTTTTTCTGCAGCCTAGCCAAATTGCAATACATGATTTGGTCTTAAAATAGACTCTCCAGTGCAGCATTTAATTATTGAAGATGAACAAGAATGTTAATTCCAAACATTTTCTTGTGAGTTAATATATTATTTACTGATCCAAGAATAATGCACCAGCACTTAACTTGTTTGAAACGTTGGTCTTCCATCTGTGTGGCTTATGACTCTGTAGGTGTGAAAAGTGATTAAAAATAAATTGTTGCTGTTAAATTCATGTTAAAAAGGTCGCAGTTTTAAAAAAGAACGCTTCAAGTTTATCTTTCATTTCTTCTACATGTGTTTAAAGATTTTATATATATACACAGTGAAGTCTTGTGTTTACTTCCAAGCCTACAATAAATCCAATGTCACATGAAAGGACCAATATAATTTACTGTGCTATGATTTATGTGTAAGTGTTGAACTTTATGTGCAGTGTTTGAAGTTTATTACCAGATAATAGCATT
Source organism: Callionymus lyra (assembly GCF_982586985.1). Classification (NCBI taxonomy): domain Eukaryota; kingdom Metazoa; phylum Chordata; class Actinopteri; order Syngnathiformes; family Callionymidae; genus Callionymus; species Callionymus lyra. The sequence continues at coordinate 12,961,560 of NC_141820.1, forward strand.
TCCAAGTCTCTAAAGAAGACTTCAGTTGAAGTAGAAAAACAAATAGAAAGATCAATGTTGTATTTTAACAGATGTATCTTACATACGTTTCTCTCTTCTCACCTTCCTTCTTCTACTAAATCAGCTTTTTTATTTCAGGGCAAAAACACAATCAGAGAAATGATACTCGTTCTTTGCTTCAAATAGTTATAACCCACTTTTTTTTATCTTGTTGATGTAGCGTAGAAACTCAATGTGGTGCAGAGTAGACATTATTTATGAGTCATATCCATTATTAAACATGTGCATGATAACGGGCGACAGTTACGTGAAACAGTGAATAAATAAAAACTCCACTGGAATCTCCTCATTCCATTGACATTATTGCCTGAATTTCACAAGTTTCACGACGTTCCATTCAGAATAAACTAAACAAAAGTCTCTAAAATATCTTAAGTGCTATAATGAAATACAAAAAAAAAAAACAACACTCAAATTTATGTGTGGAGGCAGATTTTATCCGACTGATAATGGAGAATAAATGGCATTAGAAACCTGGAGAAAAAAAAAAAAAGAAACCAGTAGGCTGTGTCCCTAATTGCGCACTTCTACGAGTGCACTTGTTTATAGTACACATCAAGACAGTGCACGCACTTGGCCAGTGTTCAAATTTTTGACAAATAGTTTGTCTCAAATCAAACAGCATTGCTACACACTTACAGGAAATGACTCGACAGCTTCTTCTTCGACTACTTTTTAACGCTGATTGCAACCAGTCTTTGAAACACTTTCACTGACACATGACAGCGCTTTTCACCAACAGAAACAAGGTATCAAGTTGTGTTTTGTTGCGTTATCATTGTTTTTGTGTTTTTTTGTGTAAAATTATTGTTTTATTGAGACATTTAAGTCAGTATCTGCTCTGAAAAAACGCCATCAGTGACGTAGCTTCTGTTTAGCGTCATCTGAGTCACTAAGATGGCGGCTATTAAGGGTGGAAAGTGTCCATCGATCCACACTCAATTTTCCACCCATTTGAGTGCACCATTGGACACTACATTTCCACACACTGCTGATTGGGATGCACTTGTGCACCTCAGTTTAGTCATGCAATGCCACAAGTTTTCAGGAAGTGTGCAGTTGGCATTCTGACTGCAGCAATGAGAGCCATCTTGAAAAGTGTTTTTAAGAATTTGGCAGTACATTCCCACACAAAAAAAACAACAGTATTATTAAATGTAAAATTCCTAGTTTTATGTGTTAAGCATACACCAGCCAGCAGCCTTTCTTCATTCAATCTCTCTTTGTCACGAAATAGACAAAGCCGTGTCCTTGTTTTCAAAGCTCTGTGGTCCTCAGTGTTAAAAAATAAGTAGCTTCAAAAATTATTCCTCTGAAACAAGGACTATAGAAAAGAAAGCACCATCTAGAAGACGCCTTCATTGGGTTGTAAGGGTTTTACAGATCCATAGGGTAAGAGGTAAGATAGAGGACGCATTAAGACTGGCAACCACTTACAAAAGTCACAAATAAATCTCTGGATGTTTGTGTTAAGAAATTATTTGTGTAACTCCTGATAAAGGACTTGTTTGTTCCTTAATCTTAACAGTTTTGTAATGAACACTATAATAGCCAAAAGTGTTATTGTCTTGGAGTTAAAAATTAGACTTTATAAGGCTTCATTAATGTGTCATGGTTACTGAATTGACACCTACCACAATTTTAAAAACAAATTGCACTGTGAGGTCATAGTACTACATCATGCATAAGCAGATGGTACTGATCATTTATATATATATATACAGTATATATATATATAAAATATATTATTGTGTCGATGGTTATCCATTTATACACTCATTTCATTAATAATCTCAATTACTTTTTATTTACTCGTCTTTGTATGTATATATACACTGTATATTTACTCTTTTTTTATATTTACTTATGGATTTTTATTTATGCCTTTATTTACTTTTTTTGTTTGTACTGTATTGTTTTCTATAAGCAGTGATGCAACTGAATTTAATTGTACAGCCCTGTCCTGTTAAAGTAATTCCAAATCTATTCTAGCTCAACACAAAACGTACACTTCTTTTCTTCACCAAATGGCACCAACATTATAGATCGTGTTACAACATGTCGGAAGGTACCAGAGATCGGCTACAACACACGCATCGCGTCTCACCGAACAGAAAGCCAGCGCCTGATCCAGAGTCAGTTCATTTAATATTAATGTTGCATGCGGTATTCCTGGGAGCAAAGCCTGACCCGAATACAATTACAGGCAATAAACAGCGGTTCTGCTTTAATCACAGGAGCAACGTTTACATGATTAATGTAATAAACTCCGATCTCATATAGTTGTTATGAGCTGGAGCGTGAGAAAATAAAATATACTGCCAACCTTGTGATTCAAACAAAATTATGTTTATCCGTTATATTACCGCTTTTCATTTAACTTCGTTGAGGTTTTTCGGAGATTTGCCGCCGCATATTGGTCTTCGCATAAATGGTGCCGAGGGAGAACATATTGAATCATTTTCTGTTCGTATGTTCACCTCAAATGTTCTTTCATTAGTGACAATATTGTGTTGAAATGGTTGCCGGATTATTATTATTACTTTGATAAAACACAATCTTGCAAAACATTTTAAATGTAACCCTTTCATGGAGGAGACATTACAGGAGATGAACGCGTATTGCTCAACGAGATAAAAGAGAGGCAAGTTGGATGGGTTAGGAGAGAAAGTACTAGTGATGATGTTGATGAGGCTTCATGAAACGGCTGATGAGGTATCGTGATACACCGTCTTAATTTTAAAGACTGGACTAGACTCTGCCACTAGGTCGCACTCTGAATAATAATATTATTGTATTAATTCAATGAAACTTGGCATCATTTTTTTTTAAAAAGGCAACGTATCATGATACCTCATCAGCTGTTTCATGAGACCTCGTCAACCCATTAACTTTGGAACTAATTCCTTTTCAGAAATATGCTTATGACCCATGATGGAAATTTACCGTTCAACACTATCCCAAAAGTCTTCTGGTTTGAATAGAGTTCTAGTTAGTACATTGCTCTCATGGATACTGCAGATATCAAGATGGCCGAGTACAAAACTTCGGTTCTTTGGAAGTACCGACCGAAATGCCTCGGTAGTACCAAAAACATGCCGTTTTTTGGTGCCAGGTTTCGGTACCTCAAGGTTAATCCCTTTAACAAGACTTGATAATGCAGGGGATGAGTAGCTGTAGACAAGTTCACATGAATAGAAACACTATAAACTATAGTCAAAAAGGTACAAAGCAACAACCCCAGAAGGAACCTAAAGTGCAGAGAGAAAGCCTTGCAGTTTTGATACTGAGCTGCAACTTTTCCTAAGTCATAAACCGAAGAAAATATTACATTTTTGGGCTTTAATAGACACATTTCAGTCAGCAGAATTATCAGAGAAAGTCTTAAGAAAAAGTCTACATCTCATCCCGATGACCCCAAGGTCATGGGATAGAAATTCATCTCTGGTATATCAAAGTTTTGATGTCCAAAGAAACTCTGGAAAATCAGAATATTATAGTTTTGAGATTTTTTTTTTTTCCCGTCTGGTGGACTCTTGAAATGTGTGTTCAGAAAGAATATGAAATGTCCCTCTAGTTTGCAACTAGACTCCCAGACACGCTTCTTGAGCTTAAAATATGATGTATTATTCAACTTATTCCGTTTTATCCACAAGATGTCAAAAACATCGCAGTTTGTGTGTAACGCACTGAGATCGTTTTTTTTTGGTGGGAACCGTGACACTCATTGGCAAGTAAAGAAGACACATAGATGGCCTGAATACGCATCCCAGACTTCTTTTTTTAAAACTCTCTCATGGTGAGGCTAAAATAGCAGATCGGTTGTTGATAAGAGTGTGTTACTCGGAAAAAAGAATAAGAAAACATCTCTGATTATGCAAAACTCACTTCTGATTAGACCAAGTCAGTAAGTGGAAGGGCAGCACCGGGGGTGATTGTAAGGTGGTCGATTTGAGAGGCGAGCAAGAGTAAAGTTGCACTCGACGCTGATGGCTGGCTCGACGACTACTTGACTCGCCGTGGTAGACCCATGGCCAATAGTGAAATGCACACCGAGATTAAGCTGGCGATTGCATTTGTGATCCATTCTACCGCTGTTACAATTCTTTTTTTTTTTTCCCCCCCTGCTACTGATTTTTAACAAACAAAATCAGCATGATTACCGTCCTCTTGGATACCAGAGGGTTTACTTTTCAGGCCTTATGTTGTACAGTGTACCTGCAGTTATAGTTTCAAATAACACACTATGGAAGTTATAAAAAGGCCCCCATAACTGAAAAAAAAAAGGTTCATGGTTATTTCCCTTTTAAACTTATTTATAACACATTTCTTCAACATGGATTCGTCCTGAAGAAGCAGCTCTTCTACAAAAGAAAGTGAAATATTATTAGTCATTTTACGTTTTTCATTACTTGCGTCGAAGTGTATTAGAAATGTAAAATATGAAATTAAAGACTGTGACTGATGGTAAACATCTTGGAGAACAATAAACAAACTATAGAAAATTAAATTAAATTATAATTCTGTACATGGACTGATACTCCCATATAAAGCAAATCAAGTTAATACAAAAGACCTTTGATGTTGTCTGTCATGATACATTTTGAGTTTGCGCTTTATTTTGTAGTATTTCATTTTTGTACTGCTCTCTTGCGTTTCTCCTGCTACAGGTTAATAATTCCCTGGTTGGAACCAATCAGCGATCAGCTCCCTGCAGCTGCTACTTCAACTTCCAGGTTCCAGTCCGTGGTGTCAGACTGTCCCCGTTTCTACGCTTTAAGTTCCCACTTTCTGCCTTATACTTGTATCGACAGCTACAAACAGTCATTTCTTTTTTAAAGTTTTTTTTCTTTGCCCCACTACACACAAATTGGTGTGCCCTGGGATCCTTCACAGTATGGAAGGCAGACAGTAATAGGTGTCACAAAGAAACACACAACCCATGACAGGAACTATTGTAGGAGGAAGAAATAATTTAGTTTAATTTCAAATCTCATATAATTCAAAACGTCTTTAAAAAAAACAACAACAAATAAACAAGAATGTTTTAAAAAAATGTTTAATACACATATATATAAAAAAGTAATTGTTTAGTGGATTTTAGTAGCCGAATAATAATTGTACAACTTAAAAATTGCACCAGAAAGACCATTTTTAGTTCGACATGGAAAAATAAGCTAAGAAAAATCCTTATTTTTTTCATGGAGATGCTAAATACTAATTTATTTTCTTCTTCATCAGCCTAATCTGCTGTTTAAAGGCTCTTGTGCTGCTCCCGGTATGCACTGACCTAGCAAACCTGGAGTGTTTATTTCATTATTCCCCTGTTGCCTTTTTTCTTTAGACCCAAACATGTTGTTTGAAGTGCAAATTCTGCTGTTTTCCCTTTATCTTTTGATCAGAAGACCTTCTAGCCTCTGGCTTCACAAGCAGGGAGGGTCACAAACGTTCACAGGAGTAGTTTCAACCACGCTCTGGATTTTAATATTTCTGAAGCAATTGTAACGTCTTGAGAGTCGGGTTAAGTAGAAGGAAGTGGGTTGATGCACAACAAAAAGAAAAATGTAGATTAGGCTTAATGACTTTTCATGTAAAAGTTGGCAGTAAAATGTAACATACTGCAACTAAATATATGTTGAAATAATTCTGCATAGTATTTAATAAAAAAATATTTTATTTATTCATTATTTATATTAAATGTTATGTTGTCATTGATGTCCCTTATTTTACTTTTAGTATTTTAATGATCAAATATTTTTTCATTCTTTTTATTTTGTAATGTCACCACAAAAAAAAAATCTAGTGTTTTGTCTATTGCAGTGGCAATATTTAAGATTAATAATTCAGATTGTAATTTTGATTTATTAGATCCAAATACCAAAGTTTTAGGATGAAATCTAAGTCCATTTTGTTGACTATACAGTTTGCCACTGTGTCTGGTGTTGAAGTGGCATCTTGATGGCATCGCCAACAGATTTTTTGTCAATTTTGATCCGCTGCAACATCAACGAAATATTAAATAAATAAATAAAAATAAAATCATCGACACCATTAAGGCGCCAAGTCGAGTGGTTTCCTGTTGAGAGCACGAAATTTTTAATCAATCCTTGAATAATGAAAGTTGTTTTTATCGATTTCATTTTCTGCCGTTTCATGAAGTCACAATAAATGGGTTCCTTAATTGAAGTTTGCGTTTTCACGTTGCATTTTTTTTATTTATTTCTCTGCACATACCATTTCCTGGAGAGAACACATTTTCTCTCCTCCTTGTACAAAGTATTTCCCCCTCTTACAAGTTATTGATACTTGTAAAAATGTACATTTGCGGTTCATGAATTAAATCCATAAATTGTTAAGAATGAAAGCAAGATTATATTGCTCCGTATTCAATATATGGAGCGTTTATGGTAAATCCCCAGGTAGTATTCAACTCATGGATCCTTACAATATGTATGTCAGCTGTAACCGAGTGTGATAATCCATTCACTGGGGAATCCAAAGCATCGCCTCAAAAGTGTTTGTGCATCTTCCTCTTTTCTTACGCGCTAAACTGTAACTCAGCTGGAATATATCTCAGTCAGGGCTCAGTCGAAGCAGGTGACCCAGAAACAGAGCCGACTGAGATGGAAGGAGAGAAGGAAGCTGGGAGAAAAAAAAAAAAAAGAGAAAAAAAAAAGTGATATTTATAGATGGGAGGATAATGATGATCCCCCAATAGAGAGACCCTCGCGGCTGGAGAATGTGAGCGTGTTTGTGTACACACGGTGTTAGGGAGGATACATTGCAGCACTACAACCTGTGTTGGAGCTGATAAGACTTGTACACAATCAATTTACAGTGGGTTTATTTGCAACGTATCAAAACCCCGGGATAATCCATTCGATTAGGATTATTCACTCTCATATTTCACACCAATTACTTTTATGGTTGTGTTGATTCTTTGCCTTTTTTTTTCTTTTTTATAATCTGTTATTCTGACAGGTAATGCAGGCTTCGCTGGTGATGTCGATGCCGCGCGAGTGAAACTAGAGCAGGAGATATTTCTTGAAGGAGAAGGACAAAGACGTGATTAAAGGCAAATCGTACAAGTTCTATTTTAGAGCTCAACACGTGGTCAGACTGTGGTCGCGCTTTGGCAAAGGGAGGCCTCGTATTCTAGGGAGAGTTAGTCGCCCGCTGACAGAATGAGTCTTTTAGATCCGGTAATATTTATGGATACCGCTGGTGGGAATGTGTCCCAGAAGAAGAAGAAGAAAAAAGTGGATATTAATAAAGAACGATTTGGTAGAAGGAAGTATGGAAGTAGATCAGTTTCATCACGATATTGAACGGTTAAATTCAACTTATCAAATGTTGAAACTTTGATTTTTATATAAAATTTCACGTTTAAATAATTTTCTAAACAATTAATTACAGGTAATTTGAATGTTCTCAAAATGTTAAACATAGTTTGACACAAAACACAAGAAGGATCTGTCTCGCCTGCTGTTGATAAAAAACTCTGCAGCGAGAATTCTGACCCGCTCTAGTAGAAGAACTCACATTTCTCCGATCTTCAAAAGACTTCACTGGCAGCCAGTTTCTTTCAGGATCAATTTTAAAATTCTGGTTCTTACTTTCAGATCTATTCATGGTCAGACCTTCCATTAATGATCTGATCCAGACTTACACCCAGCTCGGGTTCTGAGGTCTGTGGATCAGAATCTACTGATGGTTCCTCGCACTCGGTTGAGGACCAGAGGAGAGAAATCCTTCCAGACTGTTGCTCCTAAACTTTGGAACGATCTTCTTCTCCCTCTGTGTTTGATGATCTACTGACTCCTTTAAGAAACATCTTTATTCTTTCACCAGACAATACAAAAATAAATATCAAGCTCATTTTTAACATGTCTGGTTTCAAAATTTGAAATAGTTAAATTCAACCACTCAATTCTCTAATGGCACTGACCTACTTCCATACACATATATGAATAAAAAACCTGCATTGGACAAGGATTATCCCGGAGAAATGTTTTTTGTTTTAGCCTTAATGATCCTTCTTTGCTTCGTTATTACTGTATGGAGCCCTGGACATGACTTGGTAGAAAAAAACCATCAACTCCATAAAACAACTCAATTTATAGATGGCAGTTTACCCAATGACTTCATCATTCTGTATAACTCATGGCCATAGCACACAGCTCTAGACCCCAAATCCCTGACTTGGTATCGTCATTATTTCATGATTATTTTTTAAATCTCATAACGCGGCTATTTATACATTTGCCACAATAAAATACATTATTTCGAGGAATAATGGAGAATAGGCTAACTCGTTATTTTGGCCACACATGACATGGTAAAAATAAAAATGTCATGTGTGGCCAAAATAACGAGTATGGGGCTTCATAGTATTAAAAAACAGCATTTTATTTGTAAGCAAAGAAACAGTGTGATATACGGGACTCTAATGGTTGTTTAGAACATCAATCTCTCAGTTGACAATACGTTTGAAGAAAGACATGGAATAGAATTTGGGGTAAAAACCACATGAACATCTGTGCAAACATGGCATCAATGCAGTCGTTTCCTCCGTGTCAAGGAGCTTCCTGCTTTGGCAGAAACCAACGGATAATCAAGTCTAAAGACATGGTGTTGGCTAATCTCCCTTTCTCTTGCTTGTAAAATGTTACTGTTGTTTCTGCCAGCACTTTGGGTTCAATTTAGTTTTTGTCTTTATTTGCTGGTATTTGGTCCCCATCACCAGCTGTGCCTTTGTTTCCCGTTTTGTGTCTATAGGTTTTTACTGCTGCCAAAGATGTCATGTGAATGCCTACGTTTATCTGTCTAGTAGCCCAATTTTTAACATGTACATGAAATATTCAGGATGTTGACAGGACAAATTACAACAATGTGTTTTACTTTTATGGCTAGCAACTGCTGCAGTTCATCCAGAGTTACAATAAAGAATAAAAGAAGGAAAACAATTATTATATTAACTTATTGGCATCAATATTACCCCCCATTTATGGTTCAAATCCTAGTGAAGGTAGTTTTTTTCCCAAGGAAAACACAGCATATACTTTAAAAAAAACAACAACAAAAAAAAATTCAACTTTAAGAGTGTATTTCAAAGCTTTCAGTAATATGTATATATTTTAATCATTAAGTTCAATCATGGAACAATAGATAAAATAATAACCTTAAGAATCCAAAGGAAGTTTGCAAATATTTAATATTCTACAATAAATAAAAATTTCCGAGGCCACCGCTAGCGTTCCACCAGAGCCCCCACACTTAAAAAAAAACCACTTCTGTAGGGAATCGAATGTTCTTTTGAATGGAAAGGATTTGTATATTCCATGGTTACCTGGAGGTGCAAAACACAAATCGTAGTCCACGTAACAGAGTTTCAGCAAGAAACTCTAAGTAACCATCATTGGCTGACTTGTAATCTGTCCCCTAAAAGTGTTTTCCAATATAATTTATTATATATAAATATATAAAAGTAACTTTATTGGTACCAGATGAAACCAAAGTTTCTTATTCCATTCTTATTATTTATAGATACATTTGTTTATTCTCCTTCCAACGATCTCACCGGAGAGACTCTAGTCAGGGAATGTCAAAACATAGGCTTTATTGAGATGGAATTTTACATTTATGGAAAGTTGTTTTTGTTTTTCCCACCAACTCTGTTTTTCAGACTTTGGTTCATCTTGCACACCTCACATGAAATGTGAATAATAAAAAAAAAAGAAAGGATTGGTATGTTGAGCCGTTGGGCCATTGGTTTTAGTCCAACTGTTCTGAAACTCCTCGCTTCTTCTTACAGCGACTTTTTTTTGTGTCCTTTTCACCATGTGTCACGAGAGCCACCGTCGCTCAGACCCGAACCATCACCTGCCTCATTACGGCCCAGCCAGTGGAAACACCAAAGTGTGACTGTAGTGAATGTTGCTCGAGCCCAAAATCCTGATTCACAGGTATGAAAAGGAACCAAAAAAAAAGCTCAATGGGGACTCAAGCCACGTGTGAATTTGATGTGAATGAAAACCACAAATATAACATTGAAAAAAGACAGTTTTGATGTTTTATTTTAATCTAGCTTCAATTTATAGATAAGCAAGTTTGTGCAAAAAAAATCTCCTGACAAAAGTTTTAAAATCTACTCATTTATACAATACATAAAAACCACCCCCTTTAATGAGCTAAAACGGCCAATAAATACATTTTCAGTGCCAAAACCACTTAAGTGGATGTTGCTAAATCATGAAATTGGCACAAACCTTCTGAAAAAACAATTAAGCAAAAGACAGAAACTAAACCTTTGAATGAACATATTTTGCTTATGCCTTGTACATTAATGTGACGAGACTGGTGTGGTCGTATAATTTGTCGACTTAAAAATTTGGAATTACAAAGCACTTGAATTTACTGACAAATTAAAGTGAAAAAAAGAAAACTTTTCAATTTTTTGCATTGCTTTCATTTGTTGTACACCGAGCAGAAAACCGATCTGCAATAAACAGTGCAACTACTTTAGGCTCCTGAGCTGTGTCTCAAATCGCATACAGGCGTACTCTTTTTTTTAATTTTTAGTGCGTTAGTGCGTCTCAATTCTTAGTATGCGAAATTTAGTGCGCCATGCACACTAAATTGGCATACTAACACGTCCACAAAACTAGCATGGTTCGATGGAAACTAACCACCCTAAACAGCCGCCATCTTAGTGACGTTTTAAACGGAAGTTACGTCATATATAAATGCATATATATTCATATACTTACAGGTGCATATTCCGCAGCAGTAGAAGGATGACACGTCTTCACTGCTGATACAAGCTTAATATTTCGATTCTCATATTTTTTCTTTATTTCTTTTTCCAAAGTTGCAAAACGTGCTGCCAGCAGGTGTCAAACAGCTGGTTGAAACATCGTTAAATAGAAGTAGAAGAAGAAGCTGTCATGTGATTTCCTGTTAGTGTGTTGCAGCAGTGTTTGATTTGAGACATACTATCTGTGGAGAATTTGCGTACTAGTTAGTACGTACACTAAACTGATGCATACTAACTTCTAGTATACTAAGAGTAGTATGCGATTTGAGACACAGCACTGGCTCCAGTCCGTGGTGTCATTTTGAGGCCCTATGCTGGTTACATTGACCTCCCTATTGTATGGTGTTTTATTCACGCTGCTTACCTGATTCTTATTCATCACACACTTTAGGTTCCTATTTCTCTTGTTTACACTATTATTGTAGTCTAGTGTTGATACATTATATTTTTGTATCAATATCTTGTGTTTTTTACAGCAATTTATCTTTGTTTTATGTCCGTTTCAGATTTCTAAAGTTCTAAATTACAAGATATTGATACAAAAAAATACAAAATAACATATAAACACTAGACTACAATTCCTTTTGTTCTTTGACCACTTTGTGTGCTCTTTCGGTCATTTCACACTGTATGAAAATGCTCTTAGTCTGACCGGTTGCTCTAGAAGTGAAGTGAACACGCAGCCAAACAAATAAAAAAATAATACCTGTACTTTAATTCCAGTTCCTAAAATAAGGGCTTACATTATGGTCGACTTTAGTGATAAGTAAGATTGCTAATAGCATCAGCCGCTGTAGCTTCAAATGAATGGTATTTTTTTCTAATTCATCCTTCCCTAACTTGTCCTCTTGACTCAAGTCTGGCTTAACCAAAATACTGCGTCTCCAAGATTCACAAGGACAGATTGAGAATTTAAAAACAGAAAATTTTATCAGGACTGAAAACTCACTAGCCTTCTTTGTGACCCACAGATTTAACCACAAGCGACTATTTTCTAGTTCACCGTTATTTAATCATTATTAACTTTTATCTCCAGTATTGCTAACACAACCGACCGATTTCTTGTGGCGTCAGTACAGAATAAAGGATTGAAATAAGACGACACACAAAGCAAGAAACGAAAAAAAAAACAGAAGGCGGCCATTTCACGACGCCCAATGAAAAACATGAAGCTTCTTAAATGTCTCGAAACTAAAATGGATGCATGTCAGGGACTAAAATAAATAGCAAACTTACTTCATGTCCTGTGATATTCTTTGAAGAAAGTGTTATCTTATCGTTGTCATGACATGTTCTTGGAACGTTTCCAGATAGAGTTGGATGTTTTTCACATCATCATTCTCGACAAGAACTAAAAAACCTGAAAGATCTTTTGGTTTGAAAATACATTCCTCAGACAGATTTTTACACCAAAAATTCTACAAAAAAAATGTAGTTATGCGTGAATATCAAGTGAAGATTCAGCTTAATATTTATGTAACGGATATAATTAATAAACGTTATTTTCTGTCAAAATGATTTCGCAAAATTTGAATTATGTATAAATAGACAGTTGCAGCCATTTTTAAATGATATTTTTACTTTTTTATCTTCATCATTTTTAACATATTTTTATTCTACAGGAGACATTTTATACCTTTTTATTAAAAAAAAGTACAAAATTAAATAGTCCGAAATCTTTTTACTTTAGTATTCCGTCATTGTTACTTTTATATTGAGGTTATTTAAATTAAATAATTCACTCTTTTGGCTCATGAGTCTTCAGAAAAGTAACAGTTTCTAATAAGAACCATTAGAAAAAGTAATTGCCAACATGAGACATACATCTTAACTCACAACTTCACAAAGTAAAGGTTATTTTTCAGCTTTATTTTGGCTAAAAATGTCCATCAAATGACAGTCAATTCTATCTAATGTCATCATGTGATGAAACACTGGATTATTTTTTACCCACAGACCACTAAGAGTGAAATCTAAAGCTCCTTTAAAACATCACATTAAAAAAAAACATCCTACATGTCATCAAAACACTGTGGTCTGAGACTTCGGTCCAGAGCCAAGTTGTTCTCAGTAATAATCATGTGGTCGAAGACAAAACGCTGCTCTTTGACTGACAGTGAAAGTGGAAAAAAAAAGAAAGAAAAAAGACATGTCGGTCACATATGTGACCACATAAGCCACCGCGGCGTTTATGCGTTTGTGTGTGAAGCGGACACTTTCAAAGTTTGAACATCATTACGAGGGTTTTCTGCGTCTGTTTTGAGTTACGCCCCGAGGCTAATCAGTTTCACGTTTGTGTTTCCAGAGTCAAAGAATTCAGGCTCGTGGATGGAAAGGAAAAGGTTTGAAATAAAAACAGGCGGAGAAATGAGAGAACAGTGTTCACACTCGAGTGTGTAATCAGGGTTATATACATACAGAGCAACACATGACCACACAGAGTCAGAGAGAAGCTGAAGATCTCAATCTGTGGGCAGTGGAATCACTCTTTGAAAATAGGTGTGCTTGTAAATGTGTGTGTGTGTGTGTGTATGACTGTGTCTTTCTCTGTGTATAAGTATATCTGTGTATATACAGTATGTGTGTGCGTGAGTGTATACGTGTGTGTGTGAGAGTGCATGTTAGTCAGTCAGTGTGTCATTGTGTGTGTATGTGTATATACTTGTGTGTGTGTGTGTAAGAGTGTGTGTACAAGAGTGAGAGTGTGTAAAAGTGCATGTCTCTGTGCGTGTCTGTCTGCCTGTGTATGCATGCATTCGTATGTGCGTATATCCCTTTGCGTTAGTGTGTGTGTATAGAGGTGTGTAGGTGTGCGTGCATGTGTGCGTGTCTGTGAGAGTGAGTGTGTGTGCACGTGTATCTGTGTGTGTGTGTGTGTGTGTGTGTGTGTGTGTGTGTGTGTGTGTGTGTGTGTGTGTGTGTACGCATGTATATGTGTGTGTGTGTGTGCATCAAAGTGCATCATTGTGTGTGTGTGTGTGTGTGTGTACGTGCATCAGTGTGTTTGTGTGCGTGTGCATCTGTGTGTGTGCATGTGCATCTGTGTGTGTGCACTTGCATCTGTGTGTGTGCACGTGCATCTGTGTGTGTGCACGTGCATCTGTGTGTGTGCACGTGCATCTGTGTGTGTGCACCTGCATCTGTGTGTGTGCGTGTGTGTGTGTCTTGGCCTCAGAGGAAACAGATGCTTCAAGAGAGACCAGAATTTTCACAAGACCGAGGGATAAAAAAAATAATCCACAACCGATTTCTTAACGACACTCAAAGAAATGTTTGATTTATGGGACGTCTCTTTGTTCACGATGAAAACGTATCATTATTATCGCCATAAACGAGTATCAGTCAAACACGTAAATAGTCAACTTTTTTAATGAACGTTTGTATTAAAAATGTTGTGAAGATCAACAATTCCTGTTGTGGAAAACCATGTTATCATCATTTCATTTAAGTTTCATTTAAAAACAGATGCAAGCACACAATCTTATTTAAAAGTTAAACCCAAACACACACACACACACACACACACACACACACACACACACACACACACACACACACACACACACACACACACACACACACACACACACACACACACACACACACACACACACACACACACACACACACACACACACACACACACACACACACACACACACACACACACACACACACACACACACACACACACACACACACACACACACACACACACACACACACACACACACACACACAGCTTAGCCAAGTAGCCATAGTGACTAAGTATTTGAAACAACACAACTTGTTCTTTTAATTTCTTAATTTTGCAGGTATATTAATGTAAAGATGATTTACTCACCAGTGCTCTGTCTCAAATCACATACTTCTTTTAGTATACTAGAAGTTAGTATGCATCATATGTACGTACTAACTAGTACGCAAATTCTCGAGAGGTTGATTACTTCCTGCTTTTAACACCTGGATGATGTCATCAGTGGGGTCATTGGGCACTACCATCTGTAGAGGGGGGTGTATGGCAGTTTGGAATATATTTTTTAGTTTTGATACTATGTCATGTATTTTTGACCACAGTTTTTTGTCAGATAGTTAATATGACGCTCATGGTGCGATGAAGTAAAGGTTATGAATATGGATGTTTACTGAAGAAATGTGACTCCTCCCTGCAGCTTGGTCCAGTCCAGGTGGATCCCAGCTCTGGGCGAGAGTGTACAGTAGTGATGTATTGATGATGCCTCGTGAAACAGCTGATGAGGTATCATGATACAGTGTCTTCATTTTGAGAGACCACTACACGTTACTACAGGTTTCATTGAATTAGTAGATGAGAGCCAAATATTATAAAGCAGAGAGTGACATCTAGTGGTCTTTCAAAATAAACACACTGTATCATGATACTTCATCGGCCGTTTCATGAAGCCTCACTAGTACACATAGGTGTTACGCTTCACCATTGAGGTATGTTTTAAAAAAAAACAGAAAAAAACTTTTGTAAGTATACATTTCTTAGCCTTTGATTAGTACTTTCTTATATGAAAAATATAATATTTCTGGATACACAACCCACATTTCTAAGAATATCGTAGGACTTAAGAGCTCCTTAAACAATCTGTAAAACTCATTATCACTTCCATTTCTCAGAGGGTATTAAACAAGAGTTACTCTGAATCAAAGCCTATACACACATATACACTTTAACACAAATGCACATACACACTTTAACACACATGTACATACACACTTTAACACATCCGTACATACACACTTTAACACATCCGTACATACACACTTTAACACAAACGCACATACACACTTTAACACACATGTACATACACACTTTAACACAGACGCACATTCACACTTTAACACACACGCACATACACACTTTAACACACAAGTACATACACACTTTAACACAAACGCACATACACACTTTAACACACACGCACATACACTTTTACACACGCACATACACACTTTAACACACAGGCACATACACACTTTAACCCACACGCACATACACACTTACATACACACCTTAACATACACGCACATACACACTTCAACACACATGCACATACACACTTTAACCCACACGCACATACACACTTACATACACACCTTAACATACACGCACATACACACTTGAACACACATGCACATATACACTTTAACACATACGCACTTACACACTTTAACACACAAACTTTAAAACACGCGCACATACACACTTTTAAACACAAGTAAATACACACTTTAAAACACACACACATACACACTTTAACATACACGTACATACACACTTTAACATACACACTTTAACACAAACGCACATACACACTATAACACACGCACATACACACTATAACACATTGTACATAAACACTTTAACACACACTTACACACACACTTTAACAAACACGCACATACACACAGAAACACACACGCACATACACACATGCACAAACACACTTTAACACACACGCACATACACACTTTAACACACACACTCTCTTTATCAAATCTTGATGAATTTTGTATTAAACTTGAAATAGTTTAAATAATACTTCATTGATAATTGTATTAAAGTTCTTTATTATTCTTAAAAAACCAAAAACATATAACTTTTAGTGAGTTAAAAAAAAAGAAAAGAAAAAATAATAACCAGCCCTTAGCAAGGTAATTATTGTCTTAAACCATTATGTAATTTAAAATTATTGGCCTGACTTCACTGGCTCTCGTCTTCATCCAATCTTCTCCGCATTTAGAATCTAATTTATTTGAATGAACTTGAACAATTGCTTCTCTTCATTTTTCTTCCGGGGCCACGTTCACATGTTTTTATTCTGTTCAATTTACCTCGTCTCTAAATGAGTTATGCACTTCGGGGTCAACTCGTCTTCACTCGTTTTTATAACTCTCTCGCACAAACAACATGTTTAAAAAAAAAAAAAAAATGCTAGTTGAAGGAAAAACAAGCTGCAGGAATTACACCGCTGTGATGCCAGGAGAGACTTTTGCCTTGTAAACAAGCACAATCTGCCAAATTGTCATTGTCCACGTCGAGTCAGACCAGGAGCTGGCAAGAATAATGAGGGGACAATAAAGTACTCTATCAAAGTAAACAAACTGCCGGCCGGGGTCACTGCTGTGGCAGCCGGCGTGGGAGGCGAGACAGGAGGAAAATCACATGCTCTTCACCTGGTTTGAGGGCCCTCCGGGCTGGGATGAACAGGCTGTGAAGCACAGGGGTGAGAGAATTATGGAAGGGTTCACATTCTCAGAGGAGATGGGGCTATGTTTGTGCTCGAGGGGGGGGGGGCTCACTAACAAATTTGAAGTTGACTGATTTTTGACTTTGATGAACTGAAAAACGCCTTGTTTCGTTTGACTCGAGGTCATTTGTGGGTGAATTGCCAACGGTAAAATGCTTATTATAAATGAATTATTTAGTACTTGTTTTCCTGAAGGATATTTTTGTGTCACCCATGATTGGCTCATCATATACATACAGGTACCTTATTTTCAGCACTATTAGGCGCACCAGATTATAAGGTGCACCTTCAATGAATGGCCATGTTAGTTTTCGTTAATAGGGCGCACCGGATTATAAGGCGCATAGAATAAAAGATACAGTCAAACGTTTGATTGGGGTTGCGTTATGCATCTACTAGATAAAGCTGTGCTAAAGGGAATGTCCACAAAACAGTCAGATAAAGTCAAACTTTATTAAGCATTCTGACAACTCCGTTGACTCCCATGGTAACGATGTTCAAATGATGTTTAAAAGGCTTCAAGCAGTAGTTTTTTGAGAAATTTAAAGGCTTTTAAATGCGACTTATAGTGCGGAAAATACGGTATATATGAATATATACTATATAAAAAAAGGCCTCTTAAAAAATGTGTAAAACAAAGAAAAAAGATATTTAAATTTAAAGTAAGAAAAAATACTATACTGCAAGAAATACTTTTGATTGGGTAAAAACAGTTTAACTACTAAGACATTTTGTTTATGGTTTAAGGGGAAAGCAGATCACGGTATACCTATTACTACTGATGATTTTTATTTGGCCTCATTTTGAAAACCTAATTGGTTGCATTCTGGGTTTTAAAAAAGCTCAAAAGGTTTGAATTGAAAGTGACTGTTTCATGAAGCTTCATCAGCCGATCTCTACTTGTAACACAGTGGGTGTTTTGCATCTGAGGGTACCACGCATTGAGAATTTCTTAAAGAGGCTTTTGAGAATAGTTTAGTTAGTTGAAAAATAAGACAAAAACTTGAAGGATTGTGATTTTACTTGAAACTACCACCAAGGGGAGCAGGTGAAGTTTGATGTGGGTTACTATCTTTAAGTTTAGGCAGCAGTAAATGTTTTGTGGTCTTATTAGATATTTAGATCAACTGCTATTGATGCAATCTAAAACAAAATTGATTCAACACTTTTAGAGTTTATTTATTTATTCAATTTAAAACTGAAGACGCCACCAACTGAGATCCAAAGAAAATACTTTGTTTGTTTGGTAAGGTTTTTTTTTGGAGATGAAATCTTGTTTACCAAAACCAGGCCCACTCTGCTGTGATAGGTCAAGCATCATGGTTTGTCACCACATGTCATCCTGGAAGTCTCCACCACCAAGGGACTCGTTGTATAAACAAAGCGGGGCGTAATTACAGCTGGCTGGAGGTGGGGTGAAGTACATTATTACGTCATGCTCTCTGCTTTCGTAAGCCCTTGTTTGCTGAGATTTCAGATGAGGTAGAACTTTATAAAGTAATAAGTTCAAAACATGGTCATGATAAGGAACTTACTGCATCTTGGAGAGGAAGACTTCAACATTTGAAACATGGTGGGAAAGTTGTTTGTTACATTGTTCACATTTGTTACCTTTTACAGGTTTCTTAAAATGTATATGCACACAATAAATAATTCAACCTTCTATCACTTGGAGAGGAAGGCACCAAATAATAAAAAATAAAAAAACATCCCTTTATCTTCGTATGCTTGGAATAGGATCTTCAAATGAGGACTCACATCATTCCCACACACACACCCTCTTCACACAGCATGATGGACCTGCGGTGCGTCACCAGAGTGAAGAAGCTAGCCGAGCAGAACCCGGCACAGTCTGGGACCCTGCCAAGCACAGCTGGTGGAAAAAGGAGCAATGAGGAGGAAGAGGAGGATTGTGGAATTGAGGGATCCAGAGGTGTGAGCACTGTTGAGACATGCTTTGTTGCCAAAGGTTCTGCACGAGTGTTTCCCCTTAAATTGGAACTATTATTTGGAGAAAAGTGTTTGAATTGTAGATCTTTATACAAAATAAGATTTGATATTATATGAAAATATAAGAAAATACATATAATTATGAAACATTTGTGCATTTGTGCGCAAAGAGGATGAACAGAAGGTGCAAAATGTGCTGGTGCCCTGAGAACAATAAGTAAGTAAGTAAGTAAGTAATTTTTATTGATATAGCGCTTTTCTAGACCAGGGTCACAAAGCACTTAAACAATCAAAACAATATTCAATAATGTATATACTTTAAAGGTCAAGATAAAACTGATAAGAGACTGGAAAACTTCTTCTTTCTTTTGCGGCAACTGTTGAGACAATACAGATAAAGAAGAATATGTGATGTCTGGGAATGTGGAAGACCCAAATGTGGAGAGATATCACCCATTTAAAAGCAAAAATGGAATTTAAAAACACATTTATTAAAAGCCAGAACCACCAAAACGAAATAAACAAAAGTCCCAAAAAGAATCGTCAGTGTCCACATCAAAGGCCAAGATAATTTAAAGCACAGCACAAACCGAGAAAAAACTAAGAAAGACCGGAAAACAAAGGGAGCAGTGGTCAGGGAAAAGCACAAACGCTAATAAACATGACAAAAAGCAGGCACTGGCAGTTGGTGAAGTAAGAACAACAAGAAAAGGTAATCCAGAAAGCTGAACAAGAGGAGAATTCTAACATGACACACCATGGAGCGTCGATTATATTTTGGTGCCTGTTGCTGGGAAAGGCGTGACTTCATACTCTTCAGCTGATGGAGTAACTGCTGAAGAGCTACAGCTGTTGCGGCAACAGGCGCCGAGGTTCTAAACAAACACACAAGTAGACAAGACATGGCAGAATAGAGGGAGAAATAGAAACTTATTTCAAGTCAAACTGACTTGTGCTGAGTTGCTGAGTTTAACAGTATATTAATTTATTCATGCATTATTATATATTCTGCCTGTTAAATAGAATAAAAGCAAATTATTTAACGTACTCATTATTTATAATCAACCGATTACAATGTTTTTTTTTAGAATACCTAAAGAAAACCTCAAGAGATATTCACCTTGTGATGGCCTCCAAAGAAAAACGCATCTTGGTCCACAAACAATTTACTCTTTACTTGGTTATTAAGTTTTATTTTCGTGCAACCACTTAATCTTATTTTCCAGCTTATAACGTATTATTTTAATTTGTTTTCGCACCGTTTCCTGCAAGAATTTAACCAGCTCTCTCCTGGACAACTCACTAAAACTCACTCTGGACCTCAAGGCTGAACACTTTGTGCAAGATAGGAATTTTGTGTGGGAGTAGAGCGCTGATATATGGGAGTAGAATGAGTAAAAAAAAAAAAGAAAAAGGGGGAGACGCTGTAGCACGAGAGGAGTCGACTCTATCAAACTCTGCCTTTAAATATTTCCATTACCTCCAAGATAAGGTGAGGACAGATGTTGATAGAGTTTGAAATGCCGAGGTTCGTCTGCTACGAGGTGATGGGAAACAGCACCAGACAGTAACACAAGTGTACTGTAAACATCCTCCATTTCTCGGAGCTGTTCTCCACTGAAGGGTGTTGCTCAGTTCGAGGCGCTCTGACAGGGTCATGGGTGAGACGGTGCCACCCCCAGGCGGATTATGATGAGTCTGTGCTTGTGTTGTTGTGTGGAAGGATTTGTGAATGCGACACACATTGAGCTGTTTTTTTTTTTTTTTTTTCCAGTTTAGGCGTGGGTGTATTTCACTGCCAGCTCTTCCGTCAAGAAAAATAAATATGCAGCAAAAAGTAATGAAAATGATGATTTCCATGTGTAAATTTTCCCGACAAAAGGTCAAACTCATACAATTCCTTAAGATTGAAATGTGATTCTTGTATTTTCCGCTGTGAAAAGACGAGGAATTGAGGTGTTTGCATCGCAAACTCAAAGTAGATCTCCGGTAAAACCTATAATAATGAAACTGTAACACCAGGGCTTGAGTCGTCTTTAAAATTCATCTTTAGAGTAAAGTTTTGAATTCGAGGTCATAATCGGATTGCTGAAAAGAGACCAGGGATATCAAGTGTGCTCTGAATATTTTTCTATAACAAACTAATATATTCATTCATTACAGTTGTAAAGTTAAAGGGAAACTAATGTGAAAACTCAACTCTCCTGACTCACTCACATGTTTCAAATGTTGAAGCATTCATCTCCAACATGTTCCTCATCATGACCATGTTTTGAACTCATTACTTTATAAAGTTCTCCCCAGTCTGAAATCTGGGCGAACAAGAGGTTACGAGAGTAGAGTCCATTATGATATAATAATGGCTTCACTCCTCCTCCAGCCAGCTGTAATCACGCTCTACTTTATTTATACAACAAGTCCCTTGGAGGTGGATAATTCTGGGATTGATGACAAACCTTGATGCTTGACCAATCCCAGCAGGGTGGTTGTGGTTATGATGAAAAATAATACATCTCCAGAAAAACAAAGAGTTTTCAGTGGGCGGGGCTTTAGATCGTCTTCAAGTTAATATTTCAATGAAAAGAGAGTTTTGTACAAACAGACACATACTATTGATACAATAGAGTATTAAATTCTATTTAGGAGACAGTTAAATAAACAGTTGCACTTTAAGATCAAATCGAATACAGAAATGTATCAACATAAACCCGAAATAACATAAATTAAGTTAATAAGAAGTAGATATTTTTTTAATACAACCATAGGCGTCAAACTCTATCACAAAAGGCAGGGTGTCTTCAACCCTGATTGGGGGGACCAGTACCGGTCTGTAAGGAATTTGTTACCAGGACAAACAGAATGGAAGTAAAATGTATATAATTTGTTTTGTTGATTATAACTGTCTGAAAGGTGTTTATTAAAAATGAACTAAGTAAGTCAAGTTTACCAAAAGAAAATCTATAATCTAGTTAAAATTATTGAAACACGTACTAAGATTATCTTTATGTTTTTTGTTTAATATATTGCCAACAACATACCTGTCTGAATTTTGAGGGTCCCACGATTTTTTTTTTAGTTTTCCTTAATGTCACTAAAATAACTTTGCGGACCACGTTTGGCCCCCCATGCCTTGAGTTCAGGTCCTCGTGATGTGTTGATGAGGCCTCATGAAACAGCAGATGAGTGATCAGGATAGAGTTTTATTGAATTAGTAGATCAGAATCATATATCATAAAACAGAGAGTGACATCTAGTGGCCTTTTAAATTATTGACACTGTACTATGATACCTCATCGGCTGTTTCACGAGGCTTCATCAACAATAAACACTATATTAAACATACAAACACACACGTAACAGAAGCTAATAGAAGGTTCTCCAGAGAAAAATCAGATCTAGTAAAAAAAACAATGACAATAAAAGCTTTTAAAAGCAGTCAGAAGAAGTTAAACCGTCAAGAACACCCACATTTGTATTACGAAACAGCTAGCGAGGGCTCCGAACCTGTGACTCCCCCACTGACATGTGATTTCTATCAAAAGACGAAGTGAGATATCGTTCTGTGACCTGGGTTTGACACTTAGCATGTGCTCGAGAGGCATGTGATCCGACTGTGTGAAGTAAGACGGCTGAAACCTTCCGAGGCGGTGCTCAGCCATGCACACGGAGACACCAGTGGATTTTGAGACACACACAAACACATTCACCTTAAGTAAAATAAAGAGGCCAGAGGCGATTTTCATAAAAGAAAAAAAAAAAGAAAAGGCCACGAGAGAAGATAGATTTTTACACACAGCTTTCCACATATTCCCTCCACTGCCACATGTAGTGCCCCCCCCCCACCCCCCCTTTTGGAAATACTGAAATCGGAGACCGCTTCTGGCTTCGTGATTAATGAGCGACGGTGAAAAGACGCTGCCCTCCATCGGCAGTGGTCGGAGGTTAACTCGAGGGTCACTTCAACGTCGGACACCACAGTGGTGTTCACTGTACATCTCCAGGAGAAAAGACCCGCTGAATATTACATGAAGCCATGGCAGGATGGAGTGGAAAACAAAGGGTAAAGATTTCATCTAAGCGAGAGCGAGAGCAGGGACAAAAGGATGTAGGAGGGATAAAGGGGGTCCTGTGAGGGCCAACAAAGACAGGCTTTATAGCAGCACGGGTCAAATGGGCGTTTTATTCATGGCTTCTTCCTACAGACTGAGAGGAGCTCCCTGGAGGCACTTTAAAGCGGGAGGAAATATGTGTGCGAAAACGGTTTCGTCCTCCAGAATGCACACACTTGGGAGCAACTTCGGCCCCAAAATATTCATGTTCCCTTCTGGCAGTGACAATCACCGTCCATGCTGTGTGTCTACGGTTGCATGTATGAATACCCAAGACTTAAACCCTGGTGAATTTCTCTCCCAAAA
This sequence comes from Callionymus lyra, assembly GCF_982586985.1. Classification (NCBI taxonomy): domain Eukaryota; kingdom Metazoa; phylum Chordata; class Actinopteri; order Syngnathiformes; family Callionymidae; genus Callionymus; species Callionymus lyra. Next base: position 12,985,079 of record NC_141820.1, read on the forward strand.
GTCTGGTGGAGCTGCTGATAGTGTGAGCATTGTTCAGCCTGTTAGCGCCAGCTGTTGTTTTCCTCATTCAATGTCATTGGAAGAAAACAGGCTGTGTCAATGCCGCGCTCAACGACACACAAGTTCGACGACGACGACCACATTGAGCTAAAAGTTCAGCCTAGGTTTATGCTGACTAAAGCTAGAGGGAAGGATTCCATATGAAACGTTCTCAGGGACTTCGTTGATACCCTTTTAGTGAGGAGGCGGATAATTGACGAATCATTCTGTAACAAAGCTGGATCTGTTGAGAACAGACCACAGATGTAGCCGCGAACAAGATATTTTAATTACAAGAGCGAACTTAACTTTGGATGCCTTTGTGATGAGTCATGTTGATTGTCCGGCCCATGCACCACATTCTATGCCTCTCCGTTGTGTTCTGTGGGCTGGTCCTTTAGATATGGTTAACAAGGTCTCAAATTTAATTCAGTAGTCTACCTATTTTTTATAATAGTTTATTTTTAGTAACTGGTTGTGTGCAAGTACTAGGAAAGCTCTTGTTTTTGCAATTTGGCAATCAAGATAGAGAAAATAGTAGTGATAGGTTAATGAGGCTTCATGAAACAGTGGATGAGGTATCATGATACAGTTTCTTTATTTTGAAAGGGCACAAGATTTCACGCTCAGTTTTTAAATGATGTCAGGTTTCATTGAATTTGAAGCCAAAGATTATACTGCAGAGAGTAACATCTAGTGGTCAAAATGAAGACACTGTATCATGATACCTCATCACCTGTTTCATGAAGCCTCAACAACCCATTGCTATCAGTTATGACATTCATACATCCCATAAGTATCTCTGAACACCTGTAGATGGCTACATAATTTTAGTTTCAAACCAATATTTCAATGGCATCCATTTTTTCAAACCAAGGGCGTCACTTTCTGAACCCCGTAAATAAGACTTCATAAAGTTCTGTTAAACCCATAACCGGTATTTTGCTATTTAGTAATTGTATCTATTGATAAAAAAAGATCTGTAAGAGTAAGTGGGTGTGGGTGTTAAAATGTGTCCTGCATTGTACTGAAAACCTTTCATGTGAACTGTAAGGTGTGAATCTCCATATATCCGAATGGAAATGATTTCTAGATGTTTGAAATCTTTATGAGCCCAAAAAAGCTTTTCATCTACAGCCTTGTAAGCCAAATACTCGCATCATACACAGTAAAAGGTAGGATACAAACCTTTTTTTGCATCATATACCACAATGTAACCTTCCTTGCTGCCTTTCCTTGAACACTTCAAAAGTTAACTTGACTTTACATTTACAAAGTCAATGATGTGGATTTTTGTCTGAATTCTTTTTCCTAATCCTTCGTGCAACGCTGAGAGTAAAAATAATTCCGAAACGCACAATGTTTCCATGCAAATACCAGGCACGGACCTATTGTATTTGTGCTTTAGCTGTGTCTATTTAAGACACGTTTTAGTATCATATACTTACCACAACTGACCAAACCAGAACTTACCAAACCAGGATCAGAACACTCTTTGAGAAGATGGGATTGGTCTGAGAAACAACAACAAACAAACATACGTACACATGAGCAAATAACTGTCTCTCCATCATAGCAAAAACAAACATTTTTGGGTTGCAATGATTGTGATTTCCCTTGACATCCTCCTACCTATTTTTTTTTTTGCTACGTATTATACGGCTGTAATCACCATTGTAAACCTTGTGTCATTGTGAGGACACATATAATTAAAAGAGGATTAGCAGCGGACGAGCCCAGATGCCTCCTGCATGTAATTAACATTCAGACAATGTGGCAGGATCGCAGAGGAAACACCTGTGTTTTTGTGTAATGTTTGCAAATGTTTCTGAGTCTGTGTGTTTGTGTGTAGTTTAGAAATCGTAATTGTCTGTCTGTAAGTGAAGAACATTGGCCTTCAGCTCCCAATGATGTGAGGTCGAGGCCTTCAAAGCCTATATCTACTGGACTAAACATATACTTTTTTCTATTTTATTTTACAGATTTATACACAAAGGTTTAACCTCAAAATTCACGTCATTATACTGCATTATATTGTCTTCTCGTCCAGAGCAGGGAGAGCTTATTTGACCGGTCAAGAAATGGTGTCATGGCTGTAGCAATCAGCCTCAGCACAGTTGTAAGAGGAAAACATTCTTTCATGTCCTCTGAATGGTCTATCAATATAAACCTTCCACAATAAAATTTGATGAAGTCAACACTGCTGACGTCACGTCCCCGGTCTTGTCACGATACATACAAGGCCGAACCCAAGTGCAGATGATAGTTACCAGCAGACAACTTCTACGATTGGAATAAACATTTAATAAACAACAAAACCACAAATACGAAGAAAACCAGAGTCCAAAATCTCTTAATGTAAAAACCTCCATCGGACTGGGAAATACAGTACAACATGAAACCAAAGGAAACAATAGGAAACTATAAAAAACAAGGAGGTCATAACAGTCAATATAGAATAAAATAAAGCACTCAGGCACAGAGGCAAAAACACAAGAAATCCAACAGGAATAATCCACAGAAGGGAACAAGAACAACAACTACAAACCAGCACAGAAAAACCTTTGATCCAGCAGACAGTTCTGAACTGAAGGTGGTTGAAGTAGGTATCTTGAATGCTCTGAATGAGGTCCAGTCGTTTGCAATTAGTAAACTGGGGGAAATGGGAAAGGAGCAGAACAGGAAGTGAGAGAACAAAATAAAAGTAAAAACATAACAGGACTAACAATATTATTACTGCGTGGAAAACCGAATTTGTGCATTTGCATTCTCCAGGAACTCCAGTTTGACTCTAAACTGGATGTATCAGGGTGAATATGCAATGTGCAGTCACGCTCATAGCATTCCCTTATTTTAATCCAGTGATCATTTCAATGCAAATTCAGCTGTTTTACTGGACGGCCACTAAAATCTTAGAGCACCCGAATAATGGACAAATAAAGCAACCTATTGGTTCATGGGCTCCAGTCAAAGATGGATCTTCACAACATCGCTCCCCAGACAATGTGGTGTCAAATTTTTTGAATAAACAAAAAAAACATTGACACGAATAACTACTGTTGTTATCTCCAAAACTAATTTGAAAATACACTGAATATGTATATGTTACGTCACCATTGATGTTTTTTTCATAAAAATCAAGGAGTGAATTTCCACTGGCGTGATACGTCGCCCACAAACATATCATTGTCACCACTAAGTAAAAAGGAAACTACATCTATTTTGTGTAATCTAAAAATAAGTATTTAACTTAAAGAAGAACAAGATGTGAGCGATTATCAGGCGGTTTGAATGGTGATAAAATGCTGTATCAAATGAACAAGATGGAACCAAGACGGTCCGGCTCAGACCCTCACATCTAAAACCCACAAAGTAAACCCATTCTTTAAAGAGACGCAATAAAAAAAACTTAGCTGTAACTTAAACCAATTTCCCATAGTTCAAAATAATTAAATAAACCCCTTCAAGTACTGAGTGTTCAAAGAGAAAGAATCAATGAAATGTTGCTGTGGTTGATATTAGAGTACTTGCTTGATCCAGTGCTCTCTGTCCAAGAACTCGCTCCAGGATCCCCAGATATATAATCCATCTTGAATAGCAAGGGTTCAGTCCTCTGATAATGGACAAGTACTTTCCCTATATAAGCAGGTGGCGTTCCAAAATGTTCTTCATTTGGGGTTGAAACTACATCTTATACTATCTCATGATAATGTGTGAAACCATGAGAGCTCCTGGATCCTCGCGACTCCTGATGTCCGATAGAGACTATACCACAAAAGTAGACAGTGGGTATTTTCGGACGGCACCGACAGGGCAAAGATGTTGGAGAACGGAGACGTAACGAATATGCATCCAGTGCAATTCAGGCGGTTGGGAAAGTTTGTAATAACCAGCATCTCACTGTTGCTGTGTCTCAAGTCGCACACTTCTCTAAGTACACTGCTTTACAGTACACTGTAAGACAGTGCACTTACTTGTTGCAGAGACAGGTAGTACTGTCTCAAATCAAACACTGTTGCTACACACTTACCGGAAATGACTCGACAGCTTCTTCTCCTACTAGTTTTTAACGTTGATTGCAACCAACCATTGCAACACTATCGTCGACACTGTGTATTGGTTTTGATTGTTCAAGCGCTTTGTGACCCTGGTCTAGAAAGGCATTTTATAAATAACAACTACTTACTTATTTACTTACTTACTTGACAGCACTTTTTTTTGCCAATTGAAAGATGTTAAGTTGCGTTACATTTTGTTATTACTGTTTTTGTGTTGTTTTGTGGTAAAATGTGTTTTCTCGAGACATTTACGTCGGTATCTACTGCGAAGACGGGTCTTCAGGGATGTAGCTTCCGTTTAGCGTCATCTACATCACTATGACGGTGGAAAGTGTCCATCGATCCACACTCCATTTTCTGGCCATTTGAGTGCACAAATTGAGTGCTCATTGCGCACTGAATTTTCGCACACTGCCCATTGGGACGCAATTAAGTGTAGAAGTGCACAAGTGCACAACTTGGGCCACACTATGAATTTGAATCTTCAATGTTTTTGTGTAGGACCAATTTATAATCGATAAGTAATATTGGGTAGTGCGACCTGAAGTATAATTTATATTCTGTTGTAAATGGCCGATCATAATTGTATGTATTATCTTTGCATATTTCCAACATTGTGTCAGGGATTCTTAAAAAGTAATGCCACCACTATGATAGTAAATGAGTCACGACATGCCGATTCTCTCGCTGACATCATGGTAATAGATGAAAATTGAGATAAACATGGAATAGTGAAAAGGTTTGGTTTCTTGTTTCAGTAAACATTGTGTAATACGTCAAAGCCATCACTCTCCATAATAACATGCCTGTATTACTAATGACTTTCATTATTCCTGGTCGGTATTTTTCGCCATTTTTTACGCTTAAGAAGAAAGGGCAGGTTGTTGTTTTGTAGCCTTAAAATGTGGCAACCTGTTCCAAAAGCAATAAGTATTTTTCTGCGTGTGATGGAAGTGGAGTGTGTCATCAGCGGCACATCAGTGTTAGCCTTTGCTTGTTGACAGAATACTGTAGTGATTCTGCTGTGATGTGACGCAGAGGTGGGGAGTTGATCTTTGCAGGCACTGTGACATTAAAAGGTGATCTTCTAATGGAATTGACCTTTCCAGCGTTATCTCTTCATCATGCATATACGAAGGAGGTGCATCCAGAGTGCACAGGCACAGGTCTTAATCAAGTATTGCTGTATAAAACTCCTTTAAATACAGACCATTTCTTTATTATTTTTCTACTGATGAGAGGCCAGTCTTATCCACGAATGTGTGCGCCTTCGTGTGGTAAATGTCAGTGGGATCAGCTAGCATTACCCAAGAAGCTACGAGATCAGTGTGGAAAGAAAGGGCACAGCGGAGACGGGAGCGTGTCACCCTTGACCTCTGGACCATTAGCTGAAGGAAAAAATACCGAGATGCACATATTTTTCCGTCAATCCAAAGTTTGCAAGGATTTGTTATGTGAAGCATACTTTCAAAATATTCATATCCTAAATTTAGCTAGAGATGCATCTGTGTTAAAGTTTTTATGTTTGTAAGTAAAGTTTTTCAATCTTAAAAGTCTCATCCAGGAAGAAATTAATGCTGATAAAGTAAAATAATATAATTATAAAGTGCATTAATAACCTGTGTGTGGTTCAACTGGAATGCACACTCATATTTAAAATATATATTTATATACATGTATATAAATTATACATTAAGTTATCAAGATTTTAGAAAATTCAAAGTTTTACTTTACACACCGCATACTACCATGTGAACAGAGTAACTGCAACTATAAAATTGAACTCTAGGGAATTATAAAAAAATTTTTGATTGAGATTATCAGTGTTGGGAAAGTTCACTTTTTATGTAAACAAGTTCAAAGTTAAGTCCCGAAATTTAAAAATGAACTAGTACAGTTCAAAGTTTAATTGAATTCAAAAATTATCAAATGTTCACCAGTCCAACAAAGAACTAGTTCATAGTTATTTTTTTCTATATGCTGCTATTATCAAAGTCAACAATTATTATACATTAATATTTTCCATCCTCATTTTGGTAGAAATAATAAAGAAAGATAAAGAAAGAGAATGTGATGTTCCCAGACACCAGAATGAGTTTATCCATAGGAACAATCATGAGGCATAATACACGACTTTCAGTCACAATCGTCCAAATTATGAACCAGTTAATGAACTAATGTTCAATGAACTCGCTCAGGTAGAAAACTGAAGATTAAACTATTAAATCAAAATAACATTAGTAAAGATCCCATACATTTAAACTGGATTCAAAGAGTATACACATTTAAATGGTGACCACATCTTGACCAAAAAAATTACACGTAAATGAACATATGCCATTTTAAAAAGGCCCCTGTTTTTTTGCGTAAATCCTGTACATCAGAAGTCAAATATCTAAGAAGGATGATTCTCACATGAAGCTACTTGACATCATGTAATCTCATTTTCTTTCAATTTTATTTTCTACTATTAATGCATCCTGAACATCTTTTTCTAAAAAAAAAAAAAAAAAATGTATGGGTCAAAACACATTTATAGTAACATTAATGGATTATATTAACGTATAAATGTTTCATACATTATTTGTTTTATTGAATTGTTAAAAAAATATTATTGATTGTTATATCTATCTTTTAACCTATATTTACACCGTTGAAAGCACATAAGGTCTGAAAATATTCAAGATGGTGTCTGGAATAAATTCAGTGATAAACAAAAAACATTTTTTTATAAAGTACTTATTCCCATTTTCAATTCTGATTAATGACATTTAGAGCAGCAAAGCAAGGTTTTTCTCTCTCTATTTTTTTTTTTCCCTTGAGTGCACTTTCCGTTAAAAAGCAGAGATCACATCAGCTTCGAAAACGGTATTTGATCAAGGTTCAAGGTTTCCAGACTCTCTTGTTGAAAGCATCTACTTTCAGGAATCACAATGAAAAACAGAAACACTTGGATTCATGTGGTTTAGAGGCAACACTCGAGCGTCCCATCTTCTTGTCTGCCACTGAGAGCTGAGTGTCTCTGACTGCTAGCGGAGAGCACTCTGCTTCTCAGGGCTGAATTACTGTGGACTCCTATGAAAAAAAAACAAAAAAATGAAGGCTTGGAGCACACATGCTGACAACATCAGCTGATCAGACGGACAAGTGACGTTTTGTTGCTGCATTTCCGTGGGCTCTGGTATGTTAACTGCCTGGAATTTATCAGATTTGATTTGTTTTGGGAATTAAAGAGCTGATGGATTAATAAGTCATGACATATATTTTGACATAAAAAGTTATCTATAGCTTTAACCCTTGTGCCAGGGTCAAGGTGACCCAAAGACCCGAAAACAAATGTGTTTGAGGTATCCCTTGTGTTGCCTATAGGTCAAAGTGAACGACCTCCCTGGTCTCCATGAATACATGTCCAGTGGTGGAGGTTGTTCACCTTGACCCAGAGACAACACAAGGGATACCACAAACACATGTTTACGGGTCACCATGACCCTGAAATAAGGAATGTTTTAAACTGAATAATAGCTCTGTATTACATCAACCCGAATATATGTCATATAGTTCACCAAAAATTAAATATCACAAATTCACTCACCCTCATGTCGAATTATTTTCAGTGTAATCCGTAGTTTTTTTTCCTAAGATGGCACCGATTGGACGACAGATTTTACGGCAGCTCTGATTTTTTCTTTTATTTAATTGTCCCTCTAAGACTGTGGACAACTGAGACACTAAATTAGAAATTTCTAGTGTAAAAAAAACAAAACTTTTAGCAACTTTTTCTTTCCAAACATTTCCCTTTGTGGGACTAATAAAGGAAATCTATCTTTTATAGGCATAAATGTACTGTACATTAAGACGTTGTATCTTTATAAGTACACCTGGGCAACACTACGTCTAAACCACAACATTTGCTGTAAAAAGTTGTAAGACCATGACAATTTTGTCGATGTACCTATGGGCTAAAAAAAAATCATCAGAATGAAGATCCACATCACGTTCGTTCCCATTAGATCCGCTTTTGAAATAGCTGTCCTCGCAGATGAGGACTGATAGAAAAGGAAGGACGGAATGACAGGAATGGGGATACAGGGGGAGAGAAAAGGAGGGCTGTCAGTCACAGGAAAAGATAAAAACATCAAATCTTATCAGGTGCCCATCTCAGTTTGGAATCCGCGGCGTTCATCGTCAGTTTAATAACGGTAAACAGGACATGATGACAACAGCGGAGTACAAACAGTTTGAGGAATCGACGAGGTAATACGGAGCTACATGTTTACAATTCAAAGATTCAAATACTATCATGCAACTTTGTTATAACCCTTACCTACCTGAAGAGGCTTCACATCAAAAGGATAAAGCGACTGGTTTTAATAAAGCGAGATAAAAAAGTTGATTTGGGGGCTTTAGAAGCAAGATTTCATAGTTATGTATGACCAAGTCTTTTGAGGCCCAAATATTCCTGCACAGAAAAAGAAATGTTGCCTGAAAGCAAATGAGTCACACTTGCTTATCTGATTGAGTTTTTACATCTGTATATTATTATGTTTATTATAATGTTTGTTGTTACGACACCAGCTCGTTGGGGAAAGGGAAGTTAAATAAGTAATCAGATGGAGTTGGATTTAGGAGCACCTCAGGGGACAGTACTGGCCTCTCTCCTCTTCACCATCTATACTTCAGACTTCTGCTACAACTCAGAGCTGAGTCTCTTCCAGAAGTACGCTGACGACACTGCCATTGTTGGATGCATCAGGGACAACAGCGAAGACGAGTACAGAAGTCTGATACGTGACTTTGTGGACTGGAGTGAGAGGAACCACTTGGAGCTGAACACTTCAAAGACCAAGGAGCTGGTGACAAAGCCACGTCCTGTGTTCATCAGAGGTGACGAGGTGGAGATAGTTGACAACTATAAGTACCTCAGTGTGTGGATGGACAATAAACTGGACTGGTCCTGCAACACAGACCATGTATATAAGAAAGTTCAGAGTAGACTGTACTTTCTGAGGAGGCTTCGATCATTGAACATCTGAAGGAAACTCCTCTGCATGTTCTACCAGACTGTGGTTGACAGTGCCCTGTTTTATGCTGTGGTGTGTTTGGGTGGAAATGTGTCAAAGAGGAGTGTCAACAAGTTGGACAGGTTGATAAGAAAGGCTGGTTCTGTGGTTGGCATGAAGCTGGACTCGCTGATGACAGTTGCTAAGAGGAGATCATTGAACAATGACTTATTAATTCCTCAGGCTATTAGATTGTACAACTCTGAGTTTGGGGGCAGGAGTGGAGTGAAAGTATCATGATGTTCTGTTCTATGTTAATCTTTTTATCCTTGTCTTTGTTATTTTTCTTTAATCTATGTTCTTTATCTTTAGACTTAGATTGTATCATCTTGTTCTTTCTCTTTGTTCTTGTTCTTATTTTATTTTTATTGCTGTGTCTAATTGGAAAAAAAAACAATTTCAGTAAAGTTCTATCAAACATAACCTAACCTAAGATCTATCGGAGAGATGTCTTCCTCTGTGCCAAGTTCAAAGTTCTAACAAAATGCCTCTGGTCATTACAGTTTGTATTATTGGTCAGTAACTCTACTTGTCTTCTAAGATAGTCTTGCCACGTGGTGGTTGTGGAAAAATTACCGCAGTTTGATGTCGTCTAGAGAGAATCCAGACTTGCTGGCATCATCTACAGATTGTTTTTTATCTCTCATTGTGAGTGTCGACTTCACCTGACGAATAGCAGAGAAAGTGGATTCTAAGGAGAGGCAATGATTATTTAATATGAATTAAATATGAAAGATTATCTGTTAATCAATTGATTATTTGAAATGTCTTTTTAACCTTGATGATCGATTACAGTAAAGTTGTCATATCCTTATATTTGGTTTTTATAAAGTGTGTCTCAGGTAGAAGTGGGGTTGGGGCTGGTGAACAGGAACAGGGGTCCCCCTAATCACAGGCAGGTAGTAGAAAACCAAGTGGGAACCAATCAAGAGCGAGCACTGGAACAGATACTTACTTAAAGGAAAAGAGGTGACGAACAGATCTGCCCCAAAGCTGTTGATTTATGCTGAACTTTGAGTCGTGAATATGTGCATTTGGTGTGAACCCTCCTTGAGTCTGGTTCCTATTGCTTTTTTTATTCAACACACAACCTTTGATTTGAAAGGAGTTTGAAATATGGCCCCTTACTAATGCTACTATTCTGACCGTTGGACATCACTTTATTTGCTGACCAGTTAGTTAATATTGTGGCTTGAATCCATTGAGTGTCCTTATGGTACTACCTGATCATTTCCACCCTTGATGTTTTTCTTCTACAAAACCGTTTAAATTAACCACTTTCTTTTGCTTGAGTGCGAAGTTAGATTCCCTGTGGGGCTGATTTATAAACCATCAGGGTCATGATGGGCCAAAATATATATTATAAAATATATAATTTCACTGACTAGATCATTTTGTATAATGAGCTATTTTATCAAGATCATTTTACAGCATTAACAGTAAATTAAAATAGAGTTAAAATGCAAATAGAAAACAAAAAACATAAAGTAGGAAATTTGGAAATGATATTCACCCTCTGATTTGGAATGTTATTATGATTTTAAAAAAGGAACAGAGCATAAAACAAGCTAACATATAATTTAGATCAAGACATTGTTAAATAAACCATTGAGAAACAATTGTTTTCTTCAACACATTGTTACATTTAACAAGAGAAACTTTGGACACAAAAAGAAATCTCTCAGTTACACTTGGACCTCACGAGTGAAGGATCGTTCATCACAGGTCACATGACCACGACTCAGATAGCGCACATTTTATGTCATCTGAAAATGTGACATATTTATGTTTTGATTTATTTTTTCTTTCCTTTTCTCACCACATTATTATCCAGACAAAATATGTAAGCCTCAGTAATAAATAAGAGTTATTTATTCATTAATTTTCCATGCTGCTTAATTCCTCTTGGAGGTTTAAAGACACACAACCATTCACACACACACACACTCATACCTATGGACAATTTCCCCAAGTTCCCAATTAACCTTTGTATGTTTTTTGGACTGTGGGAGGAAACAGGAGAAAACCCACGCCACATACAAACATACAAACTCCACACAGAAAAGTCACAAGTTCACTCCCTCCAACAACGGTTATTTCCAATGAAAATATAAAGAAAGTGTTGGGAACAGGTGACGACATCAGGGCTGCATACACACCCAGCATTACCCTGACTCAACGGTTCCAATCTATTTCAATTGGACATGGCTGCCGAGCATGTAGCCCTGACTATCTTGCACTCTTCCCGCGCAGTAATGCCAGTAAACAGCTTGTCTGGAAGGCGTTCACAATGTGGGCTTCTTCTTTTTTTTTTGGACATGTTAAGACATACTAAAACTCTGTGCAGACGAAACCCTTACACACCATCTGTTGACTGCCATCGCGAGGACACACACGTATAAAAGCAACACAAGTCAGTTTTCAAAATCGTTTGCAAAAGAAATCGAAAAAAAAACTCCATATGCTCCCTTTGTCTTGTTCTGTCTGTCTCCATTTTTTTTCTCTATCGAGCAAGAAACAGAAAGAAAAAAAAAAAAGCGTTCCATCACACGAGCTCAGCCGAGCGAACATCGATTATTGCAGACACTGACAGCTGCTATAACGCTCACAGGTTTAAAATTAGACTGAAATTTTACAGCTTCTCAACCGATTCCGACTGATTTACGGCTGCGTAGGCTCATGCCGGTGTTTATTGAGTCCCTCTTAACAAGGTGCTTTGAATATGGAAGCAACCGTGGATATTCTTTCAATTGTGGTGTCATCATGTCTAACCACAGTAGTTCAGCGGCTTTAAATTGAAGTTTAAGAGCAGCCGAAAGTGGGAAATAATCCCTTTTTTCCCCTCTGTCGGTTTATCAAGGAGGAATGGGGGGGGAGACGCGTACAAGCCGGAGCCGCGGGAGGAAAATCTGCACCACTTGTGCCTGACAGAGGCCGTTATAGAAATGTAACACATTGCCATCTGCAGGCAAGTCAAATCGACAGGCGGGAAGACACACTGAGCGCAGACATGAAGCTTCACACACACCGCAGATGAACCCGCTGAGAGCGAAACAAAGCTGTCTAATTAAATCAGAAAACTCATCATAGAAAATAAATTGCACTCATGAAATTGTTTATTATTCATGCATTCGGCATCGAGGAGTGGACACGCCGCAGAACTAAACACACACTATCTTAGCTTCGGCGGAGTCGACGCGGAAGGAACTGGCTGCTAATGTGTGTTTACTGGAGTAGCGGGTCAACAAGTCCTCTTGAGTCGGAGAAATGAATGGGAATGTTAAGAAAAGTCAAGTGTTTATTAACAATGTGCGGCGTTGAGTCATTACGGCGATCAATGATCTTCTAACACAAGTAGCCAACAACAGGACGACTATGAATATCAGTAAGTGGTTACAAAAATCTTATCTTCGAAATGTATTTCTCTTTATTAGACTTTTTTTTTTAAACATAGATGTCAGTAAGAAAGTGATGCAGCTGTTGCAAATTCCTCAAAGGACTTGTGGATCCAGATGGTAATCCAAAAGACTTTTATCTTGTTTTCCTTTTCCCACATATTTTTTTTATCGGGTTTGTTTTTTGTTTTTTTTATGGGTATTCTGTAATAGGGACAACCTGAGCTTTTACTCACAAGGTCAAATTACATTAATATATTTAAACTATAACTTTATGACTCAAAAATGTGAGGTATAAATTAGAGCTAGACCCAAGCATGGATGTAAACAACCAAATAGACAAAAACAGAAAGAATCAAAAAGGGATTAATCACAATAGTTCACATAAAAATCAAAACAAAGTTCACTTGTCCACATCACAGTCCAAAGGAACTAAAAGCACACCACAAGTCGGATGGGAACAAAACTCAAGGAGACTGAAAAAACAGAGTAGAAAAATAAGCATACATGCCGGATAAAATAAGAAAAAAAAAATAGGCTCAGGCAAAAGGAGGACAAGAATACTAAGAACAAGAAAAAAGGTAATCCACAGAGAGAGAATAGACAACATACATACCAGGGAGTGACGATTACAATCTGGCGCCTGTTGCTGCAAGAAAGGTGGCTTTAAGCTCTGCTGCTGTGATAGTGTGACGAGCTGCAGTTGCTGTAAAAGCAACAGGTAACAGCTCAAAAAAACTAAAACTAAATATTTACTAAAAACTGAAGAAGATACAAAACAAGTTTCAAAATAAGATCATGAGAAATGACATGATATTGTGTTTATATAGTACCCGCAGCAGAAGTTAGTAATCACATGACATATAGATGTGTGTGTGTTTACTTGTTTGTTTTTTTTGTCCTAAATTCTTCCTCCTCTACATCTACATCGATTTACTGACGATAGTTGTATGCAAGATCTGTGAGAAACTATACAAACTTTAACAATCAAATTGAAAGTTTTCTGGCTTCACCACTAGGTGTTTTATCTTGTTTTTCCAATGTACCTGAATATTCATCAACTCATGCCTTGCATCAGGGGTGTCAAACTCAATCACACAAGGGGCCAAAGTATTTAACGGGACATACCAATTCCTTTCAGTTTTACTCGTAGTAAGTCTCGATGGTTGCCATAGAGGGATAATCTGTGTTACTTAACATATACTGGCCGAGTTCGCCAGTTGATCGTGTCTCCTAACCAGGTTTGGCTCTACTCCGATCGTTACCTTTTGGAAATTCCCGAGACTTCTCTATTTTCTCTATTTTTTTTAGATACTGTCACCTGTGTTCCGGTTTTTGTTTTTGCCCATGCTGGAGCCCATTTTGGATTTAATTTATTAAAGACTCTGACTTTGGATTTACTCTCTGACACTCCCCTCGTGACAGATTGATGATGATTTTTGCTTTAAAATGCTGACTTGCTTTGCCAAAGAATCTAAGAGATATTTCAGTATAATATTTAAAAAAAATAAAATAATAATAAACCTTTATGGTACTAGTTACTTAGACTCTGACTCAGTCTTTGATTTATTAGATCAACATCTGCTCAGAATCTTAAAAACATAGTAACCAGATTAGGAGAGTAAAACAAGAGTTTTCAAATATCATTTTGAAATGCCCTGAAATGAGCAGGATAGGGTAGAGTTGATGTGAAGCACATTCTTTTAAAATTCTATCAGCTATTCAAGCAAAACTAAGATTAAGTTCAACAAATCACTTCACAGCTCTTCAAAGTAAACAACATGGATGATCCCATTTCTTTTTCCAAAAAATTCGAAGCTGTGGTGTAAATAATACAATAAAAAAACAAGACGAAGTAGGAAAAAGCAAAGGGCAAAAGGTCAGATCCAGCACAAGCATCCAAAATAGGAACGATCAATTCCCAAATGCAGGAAAAAAAAGATGAAAGGCAGACAAGTGAGGTTCAAGGCAGACTGACAATAGTAAAAGGAAGAGCTTGAGGCAGGATGGAAAACAGCCACACACAGGTGAAGGTGAACAGGACTGTAGATCATAGGTGAAGAGGTGCAGACAAAGACAAGAAACACATTGAAGAAATCAACAATGTAAAAATAAAACTTGTATGAAACAAGTATACGTAAACTTAATAGAACCACAAGACATTTATTTTCATGTGTTATCACACATGACCAACAGTAAAATTATCTTTAAGAACCAATATCCAGAAGGTAATACAAAACACCACAATAATGACTTTTATGTGATTAAAAAAACAATCATAAGTAAGATATGCTCTTTACAAACTTGAAAAATGAGCTCCTTTATGGAGGTAATAATGCACTAGCTTGAAATGTGTCATGATCCATGTTTGTATTCATTATTTCGTTACTACAAATCTGTAGTAAACGGTAGCAACTGCTACATAGGCTTCCTGGTTCCAGTCCGTGGTTTTGGATCTTTTTATCTACTGCATTGATACTTTTATCTCATGTTTTTTTCCCCTGGTGCCTTTGAGCTTTTCTTAATGTATTCCTTGAGTGTGTTTTTGAACCGCTATGCATTTTCTCCTCTATCCATGCGCTTGTGTTGACAGCTATTTTTTTTAGTCATACTTTTGATATTCTGTCTTTTTGTGTTTTCTCCTGCATAGTATTTATTTTTTTATTTTTGTTCTGGGATTGTAACCGGGTTCTGTGTATTTACGTCAGTGTGTTTTGTATATCAGTAAATAAATTGTCAACATAGTGTTGTCCTTGTCTCGTGTTGTTTCTTAAGTATATATTTAATTGGGTATTGTTTTGATTGTTTAAGCGCTTTGTGACCCTGGTCTAGAAAAGCGCTATACGAATATTACTTACTTACTTACTCGTCATAATTGTGTCTGTTGAGTTAAGGCTAATGATAAAATATTTTTTTAAAAGATTGGATTCATATATGGAAATGAATGTAGGTCTACTCTATATCCAGTAAAATAATGATACATTTATTTCAGACACCACTTTTTAACATACAGTAGTTAAATACCTGTTAGATGTGTTAATACCTGTTTGGTTTAGTTTAGTTAAGATATTGTTCATGTCTGGTAAGATATTGCTACAACCCCTATGATTAAATGTAGCTCAATGCTAAAGTTTCATAGCTCCTCCATGCTAACCGACAATTCAAGGGGCATCGGTTTGGTGTTTTAAGGGAAACGAAAGTTAAAACCTAACTCTCCTGACTCACTTACATGTTTCAAATGTTGAAGTCTTTCTCTCCAAGAGCAGTAAGTCCCTTATCATGACCTTGTTTGAACGTATTACTTTATAAAGTTCTCCCCCATCTGAGATATGGACCAAGGAGAGGTTACGAGAGCGGAGTCTTTTATGACGTAACAATGGCTTCACTCCTCTACCAGCCAGCTGTAATCTGCCCCGCTTTGTTTATACAACGAGTCCCTTGGAAGTGGAGACTTCGAGGATTGAGGATGCTTGCTTGACAAATCACAGCAGAGTGGGTGTGGTTATGGTGAACAAGAAGTAATCACCAGAAAAACAATGCGTTAAGCCCATTTTCTAATGTAAATATTGAAATTTAAATAGTTTTGTGCAAACAGACACATACTGGTGATACAAAGAGATACATTTAAGACACACTTAAATGAACACTGTGGTGTCACTGGTGCCCACCACAACATAAGCTAAAGCATAATATTGTTATCCATAAAATGTAAAGTAAAAAATGTTGGTTTATATTTACTTTCTTGTAGTTAAACAGTGAGCGGTTGAGTCCTCGTCGAGATGTACCAGAGGCGTTAACACACAGACATTGACACAGTGGAGGCGAGTCAGGCAGAATTAAACACTGAAACTATTAGATACATTACACCAAACATGTCTTGTCAGATATTCCTCTCGTGTGAGATGACTTCAAAGTAACCTTTGACACGTTTGGCTGTTCACCACCCACAGGCTCGGTTTGAAAAAAAAAAAAAAAAACTGGCTTCACCTTTTGAAAAACTGCTTGAAAAAACACCACGTAACCGCCACGCATACTCTCCCACTGAAGGGAAGAAAAAACAAGAGACATCAGTGTTCCCGTGATGAAAAGCGATGGTGACACCAGCCGTCAGCTAACATCAGCCTCGGGAAGATTGCCGTGACAACCACGACATCGACCTCTCTGAGAGATTATCGTCAGATGTTGCCTCTCAGCTACGAGACATACATAGGCTGCCCACTGAACACGTTGACTGAGGATTAAGATCACTAAAATATATATATATATATAAGATATGATTAGCCTCAGAAGTTCACATTGTGCAGAAGGTCCCACACACAAAAAAAAAAAAACACATATTTTCCGATCTGATCTTTTCTCCTGACATTTAAAAAAAACGCTCTCTAAAAGTAGCGGCACGAAACAACTGGAACCAGTTCACGTGCCAGGCTTGAATTTAAAATTTTAATTCCGTGAATAAAAGGGTAAAAAAAGCATAAATAACATTGATTATTAGCTAAGACTTCACTGTAGTTCATGTAAGTTCAAGACTTTCTTACTCAAGAAAAGTTTTTTTGGAATCAGTAAACAGCAGTTCAACCACTTTACTCTGGTTTCCTGGTTACCTCACATCCATCGTGGCAGTCGCCGCCACCTGTTTATTCATCGATAACAACATCTTCTGCCGTTCAGCCAGAGGCTTAAATGCTAACTGTTTGAGTAAATGAAGACTTGCTACAGCTGCTGTTTGCAGCATTAAAGGCAAACATCTGCTTATGAAACGTACACTGCCGGTAACTAGTCGAGCTTTCCATTAAAATAAACCGTCGTCGGCGTCCCTTAATGCAAAAAATGTATTTCAATAAAACATCTGGAATATGGTGCATTGATGTGATAAGTGACTGTGATGCATACATTTATAACTGGAATTGGTAAATAATTAAGATGACTGTCAGAATTGTTGCCTTTTTTTTCAGAACAGATATTCAAACGACAAGTTTTCTGTGCTGGGATTTCCGCATTCTTCATCACTCATTTATGCACAGAAGTCCCAACTTTGCTTGAATGCAGTTTTTCCGTAATCTCAGGCGATCTTGCCTTTTTATTTTTTAAACAGCCATGCGGTTTGCCGACGTGTGATTCCGAGAGGCCGCCGCGGTGAAGAGCATGAACCTGCAGTGAACTCCGGAGCCAGCGGGGGAGAGCTCTGGGTACCTTTGGGGAGAAAAAATGGAGAAAGAGGAGGCAGTGACGGCTTCTCAGGAGATAAGACTCACAGAATTAATCCTCTTGATGAAGCCTCAGCCTTAGCCCTTCTCTGTTTATCTGCCATTCAACAGCTCCAACAGAACCGGATGGGAACATGGAAAACAGATTAGGCCTCTCCTGTCTAGACACAAGCGGACACACACAGCTATTGTGACAAATGGGCGACAAATACCTCTCTTTGTCTGCTACAATGGGAGGTTTCACTGAAAATACGCAATTTTCGATGGAGTCCCACGAGTGTGTAAATACACATCATCGCCTGAGGGGAAACGGCATGAACTTTTTAAAGCAAAATTCTTCTCAAGCAACCATTAACACCATCAACATTGCCGCCAGTAAAGCAAATGACAATCTTTTTTTGGTAATGTGTGAAACACACTTTTAAAACGTCTTCACACCTAACATGTTCTTCCAACATTTTCAGGCAGGAGTCGGCTTCCTCCCCCTTTTTTTCTCAGTCTCATCTATCCTCCGAAATCTTCTCCTTGGACACATCCATGACCCTCATTGGTTGTCTACTTGGAACCACCGTCTCTAAAATTCCAACATAATTTAGGCCAATTTCAGATGGAGCCAACACTTTAACCCAGTTCCTACGGACTTTTCCCTCCTCCTTTAAGCAAGACGAATGAAGGTGGCACCACATTTTTACAACTTTCATTACGTCCTACTTTATAGTTATACCGATGACATCTCTTTGACAGAAAAAAAAAAGAGCCGGGAGAAAGACTTGAAGCGTGAAGCAGGACTGAAGCCAACACAAGATCTAATTGTAACAACTCAAAACACATGCCTTAAGGGATTGGTTTGTAGGAGACGACATATACAGTCAGAAGTGACGCCCCGCTTTTTATTGCTCCGTTGGCTTCTCCTAATGCAACATTGCATCACGCCAGCAACAAGAAGGAGCAGTATCCTGAATCAGTTTCTAACTAACTGTCCGACTAGTCCCCAGTCATCTGCAGTTCAAAGCATATACAACTTGAAGACTTTGTAGTTGACAAGTGTTGTGTGGAAGTGGGTCAACATTTTACATAAGCGGAGCCTTTGAAAGATGCTCAGACGAGTTCACTTTTTCATGGTGTGTCTTTTTTTTTTTTAAACCTTAACATGCCGGGCGGATGTTGGATTGAAGAGAGGGCATTTTTTTATTCATCTGTAGTTGATGCTAATTACTAGTGATGTGTTGATGAGGCTTCATGAAACAGTTGATGAGGTATCATGATACAGTGTCTTAACTGTGAAAGACCACTAGATGTCACTCTCAGTTTGAAAATGATGCCAATTAGTAGATCAGAGAAAATTAGAATAAAGCAGAGAGTGCCATCCAATGGTCTTCCAAATTTTCTGTATCATGAAACTGCATCATGATACCTCATTGTGTTTCATGAGGCCTCATCAATCCATCATTACTTGATAGTAAGAAACCCAAATGCGGCCCTCAATAAGTCATAGTAGCTCAAGTTGTTGTGTTTTTTTAGTTGTTTTTTTTAAGAGAGCAAAAACACACAACATATTTTTGGTTAATATAAAGTTGAACTATGAGCTTAAACACAAATGACTGTCAAATATGATACAGAAAATATATATATAAAGCTATGAAACAATATTTGCTTTCAAAATACCAGTTTTTTCTTTATGAAATTAGAAGCCATATCTTCATTTTGTTTTTTTAGTTTAAAACATATGGCCTACCGTATCCTCTGTTACTTTAGAACTGTGAAGATTAGGTTATATATATATATATATATATATATATATATATATATATATTGATAGTATTGCAAATTATGAGCAAAATATACAGGAAATTAGCTTCATAACTCGCCAAAACTTACTCTAAACAAAATTCAGTCAGTCATTCTAAGAGAAATTCCTGAAATGAAAAACAAAAATAATTGTCCTCAACAAAGCTATGAAACATTTAATGTAGTCTATTGACTCCTTCAAGAAGCATCTAATACAACCTTTTTAATTTGTGCAGGCTTTCTCCTAATTTTTTTGGGCTGCTTTGTTTGTCTCTAAGTTGTCTTGACCTTTTAAAGATGTATGTTGACTGTGTGTTGTTTTGTTTTTAAGTACTTTGTGACCCTGGTCTGAGAAAGACACTACACAAATAATTATTACTTAATAACTTACTTACTAACATTTCTCTGACAATAATAGGCAGTGACTCAGTGAGTATATTCAGCCAATATTTTCTTCATACAATTGTCTAAATTGGGATTTTAACAAAATAACATTTTGTGTCAAGATCAACATGTTTTATTGATTCGGTTGTGTTATCTTGTCCAGTATGCAGCACCAAGGTTTCTTAAAACAACTTATGAAGATTCATGATACAGTTTAATACAGTGCTGTAATTGACAATCTCTGCTCTTTATTCTTAGGCTGTGAACCACTGACTTAATTTAAATGAAACTGAGAAATTGAGACGCTGTGAAACCTCATCAACTTTTCCATGAAACATCATCAAGCCATAATGGCATTACAAATTGGTGCATTTCTTCTGAAACAGAATGTGTTTTACCCTAAAAATATCTGTATCCAGATGGTGATCTTTATACAACCTAATCATCAGTTGTTGTTTTTTTTGTCCTGTTTACACAATTTCTGAAATCTTCATTTACATTCCTCGATAAATCTTTGAGTCAAGGGCATGGAACAAGATCTTTATATACACCTTCGATAAAACCACGATACCATTGTGAAAGTCAAACTGATAAGTAAGATGACACGAAACAATTTCAGCTGTGTGAAAAGAAAACCAGTGATTTCAACCAGATAAAAAAAAACAAAAAAACAGTAAGTAATTTAGTTCTGGTTGGCAGTAGGGGTGCTAACATCTAAATGTGTTAATGATTACATGGAAACACATCATAAACCGTTTCGAAAAATCAATAATCGTTCCTCCATTCAGGTCTAGCGTAGCTGCCGTTAAGAATTAAGGTGTGATTTGATCTTGTGATGTTGGACTCAGTCTTTGACAGCAATAATTCACACACACAAGCTTTTTGAAAAGGATGGCGAAAAAAAATACGGTAGATAGAAGCTTCTTAAATTACAAAATAAATATAGTGCCTCTCTGTAGAATGATTCCATGATTTATATTACTGTGGAGCCTTGAAGAGTAATAACGTAATAATTTAAGGTTTAAGTGCACTTCATAATTCATAATTTACCGTAACGCTGGTTCTTTATCTGTTATGTTTGCTAAAATTCATTAACTATTTTAATTCGGTCTACAAAAAAAATAAGAAAATGTCTGATAACTACTGGAAGGGCTTTTCTGTAATGGGATTAGAGGTGTTTGAAACAGGACCCTCGAGTGGTTGTACAGCGCAAATGTGTGTAACCAGTTACACAATGTTTACAAGCCTGGATTACATTTAGAAAGAAAAAAAAAGTAAACGTTGACACAATGCTGGTGAGCAGAATTAAAAGCTGCCTTAATAAAACAAAATCAATTCATAAATATAATCACATTTTATAATAAATAAATAGAATCAATTTTTTTTTTCTAAATGCGACATATTAGAGCAGAAGCTTTTTTTTCTAAAGGCTCCTTTTGTGTCCGTATGTATATGTTTATGTATATTAATTTTGTAATGAATACAGTTGCAAAGTACTTTCAGATCAACATACAATTTCAAGATCCTATATTTATGAAAATTTGGTTTTAAATATCTGCTAATGTTTTTTGTAATATTGATATATACTGTAATTGTAAGTCAAAATTGACTGACGTTTGTTTTTCAATGAGATTACAAAAAATAAAACCAAAACAAATGCTGGATAACAAGTTTGTAAACACCATATTCCAAAATATATGAATATATATAATTTTACATTACTACTTTTTCAAGATACATTTTATTCTAGTTTTAGTCTATTAGTATATTACTATTAGTGATACTTACTATCTATCTATATATATATAAAGACTGACTAAGATTTAAATAACTACTAAAACTGTAGTTTGAATTGATAAGTTAGAGACGAATATAATACGTATATTTATCTCGATTCATTTGTCTAAAACATGTCACTTTTTTTTGTTCTTTCATGACCATTTTCCTCACAAATTCAAGAGGCCAATGTTGTTTTTTTTTTAATCTCTCTTAATCAAGGGAAAAAAAAACAAATCATGATTCGGTGAAATGATGAGAGTCAGCTCTGGAGATGATAAATAAGAGTGGAAGGGAAGGGGGCAGGGAGATCGCTGCACTGGGCAACAGATAATCAGGATTGGGAATGGGAATCTTTAATGGCTGTCAATTAAAAACTAATTAGAGGGTGTAAGCTCAGCTAGATCGGCTATCAGTCCATTTATCATCACGCAGCTGTCTCGCGTACACACACACGTACACACACTCGCCGCTTTCATCTTTATCTTCTTTCATTCTCTTTGCATATTCATGAGGGAAATAAAAAAATTAAAAAAAAAAGGCACCTGAACACTTAAAACAAGGTTGATTTACAGAAAGCTGATTCAGCACAAACTAGACTAAATGGATTCCAACTCGACAATAACACACATCCAGGATTTCTTTTGAATCGCATGTGTTGATGACAAGTCGTTGCTATCCCTTGAATCAGGTCATTTCATTTCATGTGGCCTGAAAAATAAGTTATAACATTTATTTGGTGGAATAAAATCAATTAAATATTGATTTAAAGTTAATCTTAAAGTGGAAAATTGAGCCAAAATGTAAAGTTTAGGTGGAGGTTTTTGGATGTTTTTAAGTGTCATTTTGGACGTAGAAAAATTAGCCACATTCACAACCGTTATATGTAAACATATGGACCCAAACTGTAGCTCGAATACTCTGAAAATTCTTCAAACCCTTGGTCAACATGAGGGTGAGTAGAAATTTAGTTTTTCATTTAAACTTCATGACCTCCACTAGATGTTGATATCATAACCTACATAGATTATATTTATATTTTTCTTTTCTTTTCGTCCAAAAAGCTCATTTCTATTGGGTGAAGATGTTTAATGTCCACAAATAATTTGGATTTTTTTTTCTTTTCTTTTCATTCAAAAAGCTAATTTCTCTTGAGTAAAGATTTTTAATGTCCACAAATAATTTGGATGTTTTTGTTTGTTTAAGGGTTGCATATGCAAAGGGATTTTAATGGAAACAAAGATGGTTCTTCCTCTTATGTCTGGTTCGAGTCTGACCATTTTTTTTTTCTGTAAAGGTTTGGACTCCACCATCCGTTTTAACTTTTTATAGATATAATTTATGGCTAAGCTCAAGAGAACAGGCTTTAGTTTTTTTTTTTTTATGGGTCTTTTGTGCCTCAAAATAAATTCAAAAGTTCAAAGAAATCCATCCATTTTTCAGGTAGACACACAAATCTAAGAGTGAAGTGACAAGAAGTTTATGTTCAGATTAGTCTCCAACATTTGAAAAACCCATCCTATAAACCATCAGTTGTAATCTGTACTATATTCTAGTATCTTGCCTTTTTCAAGAATATATAATCATCCTTTTTAAAATGTATTTAAGGTTCCAAGTGACGGGTTTTTGTTCACTTGTTTTTCAACAAAAAAAAGAAAATATTAATGTTCACAATATTTTCTCATATTTATTTAATTTAATGTTATTTTCTTTCCAAAAGCACAAGTACCAGTGAAAAAAACTAAATGAACAAATCATTTTTAGCTAGGTTCCACTCTTTAGAAAGCTTCCATTGATGATGTTGATTATGTTTCAGTAAAACAGAATAAAGTGAAAATATTAGATCATAGTATTAGGGTTTAATATTTGCTTTAATCTGTATCTGTTAGTAACATCTTTAACACATTTTTTTTTTAACTTTTCTGACCTTTCCAGTCAATGTACTGGTCGATAAAATAATACATTTCGGTCTCATTGTTCCAATAATACTTTCAATTTCACCTTTTATAAACCACAATTCAGGGTAACACATTTACGTTTTTCACTTTACCACCTCCAATTGTCGATGGCGTCTTGAGTCATGACTCCTACAATACATTCAGATGGTCTGGATATTTATTTAGTAATAAAACTGTGTCATTTTTTTCATTGAATTTCATGTAAACTAAAGGCGTTTTTTTTTTATTATTTACTGACATGATTTTTAGTCGAAACAATCCAAAAAAAAACGTGTAACATTTCTTCTAAAGCTACTGCATTAACCCTGTGGCCATTTAGAGATGGAAAGAGGAAGTTAAAAAAAAAAAAAAAGGGGAGAAAAAAAAAGACAAAAAGGACTTTTGCTAGCCTTTAGAGCAAAGGTAAAACCCTCCAGCAAAAACACATTAAAATAAAAAGCCTGGCTCTATCTGCACTGACGTGGAGGTTTTTTTTGAGCTGTTGATGTGTTGGCGAGGTGGAGGGCCAGAGTTATTAGAGGTCATCTCTGTGGATGATAGAGGCAGAGTTCAGCGCGCAGCGGCGCCGTGCAATTTACCTCCATGAAAAATAGATGCGGCCGCGGAATGAAGTGACACATGCACTTACAGGCGGACGCGGACGTCGGGCGGCTCGGAAAAACAAACTCGGCGTATTAGGAAGAGTCATGTGTGAAGCTGCGGGAGGATGGTTGACTCTGGGATTTCAATTGAACCGATGTTTTTAAATAAAATATATGGATCAATGTATGAGCAGGAAATCACTTGCTAAACTTGACATTCCAAACGCTTATATTTATCAATTGAACACTCGTTTTTTAACAAGTTCCACTCTTTATTAAGCTTCTATTATTTTCTTTGGCACTAAATCTATCCAATCATGGAAGGCACCACGCATTATTAACCAATCAGAAGCGACATAAGGCGGGTAATGGTGTCTTTATCGTTCATAATACAACACGTGTTGTCGTTACTTAAAATGTTAACACAACTGCACTGACATTGTTCTGCAATCAAGCTCTCCATTGTTTGCGTTTCTCCACTGCTCTCAAATTGCTCTCGCAAAACTTCACTGTATATTTTCAAAAGGTCTTTAAGCAAGAGGAAATTAAATTAATTAATTAAATTAAGAGCACGACATTAGACAAAAGCTCTTCCTTTTCTGTAATCCTTCATTATCACGGTCATACTCTTTACCGTTTAAAATTAATGTTTGTTATTATTGTCAAAACAGGATCTGGAGTTTGTAATCCATGGGTTTGTGTCTTCTCGTTTGAACTGTAACATTTTATTTTCGCGTCTAAACAAGAAGGAGCTGTCTCGCCTGAAGTTAATACAAAACTCTGCAGCGAGAATCTTGAGCTGCTCTAGTAGAAGAACTCACATTTCTCCGATCCCTAAAACTCTTCACTGGCTGCCAGTTTCTTTCAGGATCCATTTCAAAATTCTGGTTGTTACTTTCAGATCTATTCATGGTCAGACTCCTCCTTCCATCAGTGATCTGATCCAGACTTACCCTCTGTGTTTGATGATCTACTGACTCCTTCAAGAAACATCTTAAGATATATTTTTTTTCTTCAGGCTTTTCTCTGATTTTCTAAGACTCCTGTGTTTGTCTGATGTCTTGGCCTTTATATAGCACTATACTTTTAACTGTATATTGTTTTTGATTGTTCAAGCGCTTTGTGACCGTGGTCTAGAAAGGCGCTTTACAAATTACCTTTACCTAATTACTTCCCATTATATTTATTTATATTCAGGCATCGCATATGGTTGCCTTGGTGCTTGTTTCTGTCATATTTCTTCTTTACTGACACCACAAATGGTTCCTATGTCGTGTTTTCAACACAGGCAAAAAAAAAGGATTTGATTCTGAAATCGCATATTTAAACAAATTAAGATTTTCATCTTGTTAGTTGGTTTCAGATCATTCAAAATGGCAACTTTAAGATAAACTCCATGAGTTACGATCATTGACTATAAGATGTTGACTACTGTCTCAGAAAAAAATCACATCATTTGAATGAAGAAGTTGAGAGAAATTGATCATTTAAACAATCTTAGTTTAGGTCTGTCACGTATATGTGATTGTCAAAGATGAGGTTTATGATTCTATAAATAAACCATTATCTCAAGTTATCATCAATATCCACAGAATATTCATTCATTTCTGTTCCACTTTGACCTTTGGGGGGGCTGGAGTCTATCCCAGTTTCTTCAAGCGAGAGGCGGGGGGACACCCTGGACAGGACGCCAGACACACTCATACCTACAAAACAATTTCCCTAAGTTCCCAATCAACCTATTTACGGTTTTGGACTATGAGAGGAAACCGGAGTGCCCGGAGTAAACCCAGTTAACACGGCAAGCGGACTGGCAACCTTCTTGCTGTGAGGCGATCTCGCTAACCACTCAAATGAATAATTAACTCACCATATTTTAGTCATGTGACACTGTCAAAGATGACAGGTTTATGATTCCATAGGTAGTGACATGGTTAGATCGTTATTACATTTTTTATTTTCCCTGTGCGCATCATTACTCTCGAATCTCAATCTTCTCATTTTCTGAATCTTGGGTGCCTTCTATACTGTATAAAGGAAGTAAGTAAGTAAGTAAGTAATATTTATTTATAGAGCGCTTTTCCAGACCAGGGTCACAAAGCGCTTTAACAATCAAAACAATACTCAAAAAAGTATATACTTTAAAGATCAAGATAAAACTGATAACACAACAGGAGTTCCAGAAAATCAAGGAAAAGCCTGAACAAATAGAAACGTCTTAAGATGTTTCTTAAAGGAGTCAGTAGACTCCATATAACTTTAATTTGACGGTTGACACAATCCCGACTCAAAAATCAAACAAATTGATGAAAAATGATTTATGATGTAAAACAAAAAAAGAAAACTTGTGCTGCCCTCAGAAGTAACCATTGAACCAGTTCCTCCTGTCAACTCCATAGAAAAGATCTAGTGAAGTATTTAGCCGCTGCATTGGTCCTCTGGTTCGTGTCAGGTTTGCTGAAAATGTAGTGGTTGACACGACCCAAATAGCAACTGACATGTGCAAACACATTAGGGAGGATTTTTTTTTTTCATCTTCTTCCCAGGCATTGACCTGTAACGGTCAAGTTCTAAATATACAAGTCTTAACATGAGAAAACATGACCGGCTAAAGCAACATCCGCCTCTTCCTACTACAGTATGTTGACAGAAGATAATTTGGTTTCGACAGAAGATGCTCCACTTCCTCTCAGGTGCACCTGTTAGAAGGAGAAAGTCAACACATTTGTCAAGAAGTGAAATGAGTGCTCTGGACACGGAGAGAAATTGGGACCTTCGTTCCATCCATTGACCCTTGTTAAGAGAATATGGAGAAATGGGTATTTCAAAAAAGGGGCCTCATGTACAAAGAAGTTTCGTAGAATATCAAATAAAAATGGTCGTACACTCAAACCCAGAAAATGGTGCACGTATGAAAATATTCAGATGTATGAATCTGTGCGTTCACACAAATACAAGCACTTCTTACAGCACAATTAACGTGGAATTATTCTCAGACTTGTCCGCCACTTTCCACGCCCTAATGTAAATGTTTAAATCATATTTAAACTAACCAGAGTTTGTGAGTTAAACTGGATTAACAGTTTATAATCGTTCATTTAAAAATTTCTGACCTGTATCACATACTTAAATTGAAATGAGTGCAGACGAGCTCCGGTGTAAATGTTTTATAATTTACATTAAGGGTTATTAACGCAAATACTTTATTTCCAGAGGCGATCAGGGGCTTATTTGAAACATCTTTAAAATGAGTTTAACGAGAATAAAACTCTAAATCAGTAGCTTTAAGCGACGAGTATTGATGATGATGTTATGATGGTCTGATCGTCTGAGCTTCATATGAATGTGTAGCTAGTAATTCTTATTACATTTATGAAATAAAAGCATTTTGTTTACAAATGACATATTAACAAATCATGTGAAAGTGTATTTATATAAGTGTGTTTTTCAAGGAGATCACATCTGAGCAGTAAATAAGGGCGTATGTCACCTTCAAACTTGTCGGGAAGTCCAGACTTTTTAACGCTCTTTTCATCATTGATACATATGAACTTTGACGTGGAAAAGTATGTGCTCGCATTTTGGTGCGTACGACCTCTTTAGCTTCTTTCTTTATCATCAAAATTAATATTATCGTCATGTTTTTTTCCTTCTGCACCAGCCCTTACTAGCTATATGTTTTTGATGTGGTGACTGTTGAGAGTATCTGGACATCTACGTGGCTAATATACTTGAATCAGTAGAGTGTGCATTTTGTATACAGAGTGGAGTGGAACCCAAGTGCATGTGGTTCATAGAGGTTACATGGAGGCTCAATACAAGAAGAGTCTATTTTATCAATTTGATGAAAACATATAGCAGACCAATTATTGAAGCATAAGGAGAACCGAGGAGTCGCTGAACCAGGATGAAAGAGAGAAAGATAAAGAAAGACAACAAAGAAACAATGAGAAGGCAGAAAAAAAGAGAAAGGAAAAAAGACTGAGAATACAGGTAAGTGAATCAAACACATGGCTGGTGGAAGTGAGAGAATATAAAAGCATCAGAAGAGAAACTAAAGGCAGAACAGGAAGTAGCTCATGGAAACAAACATCAAGCTCAAGCAACAGAATATCGGGACTTCACTGTTTTTATCCAGGTGACTTGATTGCTAAATCAATTGAAGGTGCGTTCCATTAGGAAAGCTAAGAGTGACGTATGGGTAAAACAATATGAAAACAAAACTAAAATAAAAGCAACTTACCTACCAATCGATTAATTCAAAGTGTCAAATCCTTACAAAGTTATCTCAAGAAACTTTACAGTTTAGATAAGCTTATATTGGAGAAAAGAAGAACATATCCAAGTGAATCAACAATGAGTGAATCACAGTGTGACGGTGTCCAGGAAAAACATACTTTTATGACGCAGAAACCTCGAGCAGAACCAGACTCAGTGTGTATGGCCACCTGCTGGGAGGGTGAGAGTGGGTTGTAGACACAGGGATGGAGAAAAGAGAGGGGGATGATAATGTAAGTAAAGATTAAGGCAGTAGTCCAGGGAGGGTCATGGGAAGAAATTTAACATTTTGAAATGCATACCTTATTTTCGGAATATCAGGTGCAGGTAACATCCTTTTTTTCCCCAATTTAAAAAAAGTACAAAGGAAATGACATGTGTTATATACAAAAACATACCAAAAAGTCACAAGACAAAAGTAGTAATTGTGAAAACCTTTGAAGAAAATGTTAAAAATAGGTCAGAAAAAGATGTGAAACAGGACATTATAGTTACAAAATATAACAGTAAATTGCAGCTATATTTACAAGAAACATGGCTTTTACCATATTTTGAATTAAAGAAAATAACGATTATTTTATTATAATATTAATCCTGTGTTTGAATAATTCGTTTTTCTGTTGTTTTTACTGAGAATGTTACAAATGCTACTCAAAAACTCTTGAATCATAAATACAATTTTTACGAGCTTCCAACATTTAAAAAGCTAATTAAGATAATGTTGATGATGATGTTTCGGTAAAACAAACTAAAGATAAATAATAGGATTATAGACTTATAACTTAGTCATCATTAACAC
The DNA here is from genome assembly GCF_982586985.1 of Callionymus lyra. NCBI lineage: Eukaryota > Metazoa > Chordata > Actinopteri > Syngnathiformes > Callionymidae > Callionymus > Callionymus lyra. The sequence goes on from NC_141820.1 coordinate 13,014,402, forward strand.
ATTGTCGTTGTATCCTGAGCTCTCCAGTCAACGTACTGGTTGATAAGTTAGTATTGACGTATAGTTCCATTAATTATTCATTTAATTTCACCTTTTATACACATAAGATGAAAGGAATGAACCTTTCCTATTTTTATTGGAGACACATAAGAATAAACATGACCATAAAGTTTTAATATCAAACTTCTAAAATACATTTATATGGTCTTGCTTTTGCGCAATATATTTCTTTGAATCTCATAATAAAAGCGTGTCAGTCCTCATCTTTATATAAGACACAATTTGCTTTTATTTATTGCCTGATCCTTGCCTCACTTACAAACAACATACACTATTGTCCTCTGAGAGGAATGGCTCCTATATCCTTCAACCTCTTTTGAATATTTCATCCCCTTGACAAGGGGCTTCATGTTTTATTGAGCCTGTCAGTGCCATCGGAGGGGATGTACTACATTATGCACTATGATTTATAAATGACCGCCAATCAATGTCTACCCCTATCTTTAACACTCACTTAACGGACCTGGCTCTTCGCCACCGCTATGTTCCTATAAATAACCCCCGGCCGAGTGTGATCGGAACAAGAAAAAAAATCAGATTGAAATATCATTTTATTTTGTTTTATTATTTTGTCTATACATTGAGCAAGCCGGTTAAGTAGGCATTTCAGAATAAAAGTTGGGAACTTAAAACCATTATTGAAAAAATTGAAAATCCAACATTTTAAATGGTTAATAACATGATTACATGTTTGGATTTATTAAACGTTTCTTTTAAGTAGTTCAATGCGATTCGAAGTGGAGGTCAGTGGACTTAAGTGGTAGTGTTTAGCTCGACGGGAGACCACATTTCCCATGAGCACTCATTCAACGTCGCAAAAGTTGCCATGTCCCGGTTTGAAGAAGTTGAAAGAATTTTCTGTTTCCAGACTTCCATTGACTGAATGAAGGATGGATACAGATGAGGTAATGAATCAGATTGTGGAGAATTAAATATGATATTCGTTTTGATGGCTTTGTAATTAACATAACTTTAACTTTAACCAGCGTGATATGTAGCATGTTCACACCATCCCCAACAACTTTTGCAGTGAAAACAATAACAACTCAGGTCACGATATATGAGTCATTCAACTAGTTTTAAGTAGATGTGTCATCACAAGTTATTTTAGTACAAAAATATTAAGGTACCCAAAACTACCCAGAGCTGCTTTAATAGCAAAAGAAAAGGCAGATTGACCTAATAAGTTGTTTTAACTAGATTAGTGTGTGAAATACTGAAGCATATCTCATTTTTACTTTTAAACCAATTTAGGAAACACATATTAAATTAGATTTGGTTATTAAATAAGGCAAGAATTTTTCATGGTGGCGGCATTTGTGCAGGCTTTTCCCTGATTTTCTGGGACCTTTTAAAGAATATATTTTAAGTGTGTATTGTTTTTGATTTTTTAAAGTGCTTTGTGACCCTAGTCTAGAAAGACACAAATAACCTTTACTTACTTACAGAATAAAATAAGCTCTTTTTTGTGAGTTTTTGAAAAAATGTCCTTTTTTGAAAATTGGGGAACTGTTGTAAGTAACCATTTATTTTCTATGATTGGCTAAAATGTGGCTCCAAGTGGACGATATCCAGAACAACTTTTGGAATATAAAAGTCATGAACATGATGCTGTTTCCCTCAAAATATATAGTGAACCAGATATTAAATAATATCACTGTTAGTTTGAATGAATTCAAACTTGTCCCGATATGATGGCAATTTACATTCAACACATTATTTGGGTATTTTTGTAGCACCTCATTTAATCCGCAGTCTAAATAATAGTCAGCCTGTGATAAAAAAAAAGAACAAAATATATTTACGCATATGAGAAGAGGGGAGAACACTGTGATCAGGCTTTGCTGTGCAGATGTAGCGTCTATAAAGGACACTAATGAGTCCAATGAGACTTAGGGAGGAACATACAGTATGATAAAACACCTCATAGAAAGTAACAAAGGAGGACGTCAGAAGGAAAATGAAGCGTTTGGCAGAACAGGGAGAGCTGTGTGCTGTAGCGTAGAGAGTTTCTCCGACTTTAGAAGAACCAGAGCCGGCTTCAATATTTGACACATTCCTTGGTACGAAAACTTCCTCTCTCTCGCCACAATTTCACTGCTTCCAGAATGATTTTTTTCTTTCTATGTTACTTAAAATACAACTGCATTCAATCAACTTCCACTAGTTTAGCATAGTGTTGACAAATAATCTAAATTAGTTCCCCTTTTTAGGAACTGCTACCCAGGCCACCAGGGACATGGTGGAACATGTCCTCTGCAGTCCATAAATCCCTCTCAAGTCTCCTAAAACAATGTTGGATAAACAATATTAATCTGGTATTGTGATGATTTATACGTGGTTTTAAGCTTTCTGTAGTTTGCTTTTTCTTGCTAGACATTGTTAAGACGGCATCATGCAGGACTAACAAGTGTTGAGACCAAGACTGAGACCAAGACAGAAACTGAGACAAGAAAATGTTTTTTGTCCTTTTAGCTGGATTTATTAATGTAGATTTATTTTTCAGTTTAGTCAAGTTTTCAGTTGCTATAGGTCAGAATTCTTACTATTCTAGATTTGAGTTATTGATGTGGCCGCCATGAGGACAGAGATCTTGTAGACATGGCTATGTTAGCCATTTAACAATTATTATTTAATCTTTTGAATCATTTAAACTTATAAGAACACCATGAGATGTCCCTTGACCTTTGAGACAACACAAGAGATACTACAAAAAACGTTTGTTATTTGGGCATCCGGGTCAACTTGACCCTGAGATAACACAATGGTTAAGAAAATGTTTTTCCTTCTTTTTGTTTGTCGTTTTCCTGTCATTTCAAAAATTTTTGAATGAAATTTAAGAAATATTTAGAAAAAACCAAGGCCTTTTAACAGATTCTAATTCTTTTTGTACATTAACAAAATAAGAACTGTATCTTATTTATAAATTGTCATGGCATAATAATATATTTATACTCTTTCAGTCAAAGTGTTCTAGACCGAGATGCAAGGTTGAAAAACAAATGTCTTTTTATTTAATTTTTTGGTTGGATTTCATTCAGTAAATCTTCTATTGAGTCAACTTTAATTATTTAGGGATGCATGATAGAATGCCCAATACTTAACTCACCAAACTTGTTTGTTTCAACATGGTAAAGTTTAAGATTTGTGGCATTTGATAAGGTATTTTCATGTTTTGTTAAACATAAATTAAGAGATTTTCAGTTTTTGTTTTGTCACAAATTCGCTCATTTATTGTCATTGTCACATGACCAGTATTTAAGTTGCATCTTGTCTCGTTTTTGTCACATTAAAATGCTACTATATAACATTATTAACCGATATTACAATATAAAGAAGGGTTTTAATAATCATGGCCTAGACATAAAGAACCAAAGACCATCGATTGCAAACAAGAACAGTTATTGAAAAGTTCTGAGATAAAGTTTAAATGTTTATGTTTCATATTTACCAACCTGCTTGTGAGGGAAAGGAGCTGAAGAAGTGAATGCTAACCCTGAAGTAGGATAATTGACTACTTGTAAGTAATATTTGTAGAGCACTTTTCTAGACCAGGGTTTTGTGTAAAAGCAGTGAGAATATAACAGCGACCTAACAGCGTTTGGCTACAGAGAGACATCGGACAGAGTATTAGAATGTATTACTTCTCTCACTTTACACAAGTGAAATTAATGTGACTTTAAACCAAATCCAATATCTGTTCTTTGAGTTTGAGCTTTAACTCTGTCCTAACCTGACAAACAACCTTGAGAACTCAAGAAGTATATTTCCTATATGAAGGCTGCGTGTAGAAAATACCAAACTTTTAACCCTGCCCATTTTTATCCTATCCAAAGTCATTGAATTCACAACTTTCTGACAATAATAATAATTCAATAGCCAAGTATGTGAACGACGTCTGTTGGGTTGTTCTTCGCGCCGTTAGCAGTTTAGCGACCTTATGGAAAAATCAAGCTGAGGGCCAGTGATGAACCAGATTTAGACGCGCCTTAAGCGATTGGCCTGATCAATTATTCACAGCTCTGACAGAAACCAGAAAACTGAGATGAACTCTCGAAGGTCGTTAGAGTCAAGCCGCCACTGTGTAAAAAATGTTCCACCAAAAGTGAAGACTTTCTCATTTTGTGTGCCACCAAAAAGAAAAGTTTGTGTGTCCATTAACACACTCCAAAAATTTACTGAAACATTATTTGATTCTTTTGGATTAATAAGTGTCTTTTTACATTCTTTTAAGGGTTTGTTATTAATGAACAACTTTGTTGCTTACAGGATCGTCTCAGACCGACCATTGTTACGTTTATTATTGTGTTATTATTTGTCACTCTTCAATATTTCTGAGTTGAATTCCATGACATCTGTTAGAAAATTTTAATGATGAGACAAAGAATGGATCTTTTCAGCCATTCATCCAACCCTTCTTTTACGCCGAACCTTCCATAGACCGGCGTTAGCTCTTTTCACAGTTCTGTCTCGTAAGGGTCCTCTTTGATGGTTTGTTAATTGAGGCTGGATTTCTGATTTGCTGGACCTTTCCTGGCATTTTTAGTTTCTCATTTTTTCATTTGATTTTCTCTATGTACTTTTGTTTCAGTGGTTCTTGAGTCTGGCCTTCCGGACCTCCTCCTTTTATGATTTGTTGTTTTCAATTTATTGAGATTTGGACTCTGACTATGAGATAAGACTCTGCCACCAATTTCTGTACATTTGTTAGTAGGATGTTTTCTGTGAACTGGAGTTTTAGAAATTAAATATTTGGTCATTGACACATTATTTTTGCATTGTCCTTAACTCCTGAGTCTTCTTTTTTTTGTTTGTTTACCAAAAATGAAATAATATACATATCTGTAAAAGCATAGATTAATGTGACAATTATTTTTATTAAAGGACTACTTAATAAGTACATACTTTAGTCATGAATGCGTTTTTATATTTATATAACATGCGAGTTTACACTCAAATTTAACCAATTAATTTATTCTAAAACACATACACCCACTCCCATCCTATTCAAGAGAAAAACATGGTTATATTTAACTGATCGTGGATGGCAGCGCTTGCATGCTAACAAAAAAGCAAAAAAAATTGAACTGTTTTTATTTTTTTTTATTATTCTATATTTATTCATCTTTTTGACCACGAATGAGTCACTTCAAAGCAGCGAGGTTAGATATCCAGTTATATCGAGACGTATGAGTAAGAGACATCATCTGCTGAACGATACGTTCTATTTTGAAACACTTCCAGCACTGACTGTGATTTACAAGTGCATTTTTAGATACAAGTTTCTGAAAGCACTTCACTAGCTTTTTCATTTCCATTTGTCCATTTTTCATTTGACCATCTTTATTTCCTTTCAGTTAAATATATTTCAGGTTTCAACTGACTCACGCTTTTTAATTTAATGTCTCTATTTCTGGTTCGATATTAGTTAATTGAATACATATGTTTTCAGCATTTGACACTGTCAAGTTGTGTGCCAGCCTCTTTAATAATTAATTGCTCAATGAATTTGTGTTTATTTGTCTTGTCTTTGACTAATATCTATTGTTCTTCATTCTCTGAAACATTTAAGTAGTACGAACATTAAAAAAACCTTATCCTATTTAATAAATAGGTGGAAGGTGAATATAACATGAGTTTTTAATCACTGTTTTTAACCTTCCCCTACTTCTGTACTTATATAGTGTGTGCAAAGTATTTATTTTATTTAGTATGTTATTATTGATGTTATTCTTGTTTTATTATTATCATGGATATTACGTTTATTTGTACTGTGTACTGCATTTCCTAATATACTGTGTATGCATTCATAATATTTTTCTTGTGAACTACTGAAACAACTTATATTCCCTGAAGGACGGAACAATACATGTATATGAATAAATCAAAAACAATCACCCCCAGTATTCTTCAAGACCATGTATATGGCCGAGGAATGGGTGAGACTTTAGTTTGGATGTCCAAAAAACTTGAATCAAGAATAAAGGTCTGTCACCGCACATCATCAATCCCGGAAGTCTTCCACCTCAAAAGAAAGAATTGTATGAACAAAGCGGGGTTTGATTACAGCTGGCTGGAGGACGAGTGAAGCCATTATTACGTCAAAAGAACTCGCTCTCGTAACCTTTTGTCCGCCAGGATTTCAGGCGGGGGGGGGGGGGGGGGGGGGGGGAGAACTTTATAAAGTTAAAAACATTGTTATGAGGAGAAAATTACTTCATCTTGGAGAGGAAAACTTAATTTAAAACATGTGAGTGAGTCAGGAGAGTTGGGTTTTCGCAAAATCTCTTTATTTTATTAAGTTGAGCATAATTAATTGAACCAACATGTATTCACCGACACAGGATTGCGAACGTGTCTTTTCATTAAGCATCGCTAATAGAATCCAAAACCTGAGTTCCTCCACCACATATATTCCAAATCCCCCACTGCTTTGAAACACAAAAATGGCTCCCCCAAAACGCTCTTGATGGACACTCTATTTTGAAGCTAATAAATTGTTTTTCTTCCTCCAGCTTCCCCAGCGGACGCCATTGCTGCCACGCCAGCTTTTTATTATGCCTTGCCGAGTGAAATGGACTCTGTATAAACAGGCATGCATGCATTGGAAAGGTTGGCTGTCTTCCACGTGGAGTGGCCTGTTGTGCGAGTCGTGAGGCCCAGTGGGCAGAGCCTTTGCAAGATCCTGGCTTCCTATTAATGACCAGTGAATAATCCTTTCATGGCACACCAGAGGTATTACACACAAACATCTCCCTTATGAGGTCGTCATCAGATGATGATGAATTTCTTATATCATTGGTAGAGCGTTGATCTTAGATCTTTCTCCGTGATGTCGGACTCAAGTGACGCAAAACACGAAAATAATAAATCATTCAATGTTTCCGCTCATCACTTGTATATTTTTTTGTTGACCTCCAAAGAAGTCAATGTTTATGCTCTTTAATGCTTAGAAAAATAGTAAATAAAAATATTTCAATTAAATTGTTTTAAGGTTAATATGTATCTCTATAACAATAAATGAAAAAAAAAATTTGCTTGTGTTCTTTATAAACGTCTGGCTCCGGGAATATTTTGAAGAATTTATTAAAAATATCACCTTAAAAAATACAGAAAATCCCTGCACCGTACTTCCATTTGTATTTAAGATTACAGGTTTTCAAGATTTTATTATTAAGGGAACATTTAAATTTCACTTATATTCTACTCACTCTTAGGTCTACTCAGGGTTGGGATTATTTTAATAATATATATGAGAGTAATATGTTTTAGAGTTATAGACAAAAATGTTTGTTCATTTTTATGTAGCGACTGGAGCTCAGTTGTCTTCATCTTTTTACTTTTTCTTTTTTTTTTAATGAAAATTTTCTGTATTTGATGTGGCTAATTGGTAAAAAAAACAATTTCCCGAAGGAGACCTCCTGATCGATCAATAAAGTTCTACCTAACCTAACCTATATTTATCATTGTCCAAAAGACAAAAAAAAAACATCCAAATACCTCCATACTGCTCATCTGCAAAGTCCCTCTTTTATTGAAGAATCAAAGAGAATAATTGTTCAGAAAATACTGTTAAAAGTCTATATTTTAAGTTTATTTGTAGCAGAAATTATTAGTCTCTCAGTTCCTGTCTGACATCTCTTCTTATTGAAACACATTGCAAGGTTCAGTGCACAAGATTTAGGCTGCTAGCCTAGCAATGTCTAGGAAAAAAGAACTTAAAATATTCACATGTTTAAGTTTATTTGCCAGAAAAAATCCTAATGTAGAGGCTTCAATACAAGATGGACATTACAGATGAGCACCTTGAAGGTAATTGGATGTTTTCAAGTGCTTCTTTTTAGAGGTAGATGAGCCTGAGCTCCAGTTATGTTAAAATGGACATTTATTTTTTCGCCTAAAACTATTACTCTGAAAGAAATCCAGACTCTTAGTCGAACCTTCTGGTGATGTGTTGATGAGGCCTTATAAAACAGTTGAGATATAGCAATTTGTCTCTACGAATTCAATGTAACGTGGTATTATTTTCAAACAGAGCTGATTAAAAGATCTACCCTTTTTCATTTAAAGTAACACGGAATGGGTTCCTTGGCTGATGTATGCTTTGTCTCAATGCTTTCCAGTTTGTCACTAAGCCTAAGGAAAGACACCAAAAAAGGTTCCTAAAATGCAGCGATGTCTAAAATATTTAGATAAGGTTCGGAGAGATATCAGTAAACTTAAATATTTGGAGCAAATCATGGCAGGGAACCAATTGGCTTCATCTTTCAGTGACTATTTGGATTCTTTGTAACCGTTAGAGTGATGAATCACGCGTTATTTTTCCCGTGAAATATTCATGAAGAGCCGCATGTATGCAGCATGTGTCTTCATGCTGAATAAAAGAGATAAAAGAGTATGACCAGAGGGGGATAGAGGACTCATGTTGAGAACATCTCGCTGAGAAAAGAAGAAAACAATAAATATAACTTATCGCCGTGGCGATGTTTGCCTTGTAGAGTGGGCCGGCATTATTCTGTTACTTCTGTGAAACTCATTATTTACAATAATTACCAAAAATGGAGGTGGTGGAACGCCAATATGGGATTGCGAGAGAGCCCTAGAGTTGTTATTGTCCTCCGTGGCAGATGCGGTCTTTGCTAGGGAAGTAATTTGGAGCGATCCATCAGAGAGCGTTAATGAGGTCTAATGTTAGAGCCCACTGTGTCCTAATGACACCTCAGCTGTCCCATCACCAAACCCACTCGTTCCAGCTGCAAACCCCTGCTGGGGCTCGAGCAGCCAGGATTTGACATCTGACCTTTTGAGAGACATCCCACTCCATTACACTTTCACACCTTGGGTGACTTGGGTTGAAACTGCTGACGTCACAATATATTGTTTTCGATAAAAAGATGCTTCACATGTTTTTCCACCATGAAACCAAAATATAAACCGTTCATTTTTCTGGTTTTCCAGAGTAACATGTCTGTATTTAAAGTTCTACTTTACCAAATACTAATTTTCTTCTTACCCTCATGTTCACTAAGAATTCTCAGACTAATTTGTATCTTGGTTGAGTTAAAGCCAAATTTTTTTTTAGAAGATTATTTCCTGTCTTGTCTTGTCTCTGATCTACTAATTCAATGTAACGTGGTATTAGTTTCAAACGGAGCTGATTAAAAGGTCTACGTTGTTTCATTTAAAGTAACACGGAATGGGTTCCTTGGCTGATGTATGCCCTTTCTCAATGCTTTTCCAGTTTGTCACTAAGCCTAAGGAAAGAGACCAAAAAAGGTCCTTAAAATGCAGCGATGTCTAAAATATTTAGATAAGGTTCTGAGATATATCAGTAAACTTCAATATTTGGAGCAAATCATGGCAGGGAACCAATTGGCTTCATCTTTCTTGTGTTGGTATTTGTCTGGATTGTTCCAGATGGTGTGAGAGGCAGGACCACTTATTGCATCTTTGTTGTTGCAAATCAGCCCATCATGCGACCCTTCTTTTACCCCAAACTTTCCATAGACCGGTGTCAGCTCGTTACACAGTTCTGCCAGTATGGTCCTCTCTGGTAATTTGTTTATCGATACTTCATTGATGTTTATTTCTAGTTCCCTGTTTTTTTTTTACTTTCCCAAGTACTTTTGCTTCAGTAGTTCTTGAGTCTGGCCGTCCAGACTTCCTCCTTTTTTTTGTTATTTTGGATTTATTGAGATTTGGACTCTGACTATGAGATTGAACTCCGGCACCAACTTCTAGAAATTTGTTAGTAGCATGTTTTCTGTGAACTTGAAAATATTTAATATTTCGTCATTGATACATTATTTCTGCATTGTCCCACGCCCTGAGTCTTTTTACGTAACATTCCTTGGCAGGTCAATTGAATATAGGACACCAGTCACCTGTAGTGTTCCTATGGCTCATTGAGTGTTTTAGCCTTTAAACACTATACACCCTCACCAGGTGCCATCTACAGGCATATCAACTCTGCTATTTTTCTCCATTCCCAATAAATCATAAATCATGATTCATGAACACCCTCCAGGTGTATAGATCAAACTGTAACCTGTACACCTCCTGCTATTAGAAAGACACTGATTCTTAAAACGACATCACAGCAACAAGATGTTGTCTCTCAAACCAAAATGGTCTACTTTGTCAAAGCTTTTGAGGCTTAGCAAGTGCTAAATGAAGTCAATCTTGTACTACAGGAAACAAGTGAGTGAAACTTAGGAGCCCAAAAAGGTACCATAATTAACCAATATTTAAGTTAAATGCAGCTATTACATACTAGAAGCCGGCAGTTAAAACTAATGATAATAAAATATCTACATTTTCTTATTAAGTTGAAGATCAAGACTTTATGAGGTTTTTATGGTATATCTTAAAGAATAATAAAGACGAATTAATCTACTCTGTAAAATGTCAATAAAAAGGGTTGATATTAATAGAGATTTATCCCTAAGTCAAATCATAACGTGTCTTATAAGAAATGCCTTGTCTTGGATGAAAATCCAAATTGGAATTTGCACCAATTATATTGAATAAACTACAAAGTTGATGGACAAAACAATGTAACCAACATATCAAATATTACTGACACATTATTAAACAGGCTGACTTAAGTAGAGAAGAATAGTTATTTTGAATGCTAACTAGAAAATGCTGTGTATTCATTGATTAAAGCAATATTTAAAACTATCCATGTTAGCATCCCAAAATGGATTTATCATCAGAGTTCTCCAGAAAGGCTGTATCACTAAATTCAGTTTTTAGCAGCTATTCACTTTTGGCAGTACACAGAACAATATATTGAATTCAAACTATAAATAAATGAAATACAATAAAACAAGATACACTTGTACATTTAATTCAAAATAAGTAAATAAATAAAATATATAATTAATAAAAAAACATAATAGGAATTAAATCAGGTGCATGAGCGGCAACATTTGATTTTTTTTTAATTATTTTTATAATAAAGAAACTGTTTACTTTGCCTACCAAACGAAACACAAACACACAAAAAAGTGTTGCTTTTTAGAAGTTGGAACTTTGACGGTGGTTTTGGTTCCTTTCCTTGCGCATAATTAAAGTATATAAATGTATTTTGCACAGTGCAAACGATGTCATGCATTATTGAAGTACACATCGGCGAAACCCACTCCCAACAGAAAAAGCATCGACTCTCAGAACATACATCACACGCTTTAGTCACAGCTGAATGGAGCTGTCACCTGATGACGGTAATCACTAGCTTCGCCCCGAGTTCTGGAGCCATAATCACTGGTGACCTAATGGGAATAATTAAAACTGTTGCTATTCACTTTCTTTACCGTGGATCACCAGGAGAAGGGATCTCGGCTCAGCCATTATCCTTGCTTGATCGGCCTGCGGGGATTTGGCCATTATGAATTTGCACGTACATTTTCTTTTTGAGGAAAATATGTGAACCATGTTGCAGGGGACAGGAGCCTGGACAACTAGTCTGGACTGGGAACCTTCAATCTGAATGTTTTTTTGTTTTTTTTTGTTTATTTTTCAAATACATAGCATGACAGACTTTATTTTGCATCCCCAGATTGACTTTACCATCCCATTTGAAGATTTCTCAACCATCCTACCCATTAACCAGAAAAAAGTCTTTCTCTGTGTTATCGTCACAAGAACCAATACTTAGAGTACCAGAATGCAACAAATACAACGATAACACCTTTTTTTGGTACCGTGTTTACAAAATAAATTTGTTCTTGGTGGAACCGACAGGGGCAGTATACAGTATTTTGGTAATAACAAGACACCTTGTCTTATTATTATAATACAGTATGTGTATTACATACATCAAGAATTCTGACCCGCTCTAGTAGAAGGACTCACATTTCTCTGATCCTTAAAACTGTTCTCTGGCTGCCAGTCTCTTTCAGGATCAATTTCAAAATTCTGGTTCTTACTTTCAGATCTATTCATGGTCAGGCTCCTCCTTACATCACTGATCTGATCCAGCCTTACACCCCAGCTCGGGCTCTGAGGTCTGTGGATCAGAACCTACTGACGGATCTTGAACACGGTTCAGGACCAGAGGAGAGAAATCCTTCCAGACTGTTGCTCCTAAGCTTTGGAACGATCGTCCTCAGTGTTTGATGGATCTACTGACTCCTTCAAGAAACATCTTAAGACATTTTTATTTCTGATTTTCTGGGACTCCTGTGTTTGTCTTATGTGTCTTGATCTTTTAGAGAATATATTTTAACTTTATGTATGAGGCGATCCCACTAAACACTGTGCCACCGTACGCCCTTCACAGAATATATTGAAAATTATATTTAGAATTAACAAATTAATAATTAACTCACCATATTTTAGTCATGTGACACTGTCAAAGATGACAGGTTTATGATGCCATATGTAGTGACACGGTTAGATCGTTATTACATTTTTATTTTTATCTTGACCTTTTAATTATTTATTTCATTGAGTATTGTTTTGATTGTTTAAGCACTTTATGACCCTCGTCTGGAGTGCTCTATAAATATAAATTACTTACTAACTTACTTACTTATTGATAAACCCGCCTGTCGGAGTAGCATTTTGAAGTACTTTAGATTTTAGGCGGATGAATGTGGAATAATTATTAACCCCTTGCAGACCTGGAAACGTGTGTCTGAAGTTCAGGAAATGTAAAAAGGAAACACTTGAAAGACAGCCTGACATGTTTAAAGAGATCAAGGTGAATCAATTTCAGTCTGATTTACCTTAAACTTAACGTCATTATTTGATCGAGAGACTCTTCACTACAGAGGTGCACATCTCTAATACGTTACATTACATTACAGCAATGTGACAATACAGTTATTTCAAGTAACATTATAAGACGTTTCCTGAGTGTTACTGAACTCATATTTTAGATAAATGTAATTCCTTTTCCCTTACAACTTTAAGAGTCACAGAAGCCTTTGAAAGCCAAAGAAAATGTAAAAAAAAATGTTTTTTTTTATACTTGAAGGCTACCAAACTCTGTTTGAATGGATAATAGTTGAAGGTTTTCTTATTTATTTACACATTTACAGGTCATTTGTTTCAGTTTGTTGTTATACATTAAGGCTGCCCAACACTGTTTGAATGTTTAATAGTTGAAGAAGTCAAGGTGGTCCTCTGGATCTTTCAAAATAAAAAGTCTGAATCCATTTTAGTACAACATTATGTTTTAGGCCAGATATACTGTATAGGCTCTTAAAGGGCTTTACAATGACATTTGATCCAGTATACAGTATGTGTATCAAAAACTAGATCACAGCTTTAATTTTGACATTTTCTACCACTTATTTCCTCTATCTATGTTTAAGGGTCTGTAGCTACTCAGCGCGAGAGGCAGGAAACACCTTTAAAAGGTCACCAGGAGTAATAATACTGCAGTGCCTGAAGTATTCCTACACATACAAACTCTACACTGGTAAGTGGCAGGTAGCCTGCGATGGAACCTGCAACCTTCTTGTTTCTAAGGTGCGGGCTTAAAGACTTACATCAGCCTCCAATAATTAAAAGTTAGACTCTTTGTGCATCCTGTTTACTCCCTTATTTCCTGTGATGGAACGATCAATCGAATACATTTAGTTCAGCCAATGACCTGGACCCTTGGTTAAAGTCGTCTGATCAAGGTGGACACCTCTACTCTCGAGGCCACAGGAAACACGTAGTGCCTTAAACACCGTTTAATGGTTCCTTCTTAATGGAATTAGCAAGAGTTTGGAAGAAGATCACAGTGAGTTCAACTCTGACTTTCTTGATGTTGACGCCACTATATCGTCGCTGTCTGATAAAGAAAAAGGGGCATAGAAAATACTGTTTAATTAACTTAATATTTTAAATAAAGCCAAAATACAGTCATTAAACACATGTAGGACTCAACAAATGATTAGTTTAAAATATTATTATAACTTAAGTGCGTTGTTTTGTCCTCAACTAAGAGAACTTCTGGGCACTTCTGACACCCAATGGAGAAATGTGTTAGCAAAACATCTGTCCATTGGTCATCCAACCCTTCCTGTTGAGGGGGGAGAATAAAGATAAAATCCTAAAAGAGTGGAGATATGTGTATTTTATTAGACAGCAACACAACATATTGTTCTTTCTGTTCAATATGATTCGACTGACATCTTAAGGATGCTGTTGTAGTTGTCGAAACTATAGTGCGTTGTGTTATATCAACATAATTTCAGTCATAAAATGTGAAACTATAGGGACACAAAGGACTGTTTTTGACTGAACTGTGTCATGTGTAACATCAGAATATCTGGTTGAAATGTGATTCATCAGTTTCTTATTTTCAACTTAACTCTTCTGTAACTAAAACTCTCATAGTGCCGTAAGTATTGTGTTTCCGGATGTTTCTGAATAAAATTTAAATAAAGTGAATGAACATGAAAAACCACTGCAAGTTACTATACAGTACACTAGGTATTTGCCAGAGTTTTCTGAAGTTAGACTCTCATAGAATACAGGTTCAGATGATGAACATGGTTACACAAAATAGAATTTTACTTCCAAAATAATTGTAAGTAAGTGTTACAAGTGATTGTAAACGTGTCCAAGTGTGATCATGAAAGTAAAATTTCCAAATATTCTAACAAAAAATAACTTCACTAAATGTAATCTCTGTTCTGGGGTCTAAAAAAAATGGACATTTTTGGTGCTCCAGTTCCCAAAAGTATCTGCTAAAATAGGAAATTGTGGTAAATATTGTTTTTGTAGCCAACATTGTTTAGGTTAGTCCTAATTATAAGTATGTTAACCAAAGAGTAAGAACACAATACAGAAAATATGCGTTGTATATGAAGCATTGGTGACCGCAGGGGGCCCCAAAGAGCACCAATTCATTTTTGTTGATTGTATTTTCATAATCGTATCGTTCACAATGTTGTGTTGTTCATTTCTGTCTTATTTTTAAAGCATGTCATTATTTTTTTCTGGTAAAGCTGTTCTTTTTGTTGTTGTGTGTGCACAATTTTTAAAACATATACAAACAAAATGAAGTTATCGTGCCGTGTGTAAATTAATAACAATAACTGTATTCACTATAAACACAGTGGTGCCCTTGTAATGATGTATACCGTTATTATTTCCATTTTTATTAGTAAAATATGACCATAACAGACCTTGTGAGAAACTTTTTCATAAGTTATGACAATTGTATTTAAAAATAAATATTTAAATAGGAGGAAATATTATTACCCATAAGTAGATTAAGATAAGTATTTCAACTTGCTCCTCCATGATCATACATCTAAATTAGATTTGTAGATATAATTATCAAAGTTCTTACAGCTAGAGAAAAACATTTGTAGTGTTTAGTTAGTTTGTTAATTCAGAGAAGTGTTTTTATCGAAGCCAATTGAAGTGTCTGTTCATATGGAGCTGGTGTGAATTTAAAAAAAAAAGAAATGGCAAGATAGCGCAAACCTGGCAGCCAGCGAAATCCAAGCCGGGGCTCATTAGAACTAACCACAGAAGACATGCAAACACACCAGTCTGTCTGTATTTTCCATCTTTATATATGAGCCAGCACAAATAAGAAACGATGGTCGAAAAAACTTTGAAAAGACAAACAGTTGGTAGACTGCGGATCACACGACATTCATAAAGGGGGGAGCGACGGAGGAATGACGAGCGAGGATCGACTGAGACTAAAAGACGGAGAGAAAGATGCGTGCTGAGGGAGATGGAAACAATGAGGAAAGAGACAAAGCAGGTGGCCTGAGTAATTGCCTGGGGAATATAATGAATGAGCCACACTTCGTCTGACAGAATAGGAAATCGTCTCTATCTTCTCATTCCCCCTCGCTCTCTTTTTTCGCCTCCTTCTCATTATCTCTCACCCTCTATCATTTCACTCCACCCCTTATCCATCTCCTCCGCACCCCTTTTAAACATATCTGCTAACCCCCGTTTTTTTTGTTTTTTTTTCACACCAATGGCCAACAATTTGTTTCTTAGAGCTAAAAAGCTTTCGCCAGCCCGTCTTTCCTGTCAACCTGACGTCCTACTGCTTTTTTAAATCATTAACATTTACTCTGGTTTATTCTTATTTTCAAGAATTATGTAGTAAAGTTATCAATATAAAAAAACAAAAATATTACTGTACAAAAATCCACCTTATATGGACTAATTAATCTTGAATGTGATCTTCTGTGAAAGACAAAAAAGAATCTGAAATCCAGCATGACATTTTAACTGATTGCTTTAACCTCAGAGCTCAAGACACTTTTGCTTAATGAAGGAGAGAGTAAAGTACATGTTCCTTCTCTTCTTTTTAACATTAGCTTTGTCGTTAGGCTGGTTTGTTTTGGTACATTTTGCACAACTAATGTGTGTCGACCCTTGTAGGACCAAGCAAAAAGCATACAATTAATATGATTTAAAAATAAATATGAATACAATTTGTTTGTGACGATGGTAGCAAATGTTAAATATTGTTCAGTGGACAGTGCTTTAAGAGGCAAAGGTTAAAACCCACGTTTTTTCTGAATCATGAAAGCTTTATTCATTTAAATGCATGTTTTGTTGTTGTAACATTATGTAAAATGTGGTCCTTGGCAAAGGTGTGAACTGCATGAGTACCTTTGTAATTACATAAGCTATTCTTTATATATAAGTGATGGGAAAGCGCTAAGGCTAAATCGTGTTTATCAAATACTTATAATACTAATACTTATCATGCAATTGGTGGAGGTCTTTCGCCTTGACCCAGAGACAACACAAGGGATACCACAAACACATTTGTTTACGGGCCTCCGGGTCACCTTGACCCTGAGATTAAACAAGGATTAACCAATATTATTATAATGGTATCACTACCATCAGTGATACCGTGTTTTTATCACTGCTTGTGTGCAAAGGGAACGTGAGGATTAGATCTCCAGAGGAATAAACGCCACCTTGAGGATAAGAACTCACCCAAGTTTGTGTTTGGTGGAAACCTTTGAAGTAAGATAACTAATAGCTTGTGAAACTGCTACAAACATATAACAGTGAACTAACAGCTCTGTGCTTCAGAAAGGATTCAGACAGACACGTAAACTCTGTGTTGTTCTTTCTCACTTTTATACAAGTAAATGTGTTATTTTAAACCAAATCTATTTGTTTATTTAAATTGTAAGTCAGATTCCTAACCTGACTCCTAAAAAACAGGTTTTTAATGTTAAACACAAGACATTGAAACATTCAGGGATTTCAATCAGATGATTTTTTCCTGATTTTAAAGTTTATAATTCTCTTCTACCAAATATACTCGTCTATAGTGTCAAGCTTGCTTTTTCATGAACTGTCATGATCTTTACAGAGCAACAAGTGAAGCCAACAAGTCCGTTTTTGGTCTCTGGAATTTTGTTTCTTGTAGAACCAGGTCCCTACTGGTCGGATCAAAGTAGTTGTGAAGATTTAGGTTAGCGTCCTTGGGCCACTTTATGCCTGCTTTATCCCAGGTTTGATCTTGAGGATGAGAGCTCAGTAGGCCTCCAACAAATTCCCAAAGGCTGTTTTAGCAACACTCAGCATAAATATTTGAGATATTTAAAAAGAAAGTTGCAGATGCAAGTTTGAAGAGTGTTTTTGATGCTTGAAGCTAACGGCTCTACAGCACATGCTGGTAGGATTTAAATCTTGGGTGTAATTTTACCACATTTTTGGTGTAGGGTCCATTAATATGTCTCTGGAAAGAAAACCTTTCTAGTCTCACCTTCCTTCCAAATGAAATAACCAACCTCCTCCATGAACCTTAAAGTTGGAATGTTTGAATAAACTGGCAATGGCTACTGTAGAAATACTGTGATAAAATTCACAACAAATGCAAAATAATTGTAAAAGCCACAACACAAAAAGATTAAGCAGCAACGCAACTTAAAAAGAAACAATATAACAACATTAGGTTGCAACACAACTAAAGAGCCACCACTACCTAGGCTACAACATAACAATATCAAGCTATAACACAACTAAAAAAGTGAAAAGTAGGGGATGATTAAAATGAAATAAAGCTGGAAAAGTATGTTAAATCCTCAATATTTAGATAAGTCAACTTTGCTTGTCAACGTTTTCCGCTGATACAACTCAACTAACCGAAGCAAAAAGTAACAGATTTAGTAGAAGATTTCAAACAAACAAAGTAAAGTTTTTCTTTCTGACTCAAACCCTAAGCTTTGGAACGATCTTCCTCTCTCTTTGCGCTTGATGGATCTACTGACTCCTTCAAGAAACATCTTAAGACGTTTCTTTTTGTTCAGGCTTTTCCTTGATTTTCTGGAACTCCTGTTGTGTTATCAGTATTATCTTGACCTTTAAAGTATATACTTTATTGAATATTGTTTTGATTGTTTAAGCGCTTTGTGACCATGGTCTGGAAAAGCGCTATACAAATAAACATCTCTTACTTAATTACTTACTTACATTTGCTGTTGAGTAGTTTAAGTTGCATTTGTTATGTGTCTTAATGTTGTTGTGTTGTGTCATTCACAATTGCCGTTTGCATTTTTTCTGATCTTCGTAGCCACTTTATGTTCTAGACTTCACAATGTTGATCAGACACAATTTATAAATATTTGTGTCACAGTATCCATGACATTTGTAACCCAAGAACTGCCAGGTATATTAGTACAGCAAATATAGCTACTGTTTAAGGTACAAACATGAGCAGTAAGCTGTGAAATGACAGGTTCTTAGACTTACAGTTGCAGAATTACAATGATGTTGGTTTCCCCTGAAAAAAAATAACATTTTTAATTTGAACTTTTATTCTTTGGTTTACCCACATTAACGTAATTATTGGGTCCTATTGTTTGGCTCTTAGAGTGTCGTCACAAAACGTGCAATTTTTTCGAGCCACATTCCTCCGTTCGCTCGACTGGATTCATCTGGTGACGTCCCTCGACTTCAAAAGGACAAACTCAATGGTATATATATTCAAAAAGAAATAAAGGACATATAAGCAAACACATTCATTTAAAACTCACAAAAATAATAAAATAAAAAAAGACAGTTCACCTCATTCGCCACATCGAAGGAATCTAATAAAACTTCGGAACTCAACACAGACATACAGGAAAAAAAAACAACTTACAAAAACGACTTTAGAAGCTTCAAATCACCAGCATTAGCATCAGAGAAAACACAGCTTGTAAACATGATCCTCTGCTGCGTCTGTGTGCACGTCAAAAAAAGACCCCCCCCCCACCCCAGATACTGCGAACTATTTAATACTTATCGATATTAGATATATCCTTACATTAGATATGATTAATATTTATTATTGACTTATATTACATCTTTATGAAACGACTCATACTGCTTCTGCTGGGAGTCACAAATCTGATTAATGTACAGAAGTGTCTAGAAGTGATATTTCCCTATATGCGCGCTTATTTTACAATAGTCGCAATATTACAATGTTGGGTGAGAATGGTAGAAATAGCCATGTTTTTATAAGGGAACTTCAATTAACTGTTCATAATTTAACCCTCTCTGGGTCAAGGTGACCCGGTTTCCTGAAAACAAATGTGTTTGAGGTATCCCTTGTGTTGTCAACAGACAGGAAGTTTTCCTAGGTAAATATTGCAGGTCCTTCCAGAGAGCACACAGTCTTCTGTCCGAGTTTTTCCGAACATTTTGTTTTCGTGTCCCTTTGACCCTGAGATAACACAAGAGTTGAACTACACATTATTTATACATTTAAGCTTTTCGCCTTGTATTGGATTACATATCCATTACATATTGTATTTAAACATAAATTGCAAATATAGTGGCCTTATCCTAACATTTGTATCTACTTATAATGATATTTAACCATCTTCAACACTCTTAGTATTTGCTCCTTATTACAGTATGCAAGACTTTTGAATACATATATTCTGTTTGTGCGTTCCTGCCCTTTGTCTTACTCTCTATTGATTAGAAAAGAATCGAAGCAGCTGTAATGAATGCTCCTTGTACACATGTGGCATTGTTCTCGAACAGGTGTTAATACCCATGGTGTGGGTCTCAGTCTATTAATAATAATCCAATACAAAACATCTCCAGGCATCACGTAGCATCGCTATTAGGTGTGACAAAGCAATACCAATAAGGAAAAAAAAAAGCCAGATCTGTTTTTTTCTATTTTAAGCCTATTGTCAGTGGTCAGTGAGGGGCATTGTGAGAACGTGAATGGAGAGATGGATGCGGTGGTTGAATAGTGAAGACTCGGGATAGATAGGGAGGGAAAGAAGGATGCGTTGGTTAGATACCAAGAAGTGAGGAGGTTCTGGTGGGACGGCCCTCCGATAGTGTCACGTCTGCTATTCAGCCTTGTTTGATGTGATGCCACAAATGGCTGAAAAGAGGAACGATGGAAAAGAGAGAAAGAGTCAAAGTCGCCTTTCATCACTGGGACTTGTGCGGCGAAATCCTCCAGTTGCCTCCTGGGATCCCCCCCCCGCCCCCCACGTGACTAGATAAAACACATTCAATCAGAGGGGAACGAGGGAACGCAGGAAAAATAAAAGAGGGGTTCAATCACACTGGTATCCCCCCTCTCCATTTCAAAGCACAGGATCAGGATGAGTGTCGTAGGGGCGGCTTTAGGGAGTGTGCCACTGGGTTGATGCGCGCAAGGGTGCAGAAGAATGTAAGCTACCATCCGTTCCACTTCAGCAAATGATGCAAGTGAAGGAAAATAGCTCTCAATGAAAAAGATATCAACCAGCACCTGCTTTTATTTATCAACCTCCAACAAAGGGGAATTTGACAAAAGAAAAAAAAAAAAGACTACATAGTTTTTTGTCAGATCCCAATCAATGATTCTCTTTGAGATTCAACTGTCTTGTTCAAACATTGCTTTTTTTTTAGTTTGGTCCAACAAATTCACCACAGATCTAATCAATATCTAAGTTTTCAATTGCTCATGGGAAGATTCTAGCGTACACGTCCGATGATGATACTGATGTGTTCTACTGGAATGTGAGAAACAATCTTTTTTAAAGTTTCAGACCCTTTAGTCCTTATGAGACATCGTGACACAATGTCTCTATTTCGAAAGACCTCTAGATGTTACTCTTTGCTTTATAATATTTGGCTATAATCTACTAACTCAATGAAGCCTGGCTTCATTTTTGAATCTAACGTCCTTTCAAAATGAAGACACTGTATCATGATACCCCAATAACGGTTTCATGAAGCCTCATCAACCTCTCGCTTTTATTTTGAGAAATTGAGGTGCCTGAATTTGTCTGGTTCAGTTTATCTGCTTTAAATAAGAAACATTAAATTAAGTATTTGCTTTTGCATTACCAGTCAAAATAAGGAACAGGAAAATAACTCAGAGATACAAGGTTTTATATACAGTAAATATAATATGTTTTTTTTATCTGAGTAAATAACTTCAACCTACAGTACGTCAATATCACTTTTGTTCACTTTGAATTGTACTATGGTACGGTCCTTAATAATAAAATAATATTCATAACAATGATAATAATACATACATGAAACAAAAAGAAATATGCCCAAGGTTGAAAGATAATTCTAAAATAATTGACTCAATCAAGCAAACCAAAAGAAAGCATTCAACATGTAAGACAACCAAAAAGAAAAGACAAAATGAGTCAGTATTTTGACAAAAAAAAGAGTTTAATAACAGAGAATCATTTTTTTTTTTTACAAATCTTTGAGTGCTTTAGAAATATACTTCACTAACTAGGCAAGGTAGGATGAGCGGTGACCCCATCAGATTGAAAAAGATTTGTTAAACTGTTTTGTACAGATAATTAAAATGTGCAAATGTATCTATAATTTTAATATAAAAATAAGACTGAAACTTTTATTGCCAGTGTTGTAAATACAACAATTTAATTTTAAACATAAAACATATACATGATAAAAAAAAACCCAATGATTAATAATATAATAAAATCTCCTGCAGAGATGGAAGAGGGCAGCTCTGCTAACATTCAGGAATAATCTATATTTCTCCGTCAGTTAATGTATCATCACAGTAAAAGTAATTTCTGAAAAACATATCTTTCACCAAATCATTAAGATCAATCACTCGACTTTTAGCTTCTAAGTCAAAGTGTCCTCAAAGTATTTTCCCATTAAAGTTTAAAGCCACACATGCCGAGTGGTTATGATTACCATATTTCCAGCCTTAAGAGGAGTTAAAGAGGCGCTGGGTGAGATGATCGTGATAAATGCAGTTACTCAGACCGTTATAAAGATCTGCTATAAAGTGCATTAAAGCGGTTTATTAGGAATATAAAATGAGCGCGTGCTGGTTTATGTCTGTATGGGTATAAAAAGCAAACACTATAATTTCAGGTAAATATAGTAAAGGCGTTTTTGATTGCCTCTGAATCCCAGTCGAAGCCCAATATCCATCAAAAACACATAAACACTCTCAGTCTGAGAAAAATATGAGCTTTACAGATGGCTATGAAATGATATCACGCAGCTCCTGACGTATGGCTGCGACTGAACATGCAGTGAAAGTGTTTAAGTGAGTTGAGAGACAATAAAGAAGTTTGTATTCAGTAACGACTGGAGGAAACAGTATTGATAAAGATTTTTTTCAAAGTGATGAGACAAGATATGTTTGCTCTAATATCTGGGAATATGATAAATTTCACTTAAGGAATGAATGGGACGAGGTCAAAAAAGTGGCGAATCTGTGTCATTTTTCAAACATCTGCAGCCTCTGGCATACACTTACGTAGAAATTTCATTTAAACTTTAAAATGTAGATAAACTTCCAAATTATCAATGTGTGGTTTACTCTTTTGTAGCTTTCATCGTTTTTTTGTCACGGGGCAAAGCGCACAGCCCATTCTCACAAAATGTCTAGTTTATTTCCCTTATCCCAATCACAAGGTAAGTAAGTAAGTAAGTGATATTTATATAGCGCTTTTCTAGACCAGAGTCACAAAGCACTTAAACAATCAAAACAATACCCGACAAAAAATATATACTTAAAAGGTCAAGAAAACATCGAGACAAACACAGGAGTCTCAGAGAATCAAGGAAAAGCCTGCACGAATAAAAGTGTCTTAAGATGTTTCTTGAAGGAGTCAGTAGATCATCAAACACAGAGGAAGATCGTTCCAAAGCTTAGGAGCAACAGCCTGGAAGGATTTCTCTCCTCTGGTCCTGAACCGTGTTTAGGAACCATCAGTAGATTCTGATCCACAGACCTCAGAGCCCGAGCTGGGGTGTAAGGCTGGATCAGATCAGTGATGTAAGGAGGAGCCTGACCATGAATAGATCTGAAAGTAAGAACCAGAATTTTTAAGTTGATCCTGAAGAAACTGGCAGCCAGGGAAGAGTTTTAAGGATCGGGGAAATGTGAGTTCTTCTACTAGAACGCTTCTAGCTGCAGAGTTTTTTATCATCTGCAGGCGAAACAACTTCTTATTAAGACATGAAAACTAACTGTTGCAATAGTCCAGACGAGAAGACACAAACACATGGATTACAAGATCCAGATCATTTTTCTCAGTTGAAGGAAACAGTTTCTGTCAGTTTTCTACAGCGTTGAACTAGAGACATGTCTTTATCAAATACAACACCCAGGTTTCAAAGGCTCAGTGTGACAGACTGCCTAAGTCACCCAAGTACTGACTCAACCCTGGAACTTTATCATCATGAGCAATGACCAAAGTTTCAGTTTCAACAACCCTACAATATGTTAGAATCACCGTCACTACAGTTAGTGTTGCTAGTTATGACAAGTGTATGCTACAAATGATCAATCCTCTCACTATAGGGGTACATTGGTTCGAAGAAATGTATCCCCAAACATCATCAATAACAAAATTGAAGCGTATAATGATGAATCCAAATCCTCCTTTTCCCCATTATTTGACACGAGCGTGCTCGCTGTTGATTTTTGTTTTTCATTTGTAGCAGATGGTTGCTCTTGTCATTTCAGGTTCACCCCACAAAATCAAATCACAGTAAACAAAGAGCAAAGCTGGTCTCAAGTAATTACGACGTGGAAATGACAATGCTCTATTAAATTCCTACAAACCAACTCCAATCTAAATGGCAGCTGCAGAAAGTGGCGCAACTCTGCTGCGTCAAGGGCTGTTGGGGAAAACAAATGAATGATACTTGGACACAGATTCACAAAAAAAACTTGGTCATCCTCCCAACTTTTACTGACCGCTCTTCTCTGTGGCTGTTCAAGGCACAAGTGGTGAAAACAGCCCTTATGGTGAGCCGCAAATTTTCCATTAACAATGCAAAGTTCCATCGGCTTTGCACTTGTTTTGTGTGACAAACGATTTTGTTGAAAGACAGATAGTCTGACAACTGGCTCAGAGGCTCACAGAATATTTTGTGCTACTGGAGTTAATGTAACTAGAACAAGTAAACACAAACAGTTCATGTCTCTTGGCAGATTTCGCCATCGTGACTAGGGATAGGTTGAAGAGGCTTCATGAAACAGCTGGTGAGGTATCGTGATACAGTGTCTTCATTTTGAAAGGCCACTAGCTGTAATAATAGCGTTTTCCCAAAAGACACTTTAAAAGAACACAAAACAAAAAGGATACAGATGGACAATAAATACAGTACATTCACAAACAGAACACTCAAAAACAACAACCTTGAGAGAATAGATAGAAAAAAAAGAAATAGAGAGGGTTAGAAAATGATTTGTCAGGTCTTGTAAGAGCTGTTCAAGAGATGGGTTTTGAGATTACTTTTGAAAGAAGGCAGTGAATCAGTGTTATGGATGTCCAGGGGGGTGGAGTTCCAGAGGGTTAGGGTGGGTGATGACAAAGGCTCTGTCCCTCATGGTGTGGTATTTGGTCCTGATGAAGAAATGACAGGGTTCTTTAGGGCTTTGCAGGTGGTGAGGAGCATCTTGAGCTACAGGAAGCCTGTGTCTTTGATGGAGGATCGGCCAAAAGTGTTCTTTGGTCGATCTGGCCGTTAAAAATGAAGACGTTGTATGATGATAACTTCATGAAGCCTTATCCACCATCACTCACACCAAACGTTCTGAGCATTGGTTCAAATGTCGTAAAATTTGGGGGCATATCGAGCGATGAAAATCTAAACTGTAGCGTCAATTTCTGACTTATTAGCCTATCAGAACATACACAGTTGACTGACTTACATCAGTGATCTGATCCAGCCTTACACCCCAGCTCGGGCTCTGAGGTCTGTGGATCAGAATCTACTTATGGTTCCAAGCACACGGCTCAGGACCAGAGGAGAGAAATCTTTTCAGGCTGTTGCTCCTAAGCTTTGGAACAATCTTCCTCTCTCTTTGCGCTTGATGGAGTCTACTGACTCTTTTAAAAAACATCTTAAGACGTTTCTATTTGTTCAGGCTTTTCCTTGATTTTCTTGAACTCCTGTGTTGTTCTCAGTATTATCTTGATCTTTAAAGTATATCCTTTTTTTAGTATTGTTTTGATTGTTAAAGCGCTTTGTGACCCTGGTCTGGAAAAGCGCTATATAAATAAATATTACTTACTTACTTACTTACTTGCAGATGGAGTACTCAACATGAATGCTGGTATCTTGATGCTTTATGAAAATAATACTTACTATACTACAATACTAAGTGCTTTTTCTGTCGATACAGAAAGAGGAAGGGTCTTGACTGCAGCCTAGTCAGTAAGAAAAGCGGCGTTCCTAGTACGTGTAGACGTTCGTTTTGTGACGTTTTGGGAACACAGAGGACTTAGTTGCAGACCAGACTTCAGTGAACAATAAAAGTGATTCAAGTAGTTCTTCATGCCGATCGAGGTCAAGGTGACCTTGGCCGTGCTGGAGTTATGGTAGTAATGGGCCGGGCTAAAGTGCAGGTAGAGGTGGAAGGCAGATTGTCCTGAGGTGGGAGAAGGGACGGTATTAATGGCTGGGCAGGCAAGTAGAAAACCGGTGCAGGCAATGATGAAGCTCGATGAACTTGGCTTTAAACCGTAGTCGTTTGACGGCCAGACGGCGCGGACTGGAGTGCTGAGCGGGTTCATGTACTCCGTCTGAGATTGCTGCCAGGTGGTGTTGATGAGGAGGGCTGGACTTTGGGATGGAGGATGGAGCAGGAGTCGTGACACATGTATTGTTTTTCTGGTACTTTAGTGCTTAAATTAGCTTATATGCTAACTTTTGTGATATGTAGTTTCTGTGGTGAAGCAAAGCTTAAAGTAAAAAATGTAGTTTTGTTTTCAACCACAGAGGCCTTTGCAGGAAGAAATGGAAGCGTTGCTGGAACCCTTAAGTAGAGGGTAAGGGACAAAGATCCAGCCCCAAGTGAATGGATTTGTGTTGCGCAGGAAGTTGTGCTGTAATTTGGCCTGTCAATGTGTTTAGGTTTAGTGTGAACCCCTCGTAAAAAACATATACCAACTTTTGGTTACCGATTTAAACATCACCTTTGACAACTTAGGGTTCAAGATAAGATAAAACATACCTTTTTTTTTGTCTCTTCCCTACACTCTGGCCAAGTCAACAGGTTTGGAGTTGAATTATTTTTTCAGTTCCTCAGTTTCCTCACTGCCTTTTAGTTACCAGGGATCAATAAGTACAGCAAGAGAAGGCTTTGTAGAAGCTGAAGTTTGATAATGACGACCTTCCCTTTGAGTTATAAAAGTTCGGAGACACTATTCCGACAGTTACAGTTTTTTTGAAAAGGCCAAAGTGTTTGAAATCATCTGCTATTAGTTAGTAACTAAAAGCCTGTTAAACCAACGTCTGGGATGTCTGAACTTTATGGTCAAGAAAAAAGGCCCTGATAAAACCATTTGAAGTCTAGAAAGCAGAAATAAGATGAAATAACTTCTGATTTGCTTCAATAAAAAAATAACTTAGAAAACATAATAGATACTTCTGTTTATATCTGTTATATTTATTTTGTATTACAAAAATCAACTATGATTTAGTTTAAATATATTCCAATATATTTTAAATACTTTTTTTTCGATGAGTTTACTTATTTATTAAACACTTAAATGCTGAAAAACCTCCTCCCTCAAATGCTTTTAAAATTATTCTCCTTTTCTTGTCTTATTGTCTTATTCAAGGGTATGAATGGGTATCATCAACAGTGGTATTTAAATGTTGCCAGTGCCTAATAAATAAATGCAAAATTTGTCCCAAAACGAGCTTTAAATAAAAACAAAACCCCTTTAAATGATTTACCAATGAAAAAACACTGAACCTGTTTTAAACGTAATACATCTTGTCTTTGTTCTGTCAGTATTATAGGGGGGCAAATTGTTATTAATTGGAAGTTACATTCTCTCAGTGAAAGTATGATATTTGTAAATACATGGTGAATGTTTGGTTTTTTTCTAAATGGGGTAATGTTACACTATAAGAACAGATAAGTAAAAAAAACAAAAACACAAATGGCAGTTATTTGGATTGGGACTTGTTCTCGGACTCCTGTTTCCATATCCATATCAATCCATCTGTCCATCTACTCACTTGTGACATGTTTTTTTATTTCATTCAGATTCTGAATGCCAATGAAAATGTGACATAACTCCAAGAATGATTTCATTTTCTCACCTAAATGAATATCGACATCCAATGGAATTCATCTGTCAACCACTCTCATGTGCCACATAGATATTTCTATTCAACATAACAACAAAATCAATTGAAAATGCTTCTTCAACTCGATCGCAAAAATGACTTTATTTCTATCATGGCCCGTATCGAGCCAAACATGTGATTTACAAGGTCCATGTATAAATCATTAGTTGGCCGCCAAATGGGAACTGTGGGAGCAAAAAAGATCCCCTTTAAGTCACCGCCTGCTGTGAATTTCCGCATTCACTTTGATGTAAATGATCACTTCCCTGTTTTTCCACCTAGCCTTCCTCAGAACACAGCGACGCGCTGCGCTCTCTGAACCTGAGGCGAGGGAACGCGATGTGCAGGGGGTGGAGCGAGCGAAGGCGGAGTGGAGATAATCAAACACTGTGTCTCCACGCCTAGCTGTGGTGGCTCTTATTAGAATATTGTAATACCACCATCTAATGAGCTACACTATACTTGCACAGCGATAACGCTAAGACGATGTGTACACAGCACATCCAGCCCGAAATTAAATTTAAGACCCGAGATGAGTCGGATGAAGTGTAGATAGAAGAGCTGTGGCTTTGTGTTATTATCTGCTTACTGTTATAAAGTTAAGTACTTGATGATGTGCATTAACAAATGGGGGGGGGACTAATCTTATCAGCTTATGAGCTCTAGAATTGATGAGTTATTTCATTTAGTTCATTCCAAATGTTCAATCATTAATGCCTGGTTTGATTCACTTTCCTCTAATCTCATCGGGATGAACACTTCAAAACAAGAACAGTGTGTATCACTGATGTGACTTTTAAATAAACAAGAACATAACTTCTCCAGGAATAATCCTAGTTTTTGATTAAAAAAAATGCTGTTTTATAAAGAGAAACTTTAATATTTCATTATTAAATGTAATTTAACGGGAAACTAATGTGAAAACCCAACTCTCCTGACTCTCTCACATGTTTCATATGTTGAAGTTTTCCTCTCCAAGATGCAGTAAGTCCCTCATCATGATTTCTTTTATTACTACTTATTATTATTACGTTATAAATTCCCCCCGATCTGAAATCTCGGCGAACAAGAGGTTGCGAGAGTGGAGCCTTTAATTTTGCAATGGACTGATGAAGCCTCATTGAACATTGTCCAATTCTTTGAATCAGAATATGGAAAATAACGTGAGGTAAAACTATAAAATAAATTAATAAATTCAGGCTAAATATGCTACAATTTAATTTATTTTATCTAAAGAAATGTGAAAAAAAACAACAATATTATATGAAAGCATTTTCTCCCAAATGTATATATTTTTGATTCACTTAAATCTTTATGGTAAATATATAAACAAACTCTGTAGTAATATTTGAATTAATAATTTATTTCGGGCATGACAGTCTGGTTCACATTTCGTCATTTCCTCATGGTTCACATATTACATGCATGTCCCGAAAGGGGGAGGAGCTTGATGCTTTTCTAGTCCATTAATATTTAGAGACTAGTAATGAATAATTGAAATAAATACGAAATATAATTGTTTCTAACTAAATGATCTTAAACCTCATGAGAGGACACATATGGCTTATGAAGGCTCTATGACGTTTCATCAAACCAACCACTACCATCCAAATGGAAATCCAGGACAACGCTAAGATCTAATCATTTGATTGTTTCCAGAAAAACAATAAAATGTAAAGTTTTATTTAAATATATTAAAAAATAGATATCTTACTAACATACAGATAGACACAAAATATACATTTAAGTAGTGAGTTAAGTGACTTCATTTGAAACATAAGCAACAACAAAAACATAGGAACAATAATAATAATAGGATTATAATATATATATATTTTTTATATATATACCCCAACAAAATAATTAAAAAAAGGGGGAAAGCACATTTATTTTCCAGTTAGGTTTATTTATTTTTAACAATAAACTTAAAGCTTAAGCCCTAAAAGTTGTTTTGAGGAATCATTGACACCTGACGTGCCAACAGCCATTCAGAGGCGGATTATTTAAGTTATTTTTTATTTGTATTGGAAGGAAGAATTCCCTGGAGCAGCTATGATTTGACACAAAAATGTAAATGCAAGAACAGGAAGAACATCTAAAGACACAGGAAGAAGAGAACACAAAAGTAAATGGATTAAACATTTAATTCAAATAAATGAAATTAAATTGCTTCATTTTATTACACTTGACTGATCCGAGTCAAGTATTCGCAAAAAACTATTCATAATAAATGTAATTAAACCCAAATGTTTTTCATTTTCACGAAACAAAGACCACATTTAGTACAAACAATTCAGATCAAGGGTGGCGAAGAGGAGAACGCCGTCAATGTGGGTGTAAAGATGCAACTTTTCTCAGTGGGAGTGAGTAAAAAGAAGCATAGGAATGATAAAGGATAGATTCTAATTTATAAGTTTGAAGACCAATCAGGTAAAAGTAGAGATGAGCAAATTCTGTTCATGGACATTGTAAAAAAAAAAAAAAAGGAAGAGTAACGTGTGATCCTGAATGCCTGAAAGACAAAGACGCAGGATGAACCCCAGCCTTGTCTCTGTGCTGTAAATTAAATCATCACAATGGATTTGAACTCCGGAGACCCCTCCTGTACATCATATCATAAAAAAAAGAAATGTCCGGACATACATTGTTGAATATTAATACATCCAGCCACCTCCACCTCCTCTTTCGGCGCTGATGAAGATACCAAGGTGACAGCGTGACTTGAGAGCGAGGACGCCGGTCGGAGATGGAGATCAGGTTGTTTTTTTTTCCTTTTCTAAATCTCATTTCTAGCCGCTGATTTATCAGCTCGCCCCGGTCGCTGTCAGCCACGCACACATGTGACCGGCATGGCAAAAGGCTAACTCATTAGTCTGGCTCATCACAGCGGGGGGTTCGGCAAGCAAGCGCAAGACATACTCTTCCTTTTTTCCTCTCATCTTCTTTCTTTCCTGATCCATTTCCTCCTCGCCATCTTTCCAATCAGTCTCTTTTCACAGCACATCTACCTTTTTTTTTTTTCTCATCCCTTTCTTTTTCTTTCTCCCTCGCCGTCCTCTTCCCCAGAATTTGAGTGGTGGCCTCTACATCCCGGATTTAATTAAAGGAGTTTAAATGGCCAAGGGGTGATCCTCATCATGTCACCCCCTTCTCTTTCTGTCTTCCTCTGGAGGTTAATATCAGACTAATCCACTCTTACCCCCCCCCCGTCACCACCCCCCCTAAAGCCCTTCCTCAATAATGCATGTCTTGGTTCTTGCCACCCAGCGTGTCTGTGGACGTGCTGCCAGGGCGTACAGTGTCAGTCTCCATCCTGGAAGACATTTTCTCTGTCTTATGTTGAAGTTGACCAGCGGCTATTAGATGTCAAGTGGCAGCAACCGTACGAGTGAAGAACCGGCTGTGAGAGGGTCTCCCTTGTTATGTATGGAGCTGCAGCATCAGTGGCTTCATTATTGAATTTTAACATTTGAACATGTTTTAATTGAAATTAAATGTATTCAAACTATTTTGTATTGTATATAAATTCAGTCATTTGTATATTGAAAGGTTGAAATATATATTTTTTTCAAATGATTGAATAAATTATTGGATATTTTCCAAAATTAATTATTGTTTTCAGGGTTTTATATTGTAATACTGACTCCTTCAAGAAACATCTTAAGACATTTTTATTTCTGCAGGCTTTTACCTGATTTTCTTTGTTTATGGAAGTATATCAGTAGAAGTACATCAGTGCCATCAGAATATTGAATGGTTTAATTTATTTTTTCAAATATTGAAGAAAGGTTAAAATAATTGAAATAATTTAAGATTTGTTTTATTTTAATTGTAATTATTTATTTATTTTTAATTCGTAGCCTTTTAAATTCAATATAATAAAAATTGAAGCCTTTTAAATTCAATATAAAAAAATAATAATAATAAAAAAAAAATGAAATGAAATTGAAGCATTTTTAATTCAATATATATATATATATATATATATATATATATATATATATATATATAAAAAAATAACTCTGGGTTTGGCTGGTGGCACTGTCATGCTGAATTTAAAAGGCTTCGTATTTTTTATATTGAATTTAAAACGCTTTGAATATTATTATTTGATAAAAAATATTGAATAATTGAAATTAAATATAACACATATTGAATAATTGAAATTAATTTAACCTTTCAATATAAAAAAAACATTCAATATTCTGATGACATTGATTTACTTCCATGTGTGTTTGTCTTATGTGTCTTGGCCTTTTAAAGTATATATTTTAACTGTGTATTGTTTTTGTGACCCTGGTCTAGAAAGGCACTTTACAAATAACCTTTACTTAAGGTAAGGTAAGGTAAGGTAAAACTCTACTGATCCCTCAGGAGGTCTCCTTCGGGAAATAGTTTTTTACCAATAGCCAGCAATTTTTCATAAACAATAAAAAATAATACATAAAAAATAAAATAAGAAGAACATAAAGAGGAAGAACAAGATGACACAATCTAAGTCTAAAGATAAAGACAAAGAACATAGGTCAAAGAAAAACAACAAAGACAAAGGATACAAAGACTAACATAGAACAGAAAATCCAAATACTCTCACTCCACTCCTGCCCCCGAACTCAGAATTGTACAATTTAATAGCCCGAGGGATGAATGAGTCCCTGAGTCTATTTGTTTTGCACCTGGGTAGGAGCATTCGTGCACTCATTCTGCTCACTGATGACAGTGCTCAGAGGATGACTGTCATGACTTACTTACTTACTAATAAAAAGAGATTATAACAACTATTTAACAGGAAAAACATTGACCCGCCCCTTCATTCATTGTGTTTTCTTTATTTTCCTGGCAATGAAGAACGATATAGATATAGATAGATTATCACTGAAGGCATCAAAACTATGAATGAATACACATGGAATTATGATAATTTGAAATCAGTGAAAATATGCCTGATAGTCTAGTTTCCTCAAAGTATCCACTTTGTTTCAAATTATTGTTCCAATTATTGATGAGGTTTTCAACAAACCGGTTTTATTACTTCATAGGCGTGTCTTGTCTGGTTAATTTGCGAATGCCTTGGCTTTTTAAATGGAGTTGAGGCCATTAGTTGTGTTGTGCAGAATTCAGGTTGAAACACAACTGTGTTAGAATTCATATTATGACAAGAACCAGTTAATTTAAGAGAAACTATTGTGACCATTTTTACTCTAAGAAACGAAGGTCAGCCAGACTGGAGAATTGCAAAATCTTTGAATGGGACCCAAAAGGTGTTTCCAAAAGAGAAATTTAATCCATGAGGGGAGTCTTAAGAATTTACATACCAGGGATTGGCAATTATAATCCGGCGCCTGTTGCTGCAGGAGAGGTGGCTTTAAACTCAGCTGAGATGGTGATTGCATGACGAGCTCCAGCTGTTGCCAGAGCAACAGGCGTCGTGGAACTTAAAAAAGGACAGGCCTGTACTGTAAATATCTTTCTATATATCATTTAATCTGTTTGTGTTTTAACTTCAGTATGAACATACATACACCACGATTGTTTTTATTATTATTAGAATTAGAATATTAAACTATGTATAAAAGGATTTCATACATTTTGAAAATATTAAAGTCTTTTAAATACATTTTTTAAAAGAAATTCAACCTTTTAATATAGACGTTTAAAACACTTTTTTGAATAATTCTCATTTATTTCATATTTATTTTTATTCTGTAAATTACTTTATTTTATTATGTATGAAAACCACCGACTAAATCACATTTTTCAAATGCATTTACAGCATCATGTTTCGAAGTAAGTACACCAAACTTTTTGTAAGCAATACCAGAAATTATGGAATCCCCCAAATTAGTTTCAGAGATAGTTAGATTTATCTCAAAGAGGCTGCTCTCGTGAATAACAACTGCGGGATCATAGAAGTACATCTTACAAATCTGGCAAACGTTTTGAGCCTCAAATAAACGCGTTCCAATCTTGGCCTTGCGATCATATTCCACTCGGAATCACGCGTGTTCTACGAAGCATGGTCGGATTAAGGCAAGCAATCTGCGATTAAAAAAAACCCCGAGAACATGTGATCTTTTGGAAAAAAAAAAAAAAAAGTCTTCAGCGTGTGTGAGTGGGCGTGGAAGTAATTCAGGGAGTGATGTTTTCGACAACCACCATTTAGAGTTGTCAGGTCCGACCCGGTCACGGGGTTTTTGACGGTCTCCTCGTACAGCTGCTCTGAGCGAGGGTTGCGGCGAGACAGAAATTACCTTACCTGCCACAATCTCTCCCCCTTCATCACAATAATACAATACGATAATAATACCACAGCCCTAAATTAAACCCACACGTGGTGTCTTATGAAAGGAGACAATGAAATGCTTGCAAGTATTCAGATATAATTGCGGTATCTGTCCGGGGCGTTTTGGGGGGAGGTCATCATCTTTCGTGTCGCTTCAACCCATTTATTTTTCTTGCACTTTGACACCTTCGATAATCTCCCCCGACAGTTGGGAGACGACGAGGAGGTCGCGTTCGCTAACCGGCGTAGCTAACAGCCGCCGCAGTCACAGTTTTGGGACATGGAGTCACGGCTGTCTCGCCGAGTGTGTAACCGTGACGATGATTACAAGTGATTTCCAAGATATCGCCGCAGCCATTAGGTACCCCCGGACGAGATGATGGGATAGAAGTTGCCCGGTCAGTTTAAGGGTGGATGAAAACAACATGATGAAGGAGTTCTCTATACTAAAAAAAAAATGAGTTCATACAAAAGTCATCGTAATGTTAGAAATAATTGATGTCGTACGAAAAGAATCAGAATTAATCTCACCATACTTTTCAATGTAAAACGTATATAATAATTTAACTAAACCTTCATCAGACTTCTGAATGAAATATGACTTGAGCGATGCACTATTTAAAATATTATGTATTTATTCTATTTATAACATATTGCACTATTTTTAACTTATTTATATTTATACTTTTATATGTATTAATTATTAAATGCAATATTTAAAATGTTATTTATTTATTCTGTTTTTTTTAAATTTATTTTTAACTTATTAATATTTATATTTATACTTTTTATATACACATTCACTCTGCTGTGTTTTTTAAGGTTGCCAAGCAACGAAATTCCGTTGCCAGTTTCACTGCTGTGTTTTCTGTGCAATGACAATAAGAGAAAGTCAAAAGTCCAAATATATTTTCTTCATTATTTGCTGAAATCTTAAATACAGATTCAAATTGTTTACATTTCCAATCAAACAATGTCATTTTTAAATGTTCTATAGCTATGTATAGATGTTAATTTCGATGTGTTATTTATTCCAGTTGCTTTAGGGTTGGACAAGTAAAGCACAAAGGGGATATTTGGGGTTAATGAGGTTTCATGAAACAGCTAATGGGGTATCATGATACAGTGTCACAATCTTCTTTGAACATTTTTCTATATTGGTTACGTCACAGGCCCTTGTTGAAGGCCAAAAAGATGGTCGGTGTTCAGTCAAATTAAAGTTATTAGTATTTTGAATTGATGATGCTCTCTCTAGTGTTGTTCTTTTTCTAATCTTCTGTTCGATCTCTTTTCATTTTTGAGTTTGTACCAATTAAAGTTTTTAGTATGTGGGTTCGTACAGTGCTTGCTCCCTTTTCTCTTCTCGCTGTACTCCTCGGACCTCTGCAACAACACCTGCCACCTCCAGAAGGGGAACGATTCTGGAATACAGGGAGGTCATCTGCAACTTCGTCGCCTGGTGTGAGCTGAACCACCTACAAATCAATGCCACCAAGATGAAGGAAGTGGTGATCGACTTCAGCAGGGGGGAGGGCTCCAGCAACAGCGCCGGTGAACATCCAGGGGTTGGACATTGAAAAGATGGAGGTGTACAAATACCTGGGTGTTCACCTCAACAACAACCTGATTGGTCCCACAACACCGATGCCCTGTACAAGAGGGGCCAAAGTGGTCTCCATTTGCTGAGAAGGTTGAGGTCCTTCAGTGTGTGCAGGAAACTTTTAAAGACATTTTATGACTTTTATGTGCAATAGTTATGTAGCATAATGCACTTTTTCCACTGTAAGCTTCGTATCACTTTGATAATCATATTGTTGGTCAGTGTTTCAGTGATGTATGTAGTTGATGGTTTTCTTACTTTCACTCTTCTCTCATGTCTGTTTTTCTTTAGTGTTCTGTCTCCGTTTTCAGCCCTGTTAAATGTTTTTTCTACTGCACAAGTGAATTTTAACCACTGCAGTTTTAGTAAAGTATATTCTAATCTTATCTAAACCAAGGCTTCATGAAACATCTTATCATGATACATTGTCTTTATTTTGAAAGACCACTAAATGACACTATTAAAAAATATTTTATTTATTTCTTTCTGATCTGTGGCTGTTCCATATTCTTTTTTGTCTTTGCTCCAATACAAGTATTGATTATTTGGGTTTATAAGGCTTCATGAAACAGCTGATGAGGTATCATGATACAGTGCGACTAGATGACACTCTCTGCGTTATAATATTGGCTCTGATTATAATTCAATGGCATCATTTTTAAACTGAGAGTGACATCTAGTGGTCTTCCAAAATAAAGACACTGTATCATGATATCTCACCAGCTGTTTCATGAAGCTTCATCAATATATTACTAAAGGATATTAAAACCAGAAAATGGTTATGTTAACTTGAAAAAAGTTTTTTAATGCAATTTTAAAACACTCTTTTATATTACACCCCCATCTTAAAGGCTATCCCATATAAAGTATATATACAAAGGCAACAAATTAAAGTCTAATTCCGGAACACACATTTTCAAAACAACCAAACTCATAAATGGCTAAATCTGATACATAAAATCACTCGGTTGCATACATCTTTTTTTGGACGATCATGTAAAATGGGTCTTATGTCTCCTCTGAGATCAAGAGGAGACGGCGAGACTTAAACTCATAACTCGCACATGAAAATAAAGAGATGGGAATAGACAGGTTATATACATGAATTAGAATAAAAAAACAAAAACATTATAATTATTATGTTCGATGCATCACTTCTGAAAGCATCTAAGCATTGAAAACTTTACTTTACTGCATATAATTTAATTAAAAATCAACATTTATTATGTTACATGTTTAGGTCAAATAGGGACAGTTACTGACAATGAAATTAAAAGGTGAATCATTTAACATGTTTTTAAACAGATTGTAAACATGATGAGCTTCAATTAATTTCAATAATTGCATTTATTAATTCAAAATAAATTAATGCAACTACAGTAAAACACATATTTACGTATGTATTCTGTGATAAACACACGTTTAGGTGCCGTATGTTTGATGTAAAACAAGTCAATAGAAGCAGATCTGGAGGCTTCTCTATTATTGGTTTCTTCTCGATGTATAAGCCCTTTGATCATCGTTTCAAACTGGATTAAATGCGTCACACTGCCCTCTTAGTTCAGAATATCCCAACTGTTCCTTCCAAAGTAGAAGATGATGATTGATTCCACAATAAAGGAGAACATCTTTTTTACTGAAAATACATTTTTTATTGCAGCTGCCGGAGGGTCAAGGATAATAAAAGACTGTGAACCCGACTAACCACATTATGTAGATCCCACTGAGGTCATCATTGACGCACAGCTAATGAGGCTTGTAGACCTTAAGTAAGAAACACGACCGAGAGGTGTAGAAATGATAAAATCAATTCATACTGTCTCGAATACTTGACTCTGACATTTAGAGGGGATTTTGATCTCAATTGAATTAGCCATGAGCTAGAGATTATGATGTGACTAGTGATGTGTTGATGAGGCTTCATGAAACAGCTGATGAGGTATCATGATACAGTGTAACTCTCAGTTTAAAAAATGAGTCCAAATTCAATTTGAAAATGAAAATGAAGACACTGTATCATGATTCCTCATCAACTGTTTCATGAAGCCTCATCAAAACATCACTGGTGCTGTCCCTTATTATAATTTTCCTCCACCGCAAGAAGAAACAAATTTCTTATATCATATATTCAAATATCGAGGCCATTTAATTGTGCAAATATTTTATCAGCTAAGATAGCAAATATGTTATCAAAATTACTGTTGGAGCATTTTTTAATAGACTCTACAAACTTATGGCAGCTATTTCGACATCAAACCTTTTGAAAGGTTATTTAAAAATAATAATTTTAGCCATCAAGCGATAACTATGACTTGGCACACTAGCGTCATCTTATTATTTGCGTTTCAATGAAGATTAAACATGAGCCTTAAAAAAAAACACATCACATTTACCTAAAACTGTAAATTCAGCATAAAAAGACTATTTATTTGACTCCAAATATTTGTGATTATTATGTTTCACATGACAGCTTCTTGGATAACATTTAAAGAGAGGAGAAAAGCTCAAGACACACACAGAACCTGAGACTATTACCAACTAATCCACGGACAACACTAGCCCCCAAAAAACATCACCAGGAAACCAAGATATAAAGGTTAATGAAAAGTGCAAAAGGGGATTTAGGTCACGAGTAAAAAGGTTATCTAAAGTCATTGCCAAAAAATAAGAAAGAAGGATCTGGATTTTTATCTAAAGCCTTGGTAAAGGAAGTGATGAAAAATAAGAGGTTTAGACACAGATAAGAGTTAAGTATTATCTGTGTTAAATAATATGGTTTTTATGGCACACGGTTTCAACATTCACCTCAATTTTCCCACAGAGGTAGACGTTTACAGTGAGCGCGAAGCCAATCAATACAGATCAACGCGTGGTCGGTCCAAGTAGAAAACACCTATTTTTTGCTTGAGGCTGACAAGTCCTTTTTTCTCAACTAGTCAGAGTGTAAAACCAAACTGTTGATTGATGTTTTTGTTGTTGTTTTTTTTACCTGATCCTGTTGAACCATGTCATGTAGAAACATAGCAGAATTTGACAAACATACGTCTTTGATTTTATTTTAATGATGTGGAAGTTGCTGTGTGAAATAAAAAAGGGGCGGAGCTGCATCTTGAGCGATAGAGAAGTCGATGCCCTTTAACCCTCAGTGTCTGTTTTCACACTCGAGTGTGGCTATACAATGAAGATTTAAATTGAACAATGAATCACCAAAATGTTACCAGACCATGTTTCACATACTCACTCATTATTTATATGTAATTAAAAATCCAGTGTTGTGTTTACAACACATGCAATAAAAAAGTTTTCTGATTCTGATTAGCTTTAGCAAATCGTCAATAATAAAATCAAATTGACTACTTGATGCACATGCTACTGATAATGACTTAAGGATGTTTACCGTTACTTTTTATCATATTAACAAACTG
Organism: Callionymus lyra; assembly: GCF_982586985.1. Lineage (NCBI taxonomy): Eukaryota > Metazoa > Chordata > Actinopteri > Syngnathiformes > Callionymidae > Callionymus > Callionymus lyra. The sequence continues at coordinate 13,053,322 of NC_141820.1, forward strand.
AAAAACCACATTTATTTTGCGACCTCAATTTATTTACTGACTAAGCCGATGAAGTATCTTATCATAGTGATTTTAATCCACATGGCACGTTTTGCTTAAAAATCCTGAACTCTGATCTACTTATGTACTGAAACCTGGTTTAAAACTGAGAGTGCCATCTAGTGGTCTTTCAAAATGAAGACACTTTATTATGATACCTCATGAAGCCTCATTGACACATCCATTTTTGGTAGCAACTCGTATATATATATATATATATATATATGCCGTTATTTTTTGCCCTAAAATAATGTAAAAAATTGTATTTTAAAACAAATTCTTGGAACATTTTCAGTTCATTAATTTTGGGAAACATTTCAGGACTGACAGGATGCCTGTTTTTTTTTTTATAAGATCAGAAAAAAAAACCATCAATACCAATCCCTAATTAAGACGTACATCGATGTGTAAGTTGTTGACCTTTTATTTTGATCTGATCAACATTTTATTCTTGAGGATTAAAAAGATAGAATGGACAAGAATGTTAAAGGAAAAAGAGGTGCAACACACCGCTTAAGAAACTGTGTTGTAGTTGCAATCCCTTCGGCTTGAGTTGAAACTATTGGCTTCAAATAAGAGCTGAGACACTTTTGATGGAACCAAAGGGTAACTGTTAGATGTACCTGGCTATCTTTAAGTTACGCCTTTTTGGCGACTTTTTAACTGATTAGGAAATGCCTAAGAAATCAAGGGACCGGTGGAAAGAAGGTTACTAGTGTTCCCATTACTGTTTTGAGTATGGATAAGGTGTCAAGTGCAAAGGTCATTAGTAGTAACATTGAGGTTCTTAGACAGCGGAGGTTCGACGGGGTGTGTGGAGTTACAGTCCACTTCTACAACCTCAGGTACTCTGGATAAACGCAGCCAATCAAAAGGGGATGTGAAGGTAATGAAGACTAAGGCCCTGAGAGGCAGGGAGCTTTTAGAAGGCGCCATAATGCTGAGCACTTCAGACCGGCACGCTCCGTCTTTCACAGCTCGTCGGATTAGCTGGCCTAGTCTCTATGGAAACCTTGCCCCACATTATAACACACTGAGCATGCACACACACCGTTTCACAGACACGATGAGGATTTCTTTTTTTTTTTCATTCGCCTCAGTTCAAAAGTGGTACAGTACAGGGTAATTTAAGTGCTACTTGTGATTTCCCCGGATTTTTGACATCACTTTGCGAACGTGGTTATAAAGTCATCAGCTTCGGCGAAGGAAAGCAGCCTCAAACGCTGCAGGAGGAACATGTATATAAAGACCGACATCTCAGACCTAATCTCGTCTCTCTCAGCGAGCGCTACGAGATTTATTTGGCAAAAGAATACATCGTCTGATATGAAAGCAGCTGAGCGCGGTAATCCAAAATCTGCAGACTGAATATTACACCTGCTTGAGCGGATCCTCTCTCGTCTGAGAATTCAACTTCCGTTTAAGAGCTTCCACTGAGTGAAGGGAAGTGATATTATGTTTGAAATTAAGCTTTTAACTTGTTAACCAACACGTTTTCTGCTATTGTAATCATTACAAATGCTTAATTTTTAATAAAATAATAATTATTTTTATACTAATACTCGCCATGCAAGGGTCTGAGTCACACCTTCAATAGGAAATAGTTGGATTCACAATTAAGAATAGGATAAATTAACTCTGATACTGCCTTTCAAAAATTGAAAAGAATGTTTTATTATCATATAATAATAATCACAAATTTAAATTATTTTAAGTACAGGGCCAGCTAATAACGATGTAATAATGCGATCATTGAAACTGACTTTGTATCTAAATGGATATTTGGAATATATAGTTTGCATTATTATCTTAACATTTGTGTTGTTGCTGCTGAGCCTTTTACCAGTATAAAATATATTCAGTAATGTCTGCAGATGGTTTCTCTAAATATTATCTTCATTTCCTAAACCTGAAGCCCAAGAGTGCATGTTTATTTAGATTGTTGAGGTGTGTGTAGATTAAAATAAAAGTTATCCTTAATATAACCTTTTTCACTGTGGCTCACTTCTGTTCTCCCTAAATCCATATCTGTGTGTACATATTGTACATCAGTCTTATAAACTCCCAAACAAGTCAGAATTCCATGTTGAAAATTAGAAAATTAACATGTAGACTACTGACCTTTCAGTGAAGAATTAGGGTAAAGGGCGACTCGATCAGGTCAAATGAAGGGGCATTTGTATTAATTAGAAAATAAGTCGGATTCCCAGAATTCCAGCTGCTTTTGTTAATTGTAAGAGAAAGAACTCCCCCCCCCCGAAAATATTAAAAGGTCCAATTTCAATTTTGCTCTTACAATATTTAATAGTTATTAAATAATGAGGATTTATATAATTTAAGCCTGAATTTACTCTCTTCCATATCTCTCTTTATAATATGTTTGTTGTTAATTTTCATACAGCATCATATGTCAGTTATGTTTGTACTTTATTGTAATTATAATTGGTAATTTATGTTCAATTTTCCTTTGTTGACTTGACATTTCTGCCATTACAACACCAGATACTTCATCTACTTCAAGTTCAAGTTATTTTTATTGTCAAATATGCATGTATTAAGACATACAGCAAAAATTAGATTGTGGTCCTCTCTGACCCATGATGCAACACATGAAAAACATAAATTCATAAATTTATCTACAACTAAAATGTTGAACCTTGTGTTATCTCAGTCTCAAAGTGACCTGGTGGCCTTGGAAAAAAACATGTTTTGTGCTATCTCTTGTGTTGTCTCTGGGTCAAGATGAATGACCTTCTCCACTGCATATGTAATTATGGAGGCCAGGGAAGTCGTGGGTCATCTTGACCCAGAGACAACACAAGGGATATCACAAACACATGTGTTATGTCACCTTGACCCTGAGTTATCAAAAGATTTTTTAGATGCTTCTCAAACGTGACTATATACCCATCCATTTTTTTTTCAAATAGTTAATTACATTGTTTATGTAAAATTATGTATACCTGTATTTAACGCTAGACAGAGATGTAACACATTTTAGTCGATATATTGCAATGACAGGAAACTACTTGACAAATCTGGACATTTATCCGAGATCTTAAGGTGTTTTTTTTTCTCCTCTTAAACCGTATGTCTATCCAACTCAAGCTGTTGGCGTCAATCATAAAATGCCAGCCATCTCTGATAACTGTAGGAAAAGACATGTTGGTATGTGAAACGATGCATCGTTCAGATGGTGAGGCCGGAACAGTAAGCTGCATCAATGTCATCCTCCATGAGGCTCCTCGTGTCCTCCAGTGCTGCTATTCCGAGTTGCTGATTCGCCTCCTGCCAACATTTCTCCCGTCAGCATCTGATCTGATAAAAGCATAGCTCATCTGAGCAACAGTCGACAATAAGCCTCAACTTCAAAAGGAGCCCCGTGTCTAGATGTTGGAGGGAGAAAAAAAAAAAAAAGGACGTAGTGACGATCCACATCTTTTGAGATAGGGCAGTTTGGCCTGACGGTAATCTGCGACCTCATCCACTGCTCGCCACGTCTGCCTTTGAAGCTCAGACTTCTGTTTTGACCCTTCAGCTCGAAGCTGCAAGTGTGGTCGCGTCCAAGCAGTAAGAGTAGTCAGTGGATAGAAGCGCACATGGCTACATTAATCACCTTTTTTTTTTTATTGATTGCAGAGTGTGGATCACACTTTATTTTAAGAGTATGTTGTTCACTGGTTGTCAAATTGTTGTGAACGACTCTCAAATTGGAGTCAAACCACTTCAGAACATTAGCTCTGACTGTCAAATTACAATATAATTACTAGTTAATGGTGGCTGTCATTAAGCTGACACCAAATTAGAGGGTTTTGTTTGGTGATAAAAAAAGATGGTATCAGTTATTTAACAGCTTATTTTATTCATTTATTTTGCTCAAGTCACGACAAAAATCCATCACAAGCAATTTTCCAGAATTTCTTTAGCAGTTGTTTGTGTCAGTGTTTTTTTTTTTTAAGTCCGTGGCAGGATTTATCTTTTCTTAAATATAGTAGAAAAAAAACAAACTGTTCTTTGTTCTACTTAAAATGAAATGTCTTATTTGCCATGTCAAATGACCAAGTCAGGTATAAATATAGCTCACCCAATTTGTGCAGCTCATTAGTGTGACAGATGTGTGCGTCGTGATACAAAATTTTACTTAATTAACTGTCACATTAAAGGTTAAAAAGTAGAGCGGGAAATAACTTACATACTCATCGTGGGATGAATAAGAGAGAGGTGGAAAAGTGTAGTGACTATTTTGATCCTTATTTAACTTTTTTTGTGTTAGGTTTTTGGGGAAAAATGTTTTTTCATATTATAGATAATTATCGATGATCACGAGGCTTCATGAAACAGCTGATGAGGTATCATGATACAGTGTCTTCATTTTGAAAGACCACTAGATGTCACTCTCTGCTGGATAGTCTTTGACTACGATCTACTTATTTAATCAAATCAGACATCATTTTGAAAAATGGAAAAAAAAGAAGACACTGTATCATGATACCTCATCAACTGTTTCTTAATTATAAGCCTGAACTATGTCATTGAAATGCGATGTTAAGGCTCAATATTATAAAGACACAGTCAAATCTTTAGAATGACCTCATTAGGGCCAAATCACTACTAGCAATGGGCTGTATTTGGCCCCTGGGCAATAGTTACAAGGTCTCCTTTGGGATTGAAGATTTAAAATAAAAAAATAAAAAACTAGTGCAAGACATTCAAAATAACACAATGAGCAGGCAGAGACAAATGTTAAACTGATGAGAGAAAAATCAATATATTTCAAGAAACTACTGAGTCAATGTTAATAATTGTACAAAAAACAAGAAGGACCAGTGAGACAAAGGTGTTTTAACCTCGATGGACGGTTGCTACATATGTTGACTACGAGTCCACCGGGGGAATTTATCCCTCATGTCCAGATGGCTGTTAAGTTCAAGGTGCCTACTATTGTATGCTGCATAGTCATAGCCAGCTGCTTTCTACAGGTAACAATAAGGTCAGGATGACCAGAAGTGGCCAAGTTTTCAACAAGAACAATGACAAGACAGAAGGTTTTAGCCAAAGCATGCAAGTTCTTATTCATGTAAACAGTTTAAGAAGCTACCAGAAGGAGAGCATCTGATAAGAGTCTGACGCTGAGGACACTAGTCTCTTGGCAACATTACATTTTTGGTCAGTTTTAAATAGATTTTTCTTTATTTTTAAGTGTGTGAAATGATTAAACCATGTGCAAGTGACACATTGTAAAGTACTTTAAAATATAATGTAACAGTATTTGTAACAAAAATATTGTCATGTCTTTGAATCCAACTGTGTTCTCTTATCTTACCATATGAACGTGGGAGTAAACTGAACTCCTCTCCAGGAAGAAAACAAAATTCCTCTCTCTTCTCACTGGCATCAATGAGGGATCTCTATCACTCCTTCAACTATTCCAGAACCCGGCAGTGAGGCTTCAAACTGGTTCTAACAGATGGTTGCACACAACTCCGTTTTAGCTCCACTTCACTGGCTCCCTGTCCACTTCAGTATAACTTCAAGATTGTTTTCAGATTTTGGGCTGGCTCCTGGATTCATAACAGGAATACTGATCTCAGGTGGGGTCCTCAAAGGTTGTCCAAAAACAGAAGCTGAGCCAAACAACCTATACTTTGGAACAGTCCGTCTAAGGAGATCTGAAACACAAACGCCTCTACAAACAAGTGCAGTAGTGACGGCTAAAGATCACTTTGGGATCAGTGATCCAAGTAGTGCAATTTAATAAAATCAAGTAAAACTATTTCACTGTCATATTTATTATAAAGGCACCGATTTTTGGCCACGGCAATATCCCCTTGACCGATTGAAACCACATTATCTTTAAGTGAAAATCATGTATCCACGCTCTGTGTCCCTAAATGTAGTGCGCAATAAGCACCCGATTGGTGCAATAAAATGGCCAGAAAATTGAGTGTGGATCGATGGGCACTTTCTACCCTTAACGTCCGCCATCTTAGTGACATAGATCAGTGTTTCTCAACCACTGTGCCGTGGTACACTAGTGTGCCGTGAGAGATCGTCAGGTGTGCCGTGGGAAAATATCAAATTTCACATTATTGGTCTAAAAAACATAAATTACATTAATATAAAAGATAATTAAGTACATTTTTCTATGCGTTTATTTGATTCATATTCAAGACACTTTATGAAGATGACTTAAATGTTAATACAGGCAACACACAGTATCATTTTTTAACATTTTTGACTAGCGGTGTGCCTTTTTTTCAATGAAAAAGGTGTACCTTGGCTCAAAAAAGGTTAAAAATCACTGACGTAGATGATGCTAAACGGAATCTGCGCCACTGACGACACGTCTTTGGAGCAGATACCGGCGTAAATCTCTTGAGAAAACATAAATTCTACCAAAAAACAACACAACAAGAATAATAACACAATGAAACATAACTTAATAACTTCTTTCGATTGGCAAAAGTGCTGTCAAGTGTCGGTGATAGTGTTCCATTGGCGGGTTGCAATCATCGTTAAAAAGTAGAAGAAG